>NC_068377.1:37103127-37440127 GCF_023724105.1 Carassius gibelio | reverse complement strand
TTGTTATCTTTGCAAATCATTGAGCTGTTTTTACCATACTAACATGCACCTTTCTGGAAACTTTTTTATAGGACTTCCTGTTAATATTCCAGCTGGATCAATCTCATGACAACATATTGCTTGTTTGTAGCAAAAAAAAAAAAAAATACGAATAAAATTATTTTACACCAGAGATTTTTTCTTTGACAGGACAAAGCAAACAAGATCAAAAACAACTCAAGGTCGGTTTGATTAAATTGCTAATTTCCATGCATTAAGTTTATAATTTTAGATAATGATTAGGGTAAAAATGTTTTTCTCTATTTTCAGGTATGCAACAGGTGAACACAAGTTGTCCTCAGCCCTTGTTACCAAATACCAGTTCTTGAGAGGAAAGACTGGCAGAGGATGTGTTTAAAAACAAATTCAAAAAAGAAAGATGAAATGACATTTGCTGCAGGTTCAGTAAAGTAAGAAAACAGATAATTTTACCAGGAGTCCATCAAAAATAGTGCAACCATTGTAGAGGTAGGTTTGCTAAAAATAATGTGACACTTCAATACTTAAATTTCTATTATCCTGTAAGAATGTTTCATGTATGTGTTTATTTATTTTGCAGGATCTATCTGGTCAAGATTTGTATCAAAAGAGGTCAAGGTCAGTTTGGGTAAGAGTCACAGACAGAGTCTGGAGGCACAAACAGAGATCAACGAAAGCCAAAGAAGAGCAGCTGGGGAGATTGTTACTGAGCTGGATGAAGAAAAACAAATCTGTGTTGATTTGGCACACAAAGGTAATAAATCATTGATTTGCATGAACAGTAAAGCTAAGAATCACAATGATCAGAAAAATAGTATGCCATATTCAATTCAACAACTTTTCTATTAAAGGTGTCAGTGATTGCTGCTGTCCTGCTGTTTCCACTTCTGTTAAAGAAGAGTCTGAGATCTCTTTATGTCATCAGTGAGGGGAGTGTATTTGTATTCATAATATCTAAATCTATAATTTGTTCTTTTCAACCCCTTCTCTTGGTATGATTTCTTCTAAACATTTGTTTTTAGAATGGAATTATTCTATGGAGCTATATATATATATATATATATATATATATATATATATATATAAATTTCACGTTAACTACTAAATATTGTTATAGTACTGTATAACATTATTTTCTCCTTGTTTAGGAACAAGATACACCTAAGCCTGTGCTGTTTATAAAGGGACATGTCTTGGATGTGGAGTCTCTTTTAGAAATAATGATGAAGTGGAGGAGGAGGTCTGTGAAGTACACGATGTGAACACAGCTCTACTCTTTAACTTCAACACTGAATATGCAGAGGTGTCAAGTAACGAAGTACAAATACTTCGTTACTGTACTTAAGTAGAAATTTAGGGTATCTATACTTTACTTGAGTAATTATTTTTCAGCCGACTTTTTACTTCTACTCCTTACATTTTCAGGCAAGTATCTGTACTTTCTACTCCTTACATTTTAAAAATAGCTTCGTTACTGCTATTTCATTTGGGCTTGTTTTTGTTCCGGCTTGTCATCATAAAAAAAAAAAAAAAAACCTATCCAGATAAATCGCGCCATCTGGATGGAGTGAATTTGACTGTGGTTGGATGAGAAGTATAAACATATACCTTTCCGACACCCTATTGGTTTGTACGTGATCCATCGCACCTGCACGTGACACAAATCACATCACACTCCAGCCAGGACATAGCCAGTTTTGGGTTCGTTTATCAAAAATATATTTCTTTAAAGTAGGGTTGGGTATGGAACCTGTATCCGATCGCCTCAGAGTCAGTCTGCTTAAATTTCACATGAAACCAGCGTCAGACCGGTCTCCTCCAGTCTTTCAGCGCACTCTTCAATCCGCAGACCTCGAGCTAAGCAGCGCATGCGTTGCGCACTTAAACAAACAGAGGACACAAGGTATGTGTTTATTGGTAGATTGTTAGAATATCTGTATCTGTGCAGTTCTTTGTCATAAATACAGTTTACAAAAGGTCACGAGGAAGCAGTCGGTTTCTCATCTGTAAAGTTTTCGCTCATCACACCACAGCCGTTTCCTCCAGCGAAAATCTAGCCCTTAACACATATGAATGAACACATACTTTAATTACACTTATTCATACGTACTTTATACATACACTACTGTGCAAAAGTCTTAGACACGTTAGTATTTTCACTTAAAAGAATGGTGTTCGGCCAGTTATTTATATATTTTGCTGTAGTGTGTCAGTAGAAAATATCAGTTTACATTTCCAAACATTCATTTTGCCGTCGTCAAACTGCTTGTGCATTCAAAATCGCACTAGATTATTATTACAATTAATGGCAAACTGATATTTCCTACTGACACACTACAGCAAAAGATATAAATAACTGGCTTAATACCCTTTTTTGGGGTGAAAATACTAAAAAGAATGAGCATACAGTAATTCACAGAACGGATTAAAGACAGTGACAGACAGCACTCATCTTAACTAAATATCAGAGAGATTGACAGAGATACAGTAGAAATATTATGTGTGGTTTTGTATTAAATAATGACCCAGATTGTGAAATACATTTATTAGCCTTAGATTAAGGGAAGCATAACTTGAGAAATGAGAGCATCCAAGGTGAAATATTGATTTATTTTAAATATTTGTAATGTTCTTTAAAGTTATCCATAGTTTTTTTTTTTTTTTTTTTGTGGTTCTTTTTTTTTTAAGTATCGGTTCAGGCATAGCAGATGTACCGAATACAAGAAGCTATCAATCAAGAAGTTATCAGGATTATGACTTATTTTTCAGTTTTAGTTTTTGATTATTCACTTGGATTAATCATTCATTTTTACAGCACTATAATGTTTACTGTAAATAGACAACCACACAAGAGTAATTGTTACTAAGCCTGCACCAATGTTCTTGTCCATTGCCCTCACAGATTCCTGCAGCTAAGCTTGGATGTACATTTACATTACATTAAAAGTTATTGATGACATGCCTCTGAAGTTTGACTTTTTGGACCATAACAATAGTTATTGGCAACTAGTCACCATATCTCTAGTCCTTTAATGTATTTGAATTGTACTAAAGTGCGTTCATTTTAAATGGGCATATATGCGGCTGATGAAGACCTGAAGGTCGAAACGTTGCTTGATTAAATTCCTCTGGAGCAGTAGTTTTCAGTGTTCAGACTTCACTTCTTTATTTGTCTATATCATTCAGTTGCGTCCTAATTGGATGTTTGGGATGTGCACACCATTTTTGTATTTTCATATATGCGGCTGAAACAGGAAGCCTAGTGCATCCCAAATTTGTCAACATGAACATTTTAATATAACATTATAGTCATTATGGCCTATGGCCTTTAGAAAAATGTTTTTTTGAGGAGGTGGGGTAGTGCACAATAGGCCCCTGTGGCACGGCCTAAGCTTTTGTTCTTAATGGCATTTTTTTCCCCTTACATTACTTTTACTTTTATACTTTAAGTAGTTTTTTAAACCAGTACTTTTACACTTTTACTTGAGTAAAAAGCTTGAGTTGATACTTCAACTTCTATAAAAGTCCTTTTAAACCCTAGTATCTATACTTCTACTCAAGTAATGAATGTCAGTACTTTTGACACCACTGTGAATATGCTTCAAAGTTGAGAGACACCCTGACTTTTACTGAAAACTGTTTAATTTATCATAATGCCAAAACCAATATGCCACCCACAATGGCCAATTATTATTATTTGTTTTATTAAATTAATGTGTATGTATATAAATGCATGATATTTATGTGTATTGTATGTGTTTGTTAGTTTGTTTGTAATACATATTTATGGATTAAACAGTTTATGGACAATCATGGTGTTCTGTGTTTATAGTGAAATTGGATTAGTAATGTATAGACGGTTTCATCGGGCGCACGCGCCTGGACCTAAGTTCACTTCCGGTCTGTGTTGTGTATATCGGTCTGGCTCCAGTGCCTTCTACAAACGCAGTTAAAGGCAAGGTGATGAGTAAACTGAAGTTGGGCTCAGGTGGTTGTGCTGTGGGATGTGTTTCCAATACATTTATTTATTTTTGGAGACTCATCACAATTTTTAAACTGATCGATTTTCAAAAAGGCTTCGTTGAATAAACATGAGTAACGTTATGTACTGCACGTTTAATAATAATAATTCCTTACATTTATATGCTTAAATAACAAAATGAGGCACAGGTGTTTTTATATCGCTGTATTTCTGAAGACTTGCATGTTATATGCCTGATAGCAGCGTATGAGCGTACCAGCTCTGCTTCGTTTACAGCTGTTACTGGGGAAACCTCTATTTCTCGCGCTTTATGTCTATGCTTTAAAACATCTCCTGCTGGCAAATAATGAATTTGCATTTTCATTAAGTCCGCCTGATCCACGCAGCAAACATTTTGTTTGTTATCAAAAAATATCTACTCTAGAGGGACTTGGCTGTTGTTATTGATTCTATTTGGAAGTCTACCGGAAGTTAAGTTAGGTCCACAAAAGCGCTCATGCGCAGTAACGTTTGTTTATGTTGTTGCCATTGAAACAGTCTATAATAACAACAACAACAACAACAATGTTATTGCTATCTAGAAAAGGGTTCATAAAGGAACTGATGAGGGTCATTAATGCACCTTTAAGTGAAGGTTCCAATTAGAACCTTTTCAAAAAGGTTAAAAAATGAACCTATAAGGTTCCCCCACAGTTGCAATCTCCAGGAACCTCAAAAGGTTCATTTGTTTACCTTTTCTTCTAAGAGTGTATGTATTAAGATTGTGATTTTTCTCTCTTTCTTTATTTGTCCTCCTTCCTGACTTAATGTCAGCTGCAGGGTCTTCTCCATGTGTGTGACTGTTACTGGTGAGGTGTTGGGGATTTTTCTGGGGTTTCTGGTGATCCATATTTCCTTCTGAGTGCTGTGACTGCTGTGCTTCATTCAGGCTTGAATTTCAATTAGTGGTTGTATATTTTCACACTGATAGTTGTGCCCTGTTGGAGCCCTGTGGCATGTCAAAAGCGTGATTTTTCTTTCCTTGTTTACCCTGAATGAGGTTTGTCTCAGTGTTTTAGATATTTATTACTTTGTGAAAGTTGGTGTTTGTTGGTATTTGTGAATTGTAATAAAACTGCTTGTACAAGCGATGAAGCTTACACTAACGGTGGTGGCCAGTCATTAGTCCACTCTGATTTAGCTTTGTTGTGTTCAGGTGCGAAGTTTAAGGAGTTTTTATCTCATTTTAGGAGTTCTGCGGACCGTGGGAGATCTGCATTAGCCAGCTGGGCAGAGCGGTCAAACACAATACAGTCCCAGGACATCAGGCTAGTGATTTTGAGAAACACCAGGATAAAGAGAAAGGATTTCTTTAGTCATTTGTTGTATTGATGATGTTTTTAAAGTATATGTGCAATTTTAACTTGAAAGGTGTATAATATGAAATATTTCTAGTTTAGTCGGCATATTCCCTGCATGAAGCTGATGAGACCTCGACAGAGAGAGATGCTCTTTCTGGACTCTATGTACCTTAAAACTGCAGGAGAATTTGGAGACAAGTCCTACCAAAATATCCCAAGGTAAACTTAATGAAGTGTGTTTTGGGAGCCACGTCCCCCTGACCAGCCTCAGTTTGTGTCATTTGGTGGTCACTTTACAGGGAACACTTTATGTGTGACTTTAGTGAATGAACTGCTCATGTTTCAGGTCTAGTGCTCCAAGCATGATCAAACAAAACAGAGGACCTCGTTCTCCAGCCTTTTTTTTTTTTTTTTTTTAGTAAACTTGCACAGAACTTTGTCTCTGGAAAATGATCAGAAAAACTAGAAGTGATTTAAAGGTAAACGTACTGTAACTTCAATTATTTCTTTGTGTGATTATGAACTATTCTTTATCTTATTATCACTGAATAAATAACTATAAAATCATCTATTTAAACTGAGTGTTCCTGTGCGAGATTATGGGAATGACTGTGGTATCTTCATGATCACGGGGAGTTAACAATTGACAAAAGATTAAATTGACAACATTGTTAAAAAAAAAAAAAAAAAAAGTACACATTCATTTTTAACAGTTTAATGCTGTTCAGCTATACTGCATGACAAATATGTTATTGAAAATATAACTTTAATATACAGTACCTCTGGTTTATGGCAATGGAGGCTTATTTTGATTTCACTGTGGTAAGTGTTGATTAAAACTGACGTTATACACCTTTCTGAAACAAGATAACCTCTCAATCACTTCACACACCTCACGTAGGTGTAATCTTGTAGTTTCTGACTTGCTGAATTGTGGTTTTGTGATTTACTGATTTGAGTCTTACTCCTGTGTCTGAATTAGTTTATATGAATCGTTTTAGAGAAATGTAAAAGTTAATTGTTTTTCTGTTTAGAAGGACACGTCAGATCTTAGAAGATGGTGGTTTATAGATCTGATGGAGAACTTTCATCTAGAAGAGTAATCTTTACTTAAATGCTTTTAATGCAGCTGTTAAAATAAAACCAAAAAGTCTTATTTTCATTAATGTGTATTTGCAGTCACGGGAAAAGATTGCACATTGAACTGAAGATGAGAAACAAACTCTTAAAGGAACTTTTACATCCGTCTTCTGCATACCAAAGAATATAAATATTACTGTCTCAGTTGTTTAGATTTTTAGAGAGGACATTAACTTCTTTCTAATGTACGACTCTGTGTTTGCTGCTTTAAAACATGAGTTGATATTTGCAGGGATCTGACCCGGTAACGTCTGAACACAAAGCAGCTTCGCTCACAGGTGAAATGACATAAAGATGACAACGACACGTTTCTGAGGAGAGTCGGTTCCTTCAGATTCATTCAGTTAAAGACATCTGCGACGCGTTTTGATGAAACATGCAGCGCTCGTATTTATTCAGTGACATCATCGCTCTTTAAAGTCTAACCCAGTCATATCACGACTCTTGTCTTTCGATTATAATCAAGACATTTCTTATACTATTGAACATATTCAGATCTTTTCATGGCCTTAAGTTTGACACTACTCACTCCAGGAGTTTTAAGGACCCCTCAGAGATCTGCTTTAGCCCGAGTCCTGATACACTTCTGACCCGACTGAAAACACAAAAGCCCCGGGACGTCAGGCTAGTGATTCTGAGCCCTGCAGCTAGAAAACACACAATCTACCCGAGAGAAGACGTCTTTCACTGCTGTACGTTAAGAGGATGTTGTTAAATAGAGAAACACAATTATATATATTTGAACTTCTAGCTCTTAAACTTGGACATCATTGTTGAAAGACAAATTCAAGCAGCAAAAGCAGCTCACACTGTAGATTATATGTTCTCTTTCATAAAAATAAATAAATTATTAATAATAAATCATCTTCATGCATTCATAAGCTACGTGGTTGCAATTAAATTTCAGTTCAGATTTTTAAGTGCCATTATTTAAAAATGTTTTATTGACTGATGTTCACAGACGGTCAGTTGTGTTTTCAGATGTTATGTCATATTGTATGTTTGTAATATCACAGTAAATCCGTCTCCTAAATGATTACACCCATGTGCAGTCACAGCTCATCACCCTAAAGTCTCCCTGATTTCAGCTGGACGCGGCTCACAGTGAAAATGAAGGTCTTCTGGTCACTTTGACTCTCTGGACGCTGGCGATGTGAACACAGTTACTGTTCATGATGCTCAAACTACTGAAGAAAATCCTCAATATTGATTTGGAGGTTTATATGAATGTGTTTCTGACGAGAGATGACTGTTTTCTGAGAAGTTTATGTGGAATAATTTCACAAAGATTGTCCGAACATTCGGTTCTTGCTTCAAATTGATTATTCAATCAAAATATGTCTATGATTATTATTGTATAACTAAACAATATGAAATTAGATAAATTATATGTAGATTAATTATATAACTAAAATAAGATAACTGTAATTCAATTTAATTAAATAAAGATGTCAGTCTTTATCTTTTTATTTTAAAGAAGAAAAAAAATATTTATTTATTTACCCAGTCATTTAAAAATAACACATTTCAGAGCTGTAACAATGTAACCGTGATATTTTTGCTTAAAGTTATCATACTGTCAGAATATCTTACGGCCCACACCTAGTCACAACTGAATCTTATTCTCATGTAGTAGAGAGAGTTTATGAAGATGATGATATTAAACTCACCCTTCACTGAGAGAGAAACAGAGTTTGATTGTGATGAGATTGATCCTCCAGTTATGCGTCCTCCACACGTGTACTGACCCTCATCAGATGATTCAGATCCTTCAATAGTGAGAGTGTTTCCTTGTAAAGTGTAACGATCAGACGACTGTAACTTTACACTGTCTTTCCACCACTCATATTCCCAGTCTCTGTGATCAGACTCAATCACACACGTCAGAATCACTCTCTCTCCAGTGAATACTGTTTTGCCTGGAGTCACAGTCAGAGTAGATATGGGGAAATCTGTGAACAGAAGAAAATAAAACTCACAATATCTGACTACATGTAGTTGATAGTGATATAAATGTGGTAAAAATGTACTATGTTATGATTAAATTTGTAATAAAATTATTTTAATTCATTTGTTTTGTCAATTCAGATTTTATTGAACAGTTCTTGTTCTGGTCGGTAGGTGGAGCTGTTTTCAGTCAGAGGTGTTTTAACTGTTTTAGTTTATTTTTTGGTGCAGGAGATCTGATCCCTGAGTCATATCAATTTATTTTATTTATTTATTTTTCTCTCAGTGGTCATCACTTCATGTCTATGGGTCACAGTCGTCCAGTGCTGCACTTTGAGAAACCTTGATTTAGTTTGAACATTTATTGTGTAAATCCTATCTTTCACTCATGGAGATAACATGCTCAGTGTGTTTTGGTTCAGTGGGAGATTGATGTCCTTAAATAATTACATAAAACATGAAATCAGATCTACATCCTCTAGATGTCTGCAGTGATCACTCAGTGTCTCGTCAGATTGATGTTGAGACATTCAAACATCATTATAACAAGAAAACAATGAACCTTTTTCTAAGTTCAACTTGTTTGGTACTAAAGTAATATTTTTGCAGTTATGTTACAATATTCTGACAAATTATGTAACAGAGGAATTATTATTATTATTATTATTATTATTATTATTATTATTATTATTATTATTATTTGTTTATGTAATAATATTCATGTCATTATACAGAAGTGTGTCCTCATGAACCATCATCCAGATCACAGTTACACATTGAGGATGTTTTAAATAACCTGAACATCACAAAAGAGTTAATGACACACTGTCATTTTTGCAATAGACTACAATAAGCTTTTTATTCATTTATTTTTATTTAACTTGCATCATATAAACGGCAGAAACAGCAGTGTTTTACAGCATGAGGAGCTACACATATAAATGATGCTGAGTGAAGATTAGTGGATTAGTGAAGTGACATTCAGCCAAGTATGGTGACCCATACTCAGAATTTGTGCTCTGCATTTAACCCATCCGAAATGCACACACACAGAGCAGTGAACACACACACACCCGGAGCAGTGGGCAGCCATTTATGCTGCGGCGCCCGGGGAGCAGTTGGGGGTTCGATGCCTTGCTCAAGGGCACCTAAGTTGTGGTATTGAAGGTGGAGAGAGAACTGTACATGCACTCCCCCCACCCACAATTCCGTCCGGCCCGAGACTAGAACTCACAACCCTTCGATTGGGAGTCCAACCCTCTAACCATTAGGCCACGACTTCCCAACAACAGCAAAATATGGAGATGAATTATCAGCAAAGAGACAAATGTGTGATCCTCATGTGATCCATGTAGACAAATAAACTACTACAACACTATTCATATTTAATAAATCAAATGTAAATCAGTAGAGCACAATACCTTGAGTGAGTCCAGAGTGGATGAAGGACATCAGCACTAAACACAGAAGAAACAGATATGAATCATTTCCATTGGTTCAACACAATGCAGATCACAGAAACATGTCTAGAGTTTCAGCTGAAAGTGTTTCTCTGTTTTGATGCTCCATGAGAACCGATGGAGGATATTCTCCATCATTTAACACACACAATGTCATCACAGCATGGGTCTAGAATACACTCAACCTGTCCCTCCACTCCACACACTTTTATTAAAATCTACATTTGTCTCACACATGTTTTCAGTCAAGTGTGTTCAGCTCGAGGTTTTCAAGAGACAGAGTGAAAAAGTCTAGATTTAAATTAAAGAGACAATATAGTGTATGAATGACCCGGCGTCTTAACTGTATCAGAAATGAGCCGATGTGAACATTATTGAGCACTAGGGATATGCCTGTATCAAATTTTCCTGTTGCGATTAATTGCTCATGCTTTTACAACGTTATACGTTATCATTAAATATTTGAATATCTAAGATTAATGAATGTTCAGAAGAATTTTTTCATTGGCAGTTTATGTTGACTAATGAATTAAGTAAGGAATAATTGACGACGGGCCGCTGAATTATTAGAAAAATAATCCACACCCGAGGTGGAGATGTGGTCACGATGTGAATAAACTACATTTACCACACCTCAAGACATCGATCCGATGATTTAATTAAAGATTTAATTAATCGTCCGGTTTGTGAACTTAAATCGCTATTGATTAGGACTTCTCTAACGCATCTCTTCAAATCCTGGTAACGGAGGCTTGAGACAGGGGCGGACTGGGACCAAAAAGTGGCCCTGGACTTTCTGGCCCACTGCAGCCCACCACAACATAACGCATCTGCCACTGTTTTGAGGTCATTAATTAATTTAATATTTAAGTATACAGTTTGGGGATTTTAACCAATAGGGCAACTGATCCTCCGTTCATTTAGCGACTCCTAGCGAGCGATACATGCTCATCACGACACATACATTCTTCTAGAACTCACACTTTGCGTTCAGTTAACAGATCCATACGAATCATGCATCGAATAGAAGTTTATAAACTCAAACGATAGCTTTATGTGTTTTACAGATGAACTTGAAGTCTTTATTTATTCGAGATGTTCAATAATAGATCATCTTTGACTCGGTAATAGAAGTTCATGATCCGATTCGTGAACAGATGATTCTTTTGGTTCAATATTTTAAAATATGCTTGTGTGAATGCTACTGTACCTCTGTGCGTCTCTAACAGAGCTATTATTAACTCGCTAGTGAGAAATGTCATCTGTAGCCTTTAAGTTGCTGACTGATCAAATCGTCAGGGCAGCGCTGAACACCTTTTTGTGCAAACTGCGTGACCGTTATTACTGTTAACTATGTGAAGTGATCTGGAACTGTAATGCGGTCAGAGAGCTGCCTGGAAATACATTCACTGTGCGTTTCCCAGAAAATAATGTCACACCTCAGAACGTTTATCAGCCAATCAGATTCAAGCATTCAACCGCCCGTAGTATAACTAATGTTAACTAGTGAAGTCCTAATGTAAAGTGTGAACGAATAATAAAGAATAAAAACTCTAGGGCATGTTCTAGTCCAGATTTTTTTTTTTTTTTTTAAATAGCCTATTAAGTCTAAATATTTATGTATGTGGCGCTGTGATGAACATTTTAAAGTACTTTTACTGTACATAAGTCTCTAAATGACCTAGGAGTGAAATATATTGCAGATATGTTCACTGAATATAAACCTAACAGAGCACTCAGATCATTAGGATCGAGTCAGTTAGAAATACCAAAGGTTCACACAAATCAAGGGGAGTCCTCCTTTAGTTACTATGCTGCCCGCAGCTGGAATCAGCTTCCAGAAGAGATCAGATGTGCTAAAACACTAGTCACATTTAAATCTAGACTCAAAACGCATCTGTTTAGCTGTGCATTTACTGAATGAGCACTGTGCAATGTCCGAACTGATTGCACTATATTTTCACTGTTTTTTAAATATTTATTATTATGTTAAATCATTTTCTAACTGTTTTAAATTCATTTTAAATAAGTAACTTTTTTAATAATTTTAAAAGTTTTAAAATTGCTTGTTTTATTCTTGTTATTATTGTTCTTCATTATTATTTTACTTTCTTTTATGTAAAGCACTTTGAATTACTATTGTGTACGAAATGTGCTTTATAAATAAACTTGCCTTGCCTTGCCTACCATGATATATCGCATTACCGCACATGTCTATAGGAGCGCAAAACCCTCTCATGCAGTTTATATTTAATTCATACTGGAAGCTGGAGTGTGTTCTCGTGCAGAAAGTCAAATACAGTAATTAATTGTTGTTCAGAAAACAGAAATAACACAATATTGATGTGCGATGTTTCCCTTCTAGCAAACTATCAGCTATCAAAGCTAAGCTGAATAAAAAAACAGAAACGTTTAGACTGACAATAGCACTATATGAAGACAACGAATATGTGATGAAATAATAATATAATAATAATAATAATAATATATGGTTTATGTGTGTGTCATCTTCAGGTAGGCTAACAAAATAATAAAATGTGAAAAATACAGTGCTAATTTATCTATTATAGTATTTAAATGATAAAATATATTTTATATATATATATATATATATATATATATATATATATATATATATATATATATATAATATATATATAAGTATATAAAACACAATATAGAGAAAATATAGGGAAAAATATAGAACACAAATGACTGTTTATTGTCCAGCAGTGTATTTGATTTAACCAATTAAAAGAGATGAGAAAAAAAAATAATAACCTGTTCTTTAGATAAAAAATAACTATATTATATATAATGTATGTAGTAAAACAGTTGCACACTTGTAAACACACATTACAAGCAGATATGAACATTAATGTGATGATTGTTTCTCATCACTGACTCTTCACTGAATAATAGAGAATTTATAATAATTTTTTTTAATTTTTTTTTTTATACAACTTAATGTTGTCACACTGGACTAAAACCTACTGACTTTTCTCACAGAGTAACAACTTCACAACATTTTTTCTATAATTATTGGAAAATTTTCCCTCACCTTATTACACTTTCTGTGTTCCGGGTCAAAAATGGCCGGCCTACAAATATAGCTTATAAATCTCTCATTATGCTCTATATCACCAAATATTAGATTCAATATTTTTGTCACCTTGTTTTCTTTCAATTGGGACAGACTTTGAATTTATTTTTTAAGACTGATCGATTGCAGACATCATTGATCTGAGCCTGAAACACACTATAGTGTGATAAACAGTGCAATTTATTTTCATATTTTATTGATTAGTGACAAAATGATACACAAATAATTATTTTTTTCCTCTCAAAAACTGAGGTCCATAATCTCAATATTAATAACACCTAATTTAAACGCACTTTTTGAAAGGGCTGCCCTTCAAATGTGTTACAGGGTTTTCAGCAGCTCAAGGGTTAATTGTGACACTATAGTGACTGTGAAAGAATCTGAACACTTAGTGTGTTTTCACATGAAGTATATTTTAAATGAACCAATCTCAGTTCAGTTAAAGTGAACCAGCGGTGAGTATGTATATGAAGTATATTAAGAAACAATAAATATGTTGTTCAAAATGAAGACCGAACACACTTTCTGAGTGTCACGTGTTAGAGGAACATGTTCATATGTTAAGCATGAACTACAGCTGTGGTTTTTCTGCTGAGAACAGACTTCACACATCTGCTAAAAATGATGTTGAGATAAACTGGTTAAAAATTATTTTAAAAGTGTCTCAGAAAACGGAAGTTAGTTCAGAGAAACATTTGAGCATCATTTTTTGGCAAATGTGACAAGTTTGATAGACTGTGTTTTCTGCAATGAATTTCTGTCATTTTAAAGAGTGATTTAACGAACCAACATTTTTTGGGAGGACTATATGCACAATTCATTTTCAATAAGACTAGCAGAAAGAATTAAAATTTATGAAAACTGTTCTCAAACTCTTGATGTCTCTGATGGAAAGTCTATTTAAAGAAACAATATCACACAACACCAAACTCATATTAAACAAATACATCTGATTTAACTGAACTACCTGAAATAGGAAGAACGTGTATTATAACAAAACCAAGCAAAAGCACACGTCCACAGAGCCTCCATCTTTCACAAGCAGCACAGATAAATACATGTTCTCTCAAACTCTGGATCTGATCCACACGTAACATATCATCACATTAATCTGAACAATAAAGAATATGATAAACAGCAAGACGGTGGATTCATAGACCCTCCTACACACAGCACAAGCATTAATCTTCAGCTGAATACTGTATTAAAAACAGAAGATAGTGTAGAATATAATGAAATACTCACAGAGTGTGAGAGACAGTGCACTGGAGCCCATACTGACACATTAACAGACTGTTTGAACTAAATCAGACACTTCCTGCTTTTCACACTTCAAGAAGAGACGAGGGAGGAGACAAACTCTACACACAAATACATGAAGAAATAGGAAGAAAACCAGACCCATTCGAAGATATTTACTCTTTTAGTGCATTAAAGCTGTTAAAGCTGTTTTTCTCCTTGAAAAGAGAAAGTCTTCAGTAATTGTTTTCACACTGCTTTGTTTTGTTCGTTCACAGCCAAAGCCTCACAGATTATGGACAGATCAGAGAATAGCAAGTAAATCATGAGCTGACTTCTAATGTAGTTCTGTTCATGTAAGACCCGCTCTTATCTGAGTTATTCTCTCATCAACAATTACAATTACAATGTATGCAAGATGGCGACACATCCACACGCAGGGGCTTCTCTCTGTCCCGTCAGAACGGTGTTGTGCGGAGGCACAATAAGCGCCGTGAGAGGAAGCAGAAGAGGGGTTAGCGCAGAGGTATTTGTGTTCACATCAATGATGCGTGGTGTAAACACTGCTCACCCCTGCTGGAGTTTATGATTATTAAGTGCCAATCGTTCTTATCTACCGAGGGAATATACAGCCATACTGTCCGTTGCTGTTTACATTCCTCCAAACAACAGCAACAGCAACAGGAACGATGCACTAAATAAACTGAACCAGCTCATCAGTGAGCAGAAGACAGCACACCCCGATGCTTTTCTAATAATAGCTGGGGATTTCAACCATGCAGAATTAAAGAGTGGGTTTCCAAAAACACACCAACACATTAACCTTCCAACACGAGGTAATACAATTTTAGACCTTGTTTACACAACACAGAGAGGAGTTTACAAAGCCCTCCCCCACCTCGGAGCCTCAGACCACATCCCTGTCATGCTAATGCCTGCATACAGACCCCTCGTTAAAGTCACCAAACCAGTTCACAAACAGATTCAAGTGTGGCCTGAAGGGTTGTCAGAGGCTCTTCAAGACTGTTTTGACACCACTGACTGGAATATGTTAGCAATAGCACTACTGACCTCCAAGAGTACTCAGAGACTGTCACTGCCTACATCAACAAATGTATTGATGATGTAACGGTCACATAAACCATCACTGTCAAGGCCAACCAGAAGCCGTGGATGACAGGAGAGGTCTACAGTCTCCTGAAGACGTGGAGCGCTGCCTTCAAAGCTGGAGATGAGGTGGGCCTGAGGACAGCTAGGACCAACCTGTCCCGCGGCATCGGAGAGGCTAAAGCCCTTTTCACATTGCACGTCGGACCCTGCATATTACCAGAACATTGCCGGGTCACCTTCTGTGTGAAAGCAAACACTTCCCGGGACTGATTCCGGCATTGAACCCGGGTCGGAGACCTAGTAACATTGCCGTGCTCAATCCTGGGGTTAGCGCTGTGTGAACAAAAGCCAAATCTAATGCCGTGTTGTAGTGATGATGCATGTTATCACGTGACTCTTTAACCGGCTGTTTTGAAGGAAGATCAATGTTCGTGACAAAAAAAATATGTGCAAACTGTAATGAAGCAGAGATCAGTTAGTTTTTCACTTTCCACGCTGACGGCGAGATCGTTCGCTTGCTTCAGTGAAAGCCTAATGTTTTCGTCAAGCCCTGATGTCACCTGTCATTACGGGACCTTTACGGGTTGTGTTTGAAAGCACTCACATATCCCGGGTAATCCCTGGCAGTGTGAAAGTGCAAAATCTAGCGACCCATTGCCGGAACACTTTACCCGTGTATTTGACGGAATCGCAGTGTGAAAGGGGCTTAAGAGACAGTACTCCAGGAGGATAGCCCATCGTTTCAGCGACAGCAGAGACACTTGGAGCCTGTGGCAGGGGATACAGACCATTACGAATTACAAGCCCCCACTGCAGACCTGTGACAGCAACATCTCCCTACTGAACAAGCTGAATGCCTTCTTCGCTTGCTTTGAGGAACAAAACAGCACCACTCACACATATAGACAAAAAGGACTCAGAATGCTGTTCATAGACTTCAGTTTAGCATTCAACACAATCATCCATAAACAGCTCTTTCACAAACTGGTCCAGCTGGGGCTCAACACTTCACTGTGCAACTGGCTGTTGGACTTTCTGACTGGAAGACCTCAGGCAGTACGGGTCGACAGTAACACATCCAGCACCATCACACTGAACACTGGGGCCCCCCAAGGATGTGTGTTGAGCCCACTCCTCTTCACTCTACTTACACATGACTACACACCGTCACACAACTCCAACCTCTTCATTAAGTTTGTGGATGACACGACTGTGGTGGGTCTCATTAGCAGATGAGAGAAACTACAGGAGCGAGGTGAGCCACCTGGTCGGATGGTGCAGTGACTACAATCTCTCTCTGAAACAACTTCCTGGGTGTGCACATCACAGAAGACCTCTCCCGGACAGACAACAATGCAGCACTGGCCAATAAATGACAACAGCTTTTCTACTTCCTCCTCAAACTGAAGAGAACTAGAGCCCCACAGCCCATCAAGCATCCTGACAAGCTGCATCACTGTGTGGTATGGCAACTACAGCACGTCCTGCCGAAAGACTCTTCAACGCATAGTAAGAGCAGCTGAGAAGATCCAGGCCATTTACGGAACCAATTTTAGGCCCACAATAGAAACAACCCACAAAATGTTGTGGTTTGCACTACAAGGTTCATCACCTACCAAACCACAACACTGAGAGAAGCTTCTACAGAACTCACTTTGACTTTGAACATTGATGCTATGATTATATTAGAGATGTTACCATCTTTATGATTATCAAATCTCTGCAAAAATAAACTTATTATAATAATTGAGACACATAATGATTGAGAAACACTTGCAAGAAGATCAGGCATGATTCTGCAGCCAGATGACCCCAAAAGGCAATTTCCATGTAGGTCAACTGGATGTTGTTTGACCAGGCTTAGACCTGACCTGAGTAGATCATTGGGGTCTTGGTACAATATTTAAAATGTTTAGGAGTAATTATTTTACATTTATTCTGTTATGAAAAATGCTTTGGCAATACAGAGTGTACCTAAGTATGTCATGCCAATAAAGCAATATGAATTTAAACTAATATAAATTTAAGAAAACAGAGACTCTTCAATGAGACATTGAACATATTTTCTAAGAAGGGAAGTAAATGAAGATGACATGCACATGTTGCTGGGAATCTTTTGCCCTTGTTGTAGTATTTTGAGGTTTATGAAACTACAGATGAAGAATAAGAATAACTATCTTCCTCGCTCTGGTTAAAACTATAGAGCAGAAACAGAGCAGAAGTCAAACCACAACCACCAGCTCAACCTTTATTAGGCCTCTTTTAACACTTCTGTCACTTTCTCACTTCAAGCAGCTTCTAAAGTCAGCAACGCACAAATAAAGATGTGTCTTCAGTGATGAGCCAAAGAAGACAATGCAAGGTGTATTGTAACAGTTTTTTCCACATGGCTGCAGAAAAATTAGGCCCACAATAGAAACAACCCACAAAATGAGAGAAGCATCTGCAGAACTCACTTTGACTGTGAACATTGATGCTATGATTATATTAGAGATGTTACCATTTTTATGGTTATCGAATCTATACAAACATTATCAAATTATAATAATTGAGACACATAATGATTGCATATTTATAAATATGTACTTAAGAAACACTTGCAAGAAGATCAGACAAGATTCTGCAGCCAGATGACCCCAACAGGTCGACTGGATGTTGTTCGACCAGCCTTAATTTGGGTGGGCCTTACCTCTGTTTACTGTAATATTACTCCAGCTAAGTGAGAAACCATGTTATGATTAAACCAAAACCGTTATCAGAGAAAGTAATGTTGGTCTTGACTACGATGTGGAGAAGAACAACTCTCGCGTCAAGATCGCCGTTAAGAGTCTTGGGCCGGATTCACGAAAACTGTATAAATTATTTTTTAAAGAAAAAAAGTTCAGAATATTGTGTATTCCCAAAAAATATTCGTAAAAATATATTTTATATAGAATAAAATAAAAATAAAAAATAAGACAAAACTTAAAAATAATCTTCTTAAAAATTATTGTAAATAACTTCTTTAATTTAGGACAACCCCAGACTTGTCTTAAATCCCAAAGAATAAGAATTACTGAATTAAGTAATTGGGTTATTTCAAATTAACTGTTATATTTAAGAAATACAACAACCCTAGCAATTTATACATACATAGTAGGACTAGGGATGTGTACAAGTTCTCTGAAGTAACAGATGACTGATAATGTAAACAATGATCGATCATTGTACTAAAATGACGGCCAGTTATTTAATGTTCATACAGTTCTAGTTTGTGTGTAATGGTTAATCGCTGTTGTTATTTAGTCAGGCGTCAGTCACAAGCCTATTGTTAGGACCCAGAAGTCTAAAAAGGACCCGGTTGCTGACGCAGTTTCAGGGCAGATATGATTGCTATTATTACTACTATTATAATGCGAGTTCTCACGCAATATTTACATTTAATCATTTAGCAGACGCTTTTATCCAAAGCGGCTTACAAATGAGAACAATAGAAGCAGTCAGGTCAACAAGAGAACAACAACAACAAAAGTATACAAGTGCCATGACAAGTCTCAGTTAGTCCAGTACAGAAAGCATAGCCAAGTTTTTTATAAATTAATAGACAAGAAAAGGAGAAGTGCTAGTGTTAGTTGGTTAAGTGTAGGCGAAAAAGATGAGTCTTTAGATGTTTCTTGAAAATGAGTTAAGACTCAGCTGTACGAATTGAGATTCAAGATGCAAAATGCTGCCTGCGGGTGTCGCTGCTGGACAGTGTTTTCTCTACTTTTTGTTGGCCTTCGGTAGCTAATCGTAGCTCCGTGTAGCTGTTTTTGTTTTATTTTTTCTCTAGAATCTTTATCTTACTATCACTGTCTGTTTGTTTGTTTGTTTTTTAAGTTGTAAAATATAACTTAATTCACACCATATTTCTGATATTATCGATCAATCTTATCAGATTAACTTTGATCGTTCACTTTTCCGTGAGTGCAGTACACCTGCAAAGCGTTAGCACTCGTTAGCTTGTCATTAGCGTTTTCTTTTCTCCTCTCCTCTCTCTCGCTCCAGTTTTTCACAAGTTCATCAAACAACTGCAGTAAGAATATTTCATCAAGCACGGTGAGTAATGGCTTCTCCTGCTATTGTTATTTGCACTTCTTGCCACATGTACAGTTTATCTCTGTGCTGGCAAATGCTAAACATAAATACAATAAGATTGTTATTCATGCCGGCGCTAATGATGTTCAACTTCACCAGTCGGAGATCACTAAAAATAACTTTAAAGAGGTGTGTGAACTTGCAAGCACGATGTCAGACACTGTAATGTGCTCTGGTCCCCTCCCTGCTTACCGTGGTGATGAGATGCATAGCAGATTGTCATCACTCAATGGCTGGATGTCTAAGTGGTGCCCACAAAATAACATAGGTTTCATAGACAATTGGACGAGCTTTTGGGGCAGACCTGACCTGTTGAAAAGAGATGGTCTTCATCCCTCCTGGGGTGGCCCCACTCTTCTCTCTAGAAATATGGCACATAGTGTTAGTGTTTATACTTGACTAACTGGGGCCCAGGTCAGGAAGCAGACAGACTGGCTAAACCGACCGTCTGCTAGCTGCTTCCCGTCACAAAGGTCAGCTAATTCTCAGCACATAGAGACTCTTTCACCTAGATATCACACTATAGAGACTGTGTCTCTTCCCCGAACAAGAAAATACAAAAAAATGTCCAAACCAAGTTAAGGTTAACAATTTAATTGAGGTTCAACAAATAAAAAACAAATGCACAACGGATAAACAAATGATAAATCTTGGCTTGTTGAATATCAGATCCATTTCTACGAAAACACTTTTTGTAAATAATATGATAACTGATCATAATATAGATATACTCTGTTTGACAGAAACCTGGCTAAAACCTGATGATTACATTATTTCAAATGAGTCCACCCCCCAAGATAACTGTTATAAACACGAGCCACGTCTAAAAGGCAAAGGTGGAGGTGTTGCTTCAATTTATAACAATGTTTTCAGGATTTCTCAGAGGGCAGGCTTCAAGTATAACTCGTTTGAAGTAATGGTGCTACATATAACATTATCTGTTACTGTTAACAAACTGTACCTGCTGTTTTTAATGCCTTTTCTACAAGATTTCAACAGGATCAACAAGCTGTTCCAGCAGGACAGGGGCAGTCCAATCTAAATGTTGGAGTCTGTGCTTCTTTTCTTTCGCTGCTTCATCTCCAGAGTGGTGAGACCTGGAATGATCCCCACATCAGAGGAACAACTGCTTGCAATTGACATAACAGCCCCTGTGTTTTGTTTCCTGTGGGTGCAGTCAGTTATGGGGTCACCTTCATGATGGCATTGGATGAAGCAAGAATGGAGAGCACGTCTGAGAGAAATATGAAGAGCAGGTGCCGTGACTTCTTGGTGGAGGCGGATAGACAAGTGCAACAGAGACTCCCAGCTAACATCCAGATATGGAAATCTATGACTGTGTTCAGTTCGACTGTCATCCTGTCACAAACTAAACCACAGCCCAGCTCAGTCTCAATGCTGAAGCTCTACTCTGGTGATCTTGCAGCTCTTGAAACCCAGTATCAGTCTGCTGCATATCTCTCATGGACAAACAAGGAGGACAGCCAGGCAGAGGCCTTTTGGGTTGAAGTGCTCAATTACAAAGACAGCAGTGGAGACCACACTTTCAAAACACTTACCCTCTTTTCTCTGTCGTTGCTTGTGATGCCTTTGAGAAATACTGATGTAGAACGAGTTTTCTCACAGATGAGCCTGGTCAAGTCCAAACTGAGGAACAGAATGGGACAAGAAACTCTCAGCAGCATACAACTTGTGATGCAACTTGTGAAGTGACATTCAGCCAAGTATGGTGACCCATACTCAGAATTTGTGCTCTGCATTTAACCCATCCGAAATGCACACACACAGAGCAGTGAACACACACACACTGTGAGCACACACCCGAAGCAGTGGGCAGCCATTTATGCTGCTGCGCCCGGGGAGCAGTTGGGGGTTCAATGCCTTGCTCAAGGACACCTAAGTCGTGGTATTGAAGGTGGAGAGAGAGCTGTTCATGCACTACCCCCACCCACAATTCCGTCCGGCCCGAGACTAGAACTCACAACCCTTCGATTGGGAGTCCAACCCTCTAACCATTAGGCCACGACTTCCCCACAATACTTCACATAAGATACAGACTGAGCAGACAAGGACTTTGTCCCAAGTCAAGAGATGTTCCAGTGTTTCAATGGTCGCATGTACTCTGTGAGAGGAGCATCAGAGAGCAGGGAGACGGATGCAGATGAAGATAGTGAAGATGAATTTGAATTAAGGTAAGCACTGTTACTGTATCTTTTTTATTAGAGCCAGGATATGATGCTAAGAAGGAAAGTTGTTTTTGATGAATGATGATAATCCTCAAAGTGCTGTAATATTTAATAGGATTTAGGGAATCCTAGGTATAGTGTTATAGCTGAAGTATAATTTGACCTTATCCCTCGTTAGAAAATCTTACCTTTTCTTTCTGCAGCACAAGCTCTGTCCTGTGACGTCTTAAACTCATGCACACTTTGACATTTTACTTTGATTGACCCTCTTTGGGTCCCCACGCACTCCTCAACTAAACAAGAGGATAGTTACATTCTCATTTCACACAAGTTTGTTTTGATTATTTATATGGTTTTATTATGTTCTCGTTTGAATGTGGGCCATCAAGAATGTCTGGATGTAGAAGTAAAACATGTTGAATGTTTCAGGATATTTAAGATATTTTCAGATATTTCATGGGTTCACTTTGGTACCTGAAGCAACTTGAAAGATAATGTGGTGTTATTCTTTATATATGAGGCTAAAGTGTTATGAGTCTTAAGTCCAAAAATGTTTTTAGACCAAGCCTCATCCTCACCTTTTCAAATGGTTTTGACTGGAATGGTTTTTAAACCAGTTTATTTTATTTAAGTCTTTTCTAAATCACTTATTTGTTCATCAGAGCAGGAGACACTTTATTGCTGGACACTAAGATCATCAGTAATTTCTCCTGTTTCTGGGTTATAGTTATATAAACATGGGATCTTCTGCAGTCCTTGCAATAATAAATAAAGAATTTGTGAATTCAGGATGATATTTATTTGTGTGTGTAAACTGTAATTATCAGATGTTTACTGTGTATAAAATGTACTTGGTACATCAGTCTATATTTGATATCCCATCACTTTAACACAATGTTAAATGATGTTAAAAGGTGGTTTAAACTCCCTCTTGTGGTCATTGTCCTGAAGCTCAGGGGGGAGAAAAATAAATAAACTGTACCATGTTCAGTTTTGTAAATTGGAGGATGCAAATTGAAAACATGTACCCACAGTTTAAAATCTGTCCCCATGGATTGTAAAACCGCGCACAGTTTATTTTTCACTTCCCAGAACCTAGGGGGGCTCCGTAGTAAATAGTCAATTGTTTTGGGCTTGTTTTCACAGGCCTGGTTGCTTATTTGTCTCGTGATATCTGGCAACACTGATTATCAGGGTAATTTACAGGAAGAGCAAAAAGACAAAGTGTGAGTTTATCAGTGTCATGTATTCACTCAGATAAAGATTTTTTTCTTAAAGGAACACCACTTAAAAAAAAAAAATAAATAAATGACAGGCTAATTTTCCAACTCCCCTAGAGTTAAACAGTTGAGTTTTACTGTTTTCAAATCCGTTCAGCCGATGTCCAGGTCTGGCGGTAGCACTTTTAGCTTAGCTTAGCATAGATCATTGAATCTGATTAGACCGTGAGCATCTTGCTCAAAAAAGAACAAAGAGTTTCTATATTTTTTCCTATTTAAGACTTGTCTCTTCTGTAGTTACATCGTGTACTAAGACCGACAGAAAATTTAAAGTTGTGATTTTTTTAGGCCAGTATGGCTAGGAGCTATACTTTCATTCAGTGACATCACATACGGCCAAGTATGTTAACCCATACTCAGAATTTGTGCTCTGCTTTTAACCCATCCAAAGTTCACACACACACACACACACACACACACAGCAGTGAACACACACACACTGTGAACACACACCTGGAGTAGTGGGTAGCCATTAATAATGCGGCCCGGGGAGCAGTTGGGGGTTCAGTGTCTTGCTCAAGGGCACCTAAGTCGTGGTATTGAAGGTGGAGAGAGAACTGTACATGCAGTCCCCCCACCCACAATTCCTGCCGGCCCGAGACTCAAACTTACAACCTTTTGATTGCGAGTCCGACTCTCTAACCATTAGGCCACAACTTCCCATCAAATAACTTTTCTGCCATACCATGGTCCAGCAGACGCAATGATATTAAACAGCTTCTGAAAATAGTCCCAGCTAGGTAACTTCCAATAAACCTATTTTCAGGCACTGCGTAATATCATAGTAATATCATAGTAATATCATAGTAATATCATAGTAATATCATAGTAATATCATAGCGCTCCGGCTACCAGTGGTGTGAAGAAGCCTCATCGCTACAGGCCCAGTACTGTACTTGCAGTACTTCTATTAATATATATTTTCTAGATTCTGATCTTCCACTTGTAAATGCAGAATATGAATCAGAACAGATCACAACTGTTGTTGGTTGATTTCTTCCACTCACTGTAAAACTTTCTGAAAAGAAAAGGTTTCTCCCTGCAAAGCTGTCACAGGAGAGGATCTAAAAGATCACAACATATTCAAGGACTTGGTTCTGAATCTCCTCTATCTTAGCTAGTAATGAAGCTGATGCTGAGTCATATATTATTCTACAATAATCAATTGATGATCAATGCACAGTTTACTCTTTTAAGAGGATGTCTTGTAGCTGGACTCGGATTTGACATAACGAGTGACGTTTAGTAGAACCGCCCTGATTGTGGTTTCACTTAGGTCCCTTAGCGAAGTATAAATTCCTCGGAAGAGGAAAATGCGGTGAAGGACTTTGCTGCTGGTTCACAATATTTAATTTATTATCTCTTTCTGAAAAAAAAGTGCTACAAATCAATCAAAGGAACAGGATCTGATGTAGATGATAGTGTAAAGCATGAGGTGGTGGGCGGGATTAACATTTCAAAGCCTCTGATTGGCTCTAATGTGGCCAATGAAATCATTCTGTGGGTTGGTCAATGGAGACACGCAATCACAAACAGCCATTTTCCGCTTTAGAAATTATCATAGAGAAGTGAATAAAAAACTCCCATGTTGTCATAAAAATTAATGATATTTATTTGTATTTGTTCGTTCAGGTGCAGGATAGACTTCGAGGAGAACTTCGCAGAAGAGAGCTCGGTTCAGTGTCGCTGTCCGTGATATGCGACTCTCTCTCTCTCTCTCTCTCTCTCTCTCTCTCTCTCCGCACCGAACACAGCGCGCGAGTCACCAGCTAACTCTGTTCAGTTTTTCCACGTCTTGTGTTTGGATGCTTTAATGTTTAATTCGACAAGTGGTAAGGCTTAATAACACGTGAAAAAGATAAGCTTTCGTGACGATGCGCAGCAGTGGCCCGTCAACTGTCCTGAGCATCTTTTTTTAGGCTGGCCTCAGTCAGTCGGTTATATAAAATATCAAGGTGAAAGTCATCAGAGCTCGCTTAGTATACACCCAGCTCCCAACCCAACTTTGAGAATAGATTAACGACAATATATATTTTTTTATCGCCCGATAAGAGTCACGTGTTAACGCAGCACTTTAACGCAGATAACGGCCCACCACTAATATATGACCTTTTGCTAATCTGGCCCGATTTGCCCCATTGTTCAACAGCACTCACACACACTCAGATTGTGGATGATATTTGAATTTATTTCCCTGCACACAGAGCAGTGGAAAGTAGAGAATAGTGAGTCATGCTAATAATAATAACAGCTCCATCTACAGCGGTTCTCTCTAGCTCTGCTGTTCTCAGTATAACAAACAGTTTACTCACATTGTTGTACTAAAAAAAAAAATGTTAAACAAATACTGAAATGTAATTTCTCCAGCAAATTATACAAACTTTTCCCAATATTCTTTCTAAATGTAATGTTTTGTGATCGTATAATGCCAACATTAATTCAGAATTTGAGTAGACAGAGAAAGTATACAAATAATCATCCATTTTATTTTAACTGTAGAATAAAATTAAATGGAAAACATTAAGACAGCGAATTGAGTGCTCTACAAAATACAGTTTGCAATAAACATTTTCTAAACACTGTAAATTCTTAAATGCTTTATGAAAACAATTACCTGCACACAGAGCAGTGGAAAGAAGAGAATATTGAGTCATGCTAATAATACAGCTCCATCTGTTCAAGAAAAGATTTCAGTTGATTAGAAAGCACATGGAAAAATGACGCACATTAAAAGATTATGGAGTTCATGCAAACAGAAATAAAACTATCAAAATACCCAGAAATATGAACAGAAAACACACTCTAAAATCAATTCATGCCCCAATCCCTAACATAAATCATCTTGACATTCAGTATGAAACCAACATGTTTTACTTTTAATGTGGAGCTGCAACAGAAAGGACTCACCCACAGCAGTTCTCTCTAACTCTGCTGCAGTTCATTCGAACTCCGCGCGCTATAGCGCCACCAGCGGCCAATAGGAAGCGCGATCACATCACAGCAGGATTAACTTCCTCTTCGAGAATGTTTATCCAGTTCTTCTTCTTCTTCTTCTTTGGTGTTTATTGGCGGTTGGCAACCTAACTTATTGGTGCATTACCGCCACCGACTGGAATGGATATGGATAAGGATATTATTTGTATATAGCTTATAAATAAACAAAAAATATATATATAATATTAAAAAACAATCAAAACAAATAAACAAACTGGAAAATAATACAAAACAAACAAACAATCAAAACAAATTATATTATTTTGTATAATTTACTTACTTTCAAAAATGTAATAATATAATCATACAACTTGCTATCTTTTTTCCCTAATAAACCTGGCAATGTAAAGTCATGGTGTTTTGCTATCTTAAGTGACTGAATAAGGTGATGTCTCTCATTATTATATTTCATACAATGAAAAAGGTACATGCTTAACTGTTTCTTGTTGACAACAGTATATGCATTCCCCAGTTGGATGCTTTCCAATCTTACATAGTGTACTATTAAGTCCTGTATGACCTATTCTCATACGAGTTATAATACTTTCTTCTCTACGATTCCTGCTCTCCCTCCTCCCAGAACCAACTTGATTTTGTATATTATGTAAGTGTCTGCCTAATTCAGTATCATCCCAATGTATCTGCCATACTGAGTACGCATATTTCCTAATATATGCTTTAGCTTCCATTTTGCTTAATGGAACTTGTAGATCTATCTGTTTTAATTTTAGAGTTTGTTTTGCCAGAATATCCACCTTCTCATTTCCTTCCACACCAACATGAGCAGGAACCCAAATGAATTGTGTTTCTTTGCCTTTAACCTTCAAATTATATATCTTATGGAAAATTTCATTAATTGTGTCCATTCTAAAGGATGACCTGCCAGATTTTATACTTTCCAGTGCAGAATAACTATCAGATGCAATAACTGTGTACATTATTTCTTTCTCCTCTAACCACTGCAAGGCCGATAATATTGCTAATAACTCTGTTGTATTAACTGACAAATGATTGGTAACTCTTTTCTTGATATAAAAATCATATGTTGGAATATATACAGCTGCCCCTGCATATCCTGTCTCCGGATCTTTTGATCCATCTGTAAATAAAAACACTGAATCTTGGAAATGCATCTCAAAATAATTCCTCACTATATGACATACTGGAAATTGTTTAGATTTATTATTTATTTCCCGCTTTATATTGAGGTCAACAGCAGGGGAGGGGAATAACCATGGAGGGATGGAGGATATTGATACTGTATTGCTGTACTGTAAATGACATAAACCTATATTCCTAGCCTTTGCATCACCTATCCACCCAAAACTTACAAAGTTTGTTTCATTATGTTCCCAGCACTCTTTCAATACACTTTTGACAGGATGTGAAACATTTTGTCCCTGTATATTAACCCAATATGTCAACATCAACTTCATCCGCCTGATACCTAAAGGCATTTCTCCCATTTGCACCTGCATTGATGACACTGGGGATGTTTTAAATGATCCACTGCAGATTCTTAGGGCTTGAGATTGCAATACATCTAATTGTTTGAGATTTGATTCTGTTGTTGACATATAAGCTATACATCCATAGTCAAAGACAGACCTCATGAGTTCCCAGTATATATTTTGTAGAGATGTTCTACTTGCTCCCCATTCCTGTCCTGACAAACACCGAAGAATATTAATAATCTTTTTACATTTATCCTTAATTTTATCCAAATTAACTTTCCATGTCAATTTTTCATCAAACCAAACCCCAAGAAACCTTACTGATTTGACTTGCTCCAGAGGATTCCCATATAATTTGAAAGATAGAGGTGCGACTTTATGGCACCTTGAAAAACAAATGACCTGTGTTTTTGCTACAGATCATTTAAACCCCCATTTATTAGCCCACTTTTCAACTTCTACTATTGCTTCTTGCATTTTTTTATTAATACGTATATGTTATATTACACCCTCTAATCCACAAAGCCCCATCATCTGCATATAAAGATTTTCCAATGTTTTGTTTAACTTGAGAGAAAATATCATTAATCATTATATTAAACAATAACGGACTACATACACTACCTTGTGGTGTTCCATTCTCCACTGTATACACACTGGAGTATTCTTCACCTACTTTTACTTGTATTTTCCTGTTTAATAAAAAATCTTGAACCCAATTATATGTTTTACCTCCAATTCCCAAAGACTTTAATTGTATTAATAATCCTTCTTTCCAGAGCATATCATATGCCTTTTCCACATCAGAAAAGACAGCTATTACTACTTCTTTGTTAGTTTGTGCATTTCTGATGTCTGACTCTAGACATAATACAGAGTCCATTGTATTCCGACCCCTTCAGAATCCACTCTGATAAGGAGATAATAAATCTTTACTCTCTAAGAAGTATGTTATTCTTTCTGTGATTATTCTTTCCATTACTTTGCATAAATGAGAAGTTAAGGCAATATTCAGATTATCTGAGCTATTAACTTTTTTAAAAGTTTGTACTAGAAGTTCGGCTTTATCTAGATTACTGACAGCCATGTCTGCACCGACCAACACTGGTAACTCATAAATCCTTCTATTCCGCCCCATTTTCCTGATCATATTCCATACTTCTGACAGTTGTACTTCTCTTCCAATACTATCACAGTACTGCCTCCAAAAAAATACGCTTTTGTATTTTTTTTGTTTTCCTTACTAATGCCTGGGCACATTTATACTTGATCATGGCATCCATAGAATGCTGTTTTTTTAAGTTGCCTAAATGCTTTATTCCTTGCTTTCAGAACTACTTTACAATCATCATTCCACCGGGGTACGTTCTTGACACGTCTAATTCCTGTAGTTTTGGGTATTACTTCCTCCGCTGACTGAATTATTTCACTTACTAGCTTATTGTTGAATTCATTTACATCCATCTGGTTCTCCTCTTGTAGAGTCATACATCTATTTCCACATATTACTTGAAAAACTTCCCAATTTACCTTCTCCAGTTTCCATCTAGGACTTCTCTTTTCTTTATCATAACATATCTTAGCACCAACTGTAGTCCCTATAGGATAATGATCACTCCCTATTGTAGTATGTTTGATCACACTCCATGTACTTATCCCTGCTATTATGGTAGATACAAATGTCAGATCGAGTGCCGTTTCTTTATTTTGTAACTGTTATATCGCATTCCCTCTCCATTATTAATACACACCAAATCATTATCATCAATAAATTCTTCAAGAAGTTGGCCGTTCACATCAGTTTTATTACTTCCCCATAATGAATTATAGGAGTTAAAATCACCACACCATACTGCATTGCCATACAAAGGACCAGCTACAGCTTCTAAAATAGTTTGACTTAATTTTGCACATGGATTATAGTAATTTACGATATCTATACACCCTCTTTCAGTCCATATCTTACTTATAATTGATTCATTATCTTTATTTATTTGTACGACCTTATATTTCATTCCATTTTGAATAAATGTAGCTATTCCTCCCCCTCTACCAGATTCTCTATCTCTTCTAATTACATTATATCCATTTATTAAAAAATCCAATTGTGGCATTAACCATGTTTCCTGAATACATATTACATTAGGTTTCTCTATTAAATTATCTATATATTTCTTAAACTCTTGACCGTTAGTAATTAAACTTCTTGCATTCCACTGTCGTATTGTTAAAAACATTAAGATAATCCAGCACATGCTTGAGATGATTGTGTCTCTATATAAAGGGTATCTCTAACGGTCTCCAATAGTAGCCCTTTTACCTCCAGATACTTCTCTGCAGATTTGACAATTATTTTAATTCTTTCATTTCGACTTTTTGTCTGAGCAGAACAGTTTATAATCTCTGCCATAAACATTACAAAATCATTCTTTTTCACTATCAGAGTTTCCTCTTTCAGCTTATCACATCCTTTCATCAACATTTCATCTTTGTACCCTCTTGGCATTTTCCATACTCATGCTCACCTCCACATTTACCACATCTTTGCTTGCCCTTGCATACTGCTGCCACATGTCCAAATCTCTGACATTTAAAACATCTAAGTGGAGGTGGTATGTAGAGCCTCACATCATAGCACATGAATCCAATATATACTTTTTCCGGGAGTTTTTCCTGATCAAAATTGATCATAACTGAAAGGCTATCTTGCATATTTCCGTTCCTGTTTATTTTTAGACGTCTGACTTCATTTACTTTTACATTTGCTATGTTTTTTTTTCACCTCTTCCACTGATACGTTTACCAGAATCCCTGTAATGACTCCTTTTGCGAATTTCCTGTAAGTCCTTGAACACTCCACTTTCTTTTTGTTTATCATGTTTATTTTGATTGCTTTCCCCTGTTGTCTTTCATCCTTACACACAACCAGCAGTGCACCATTTCTTAACACTTTAGCACTCTTTATTTCACCTATTTCCCTATTAAGAGATTTCGTTAGCTGTATTGGGTTCATACCTCCAAACGAGTCCCCTTCATCCACAAGTTTTGCAAAGACCACATACTCCTCCCTCCGCTTATCCTGTATATTCGATCCCCCATCCGAGTTACTTTCCTCTGTTTTATTGTTTCATTTCTTTTTCCGTTTATTATTCCTAGCCATCTCTCGTTTTTCATACATCCCGCCACCTACTTCCCTCTCTCCTCGTTCATTTCCTGATCCGTCACTTCCCTCCACACTCTCCTGTCCACTCACAATCCAGCTGTTGCCAACCGCCTTGGGAATCGACATCCTTCAAAGCAGAAGCCACTCTCGACTCCCGTCTCCCTATTTATCCAGTTACATATATACATCATTTATGTAGTAAAACACTTGCAACTTGTAATTACAAGCAATGAACATATGAACATTAATGCGATGCCTCACTTCCTCTTTGACTGAAAACATTGACTCCAGCCTCATCTTGTGTTCTTTTTTATTTATTTATTTATTTATTTTTTTTCAAATATTCAAGTTAATGTTATTACATTGAAATAAAACTTACTGACTTTGCTCACACATTTCCCCTGCTTGTTAACAACTTCACAACATTTTTTTGTGCATGTTTTTGTAAAACATTTCCCCCCCTCTGTGTTACACTTTCAGTGTTTCAGGTCAAATATGACCGGCCTACAAAAAATAGCTTATGAATCTCACATTATGCTCTATATCACCAAATATTAGATTCAATATTTTTGTCAGCTTGTTTTCTTTCAATTGGGAAAGACTTTGCATTATTTTTAAGATTGATTGCAGATATTTTTGATCTGAGCCTAATGCACACTATAGTGTGATAAACAGTACAAATTATTTTTCATATTTTATTGCTTACTGAAAAAAATTATCCACAAATAATATTATTTATTTCCTCTCCAAAACTGAAGTGCATAAAAACAAGATTAATGGTGCCTAAACAATCAGTTGAAAAAAAAAAAAATATATATATATATATATAAAGAAAAAATGAAAAACAATAATAATATTATTGATTACCTAATTGAAGACACTCTTGTGATTTTTGTGATAATATAGCATAATAAGAGATTTACAAGCAATTTTAATAGGCAGGCCTTTTTTGACTGGGAACACTAAAGGGTTAATTGTGACTTTATATATAGCCAAGAAAATAATCTGAACACTAGTGTGTTTTCACATGAAGTATATTTTAAATGAACCAAACTCAGTTCAGTTAAACTGAACCAGCGGTGAGTATGTATATGAAGTATATTAAGAAACAATAAATATGTTGTTCAGAATGAAGACCGAACACACTTTCTGAGTGTCACGTGTTAGAGGAACATGTTCATATGTTAATGATGAACTACAGGTGTGGTTTTTCAATAATTAAAAGATAAATTAATGTTTGGTGTTTAATGTGCATCTCAGAAAATGCTTTATTTAAAAACCCACCTGAATGGCACTTAAATGCACTTAATTCATCTGTCAACTTTATTGTCATTGTTCAAAGTACAAATACAGACAGAGAAACAATTATTAATAATTAAATGTTGTTTTTTTTTTTTTTTTTTTTTATGTATGCATTGCATTCTATGCATTAAAAAAAAAAAAAAAATTGGGGTTGGGTTTGTCGGAGGGCCTCTTATGTCCATTTTGCTTGGGGCCCCCAAATCCCTTCAAACGGCCCTATATGTAAACACCGATGGACTTTACTGGACAAGAAATTATGGAACATGATCTTCCTGCTACCTCACCAGTATATTATTGGAAATAAAATTAAAATTGTTCACAGATATTACCCTTCAAAAGCAAACATCTGTGCTTTTTTCTAACTGTGTGTAACTTTTGTACATTCTGCGGCTGTGAAGGAGAAATCATTGAGCATGTTTTTGTTGATTGTCCCCTTGTAGCTTTCTTTTGGTCCCATTTACAAAGATTTATTTCCTAAATGATAAAAAAGAATATTTCTCTAAGTAAATTTGAAATACTTCTTATAGTCACTGAGACAAATTTATCGGCCAATTAAAAATATGTAATTAACTTAATTATTATTTTAGTTAAATATTATCTGCACAAAATGATTGGGCAAAGAAGCAAACCCTCCTTTTACAATTTCAGAATTACAGACCTTAAAAAATATGGGAACAGCATTGAAAATTAAAAAAAAGAACAACAAGTTAAACAAAACAATCAAATTATTTTAACTTTAATGCAGACCCCTAAGTGTTTTTCAATTATGTATCTGTTTTTTTTTTCTATTTTATTTCAGATCTTTTCCTGTCTCTTATCTTGTTCTCCTTGTTAAGATCAGATTTATGAAGCTGTATATTGATTCAACTTGGTTTACGTCTTAAAATTGTATTTTGACAAAATGTTAATAAAAAAAAAAAAGATGTAAAGCATGAGGTGGTGGGCGGGATTAACATTTCAAAGCCTCTGATTGGCTCTAATGTGGCCAATGAAATCATTCTGTGGGTTGGTCAATGGAGACACGCAATCACAGACCGCCGTTTTCCCCTTTAGAAATTAGCATAGCGCAGTGAATAAAATACTCCCGTGTTGTCATAAAAATATTGATAATGTTTTTTGAAAACATGTTATGATGGTTTTATCTGTATCATTAAGTAAGCGCCCAAGAAGGGCTCAATGAAGGCCGTCAGTAAGAGCAGGTAAAGGAGGAGAGAAGCGCAAGAGATCCAGGAAGGAGAGCTACACGATCTACGTGTAAAGAGCTGAAGCAGCTTCATCCTGACACCGGAATCTGACATCAGTGCACTTAACAGTAAACTTCACTTATTAGAAATAACAACACAAATATAACAAAATATATAAGTTGAATTATGAAAATAAACAAGGTAACTGTGTAGAAGCAAGCTTTACTGCCAAACCAACAGAGACAGGCACAGCTTTTCCAAACGCAAACCTCTAAAATGAATAAATAATAATAATGAATACTATTTTCTTCACAAATTCTATGTTGTATATTTTCTGGTAAACAAATTAACATGCAGAACATAATTCGGTATATAAAATAGATTTTTGCAGTTTAATATTCACAAACACTAGTCTATATTGGGATTTTATTTAATTGTACTGACCAGTTTTAATTTATTCATCAAAAATAAGACTAATTCCATGAAATTCCACGTTATTCAGTAAATTCCATTGTTATGAATGTAGCAAACCAATATGATAAGTTCATTGTGAGAGTAAAAGGCAGTTTATTTTCTTAGCATTGAGTGTCTCCAACTAGGTGACAATGTAGCGTTAAGCCCTGATTTACTTCAGACGAAACCAAAGAAAGAACTGACATTTCGAGCAAAATCAGACCTAAACGAAGTTTGTTTTGAGTTTGTTTCGACGGTTCGACCAAATTGAACTTTCTGGAGGAGTTAGTTTCTTCTCCTAAACACCTCTGAGTTTCTATTGGTCCGTGACGGTTACACAATCACTGAGTGTGTTCTGAAACTGGTTCAGCAGAAGTCAGGAAAGAGAGAACAACATCTCCTCGTCTCTAGAAACATGAATAATACACCGGAGTGTGGAATAGCTGAGCTGCACAGATATATCCACACCTGTAAGATTCAGAGAAAACAGAAATAGAAAGAAATAGCAACGAAGCTTGGTGTCGACGACATGGAGTTATGTAAAGAGCGACGCAGAGACACATCTGAGACAGAAAGTCTTAAATTATTATATATTAAAGGAAAGAGTAAAGATATATAAGGTAGCAAGTACAAAATACATGTGTTACAAATAAATGTTACACCATACTGCTGCATGAACACACAGTAATAAACCTTTGTTTTTTATCAAAAGTAAATCATGACACCACACTAAATATAAAAAGGCCTAACAATTTATCCAGTTTAATATAATAAATGAACACTAATATATGTATATATTTTTTTCACATCATGCTTCAGTTTTACAGACATTCACACTTCCCATAAAAGACTGATTATGGTTCTGTTGTATTGCAAACATGATACTTGACTCTGAACATTATTCTTTTGTCTGTAATATTCTGAGCATTGGTGTCCGTCTCACACCTAGATTGTCTACACTTCTTCATTTCATGGTTGTTGTGTTTAGGGGATACGAGTCATGTTCACATTCATCTACACTCCGCCTCCAGAAGCGTACTTTGTGTCAGTACGTCATAAATAGAAGGAGGCATCAGTTTACTGTCAGGATTTGTCGTGTCACATTGCAGCGTGTAGACAGTGTAGACAGCATCACTGATTATAATGGGTTCTGTTGTATTTTGTTGTGTAGACACCAGTCAGTCTTTGTGTTCAGTTTATTTTGAATACTGTTTTCTTTCTGCTGTTTTATAATCCATCTGTTTTATAATAGTGAACCTCATGTGACAGAAATAATCAAAATGTTATTGTTTCATAGTGATATCACATTTCTGTAACCGTTAATTCATAATGTGATGTTTTCTATATATTTTCTCCAGATCATGTACATTTGTGCTCACGGTAGAACAAGGTTTGTTTTTTTTTTTTTTTTTGAAGGGTAGCACATGAACTTAACCGTGTTAAATGTAAAATTAAAATATACATTTATGAGATTATTCTTGGATAAATCACTTAAACTGAGGAGCTCAAATTCAAGATGAAAAAACACTATTTCACTCCGAGGCCCAAACGAAGCAAAAATGTAATTTGGTGCAGATGATAATAGTTATATGGAGATATAATTCTGAAAGCTGATAATGTAAATCAATGAGATCTTGAGAACAGAATATTTACATAAATGATATTCAAATACTTATAATGTTGAAAATATAATACAACACAATGATAACTGAGAGAAGAACAAATAGAGTTATGTTTGGATAATCAGGTAAATATAAGCTGCTTCAGTCCAGTAAGTGTTTGACTTGAAATATTACTAACACTGTAAAAGTTACTTTTACCTTAAATTCAGTAAAGATTTAACAGCAAAGAGACATTTCTAGAATTAGACTCAAACTCCTTTTACTCCGACGACAGAAAGCATCTAGCATCATAAAAACAGCATGTTGTTCAGATGTAATTTGAGATTATAATTGTTGTTTGTGGTATTTAAAGGGTAACTTTCAGTAGCTTCCAGTGAATCTGACACACATGAAGAAACTGGTTTTGGAGTCGATGATGAGCAGGAGCTCTTTCTGTGTGGAGTTAGTTCTCTTGTTCTCCATGTGTTGTGTTCACAATCTAATCTACAGCGCAGGTGAATCAGAGACACTGGATTGAGTGAGAGTGTGAATGTGTGTGTGTTAGTCTTGTGATGGACTCGTGTCCAGTGTGTTTCCAGCCTTCAGCCTGAGACTCCAGCATCCTGTGACTCTGAGCTTTGGAGAAGAGATGATTATTCCTCTGTTACAGCGACTGCCTTTGGGCTTCAGGAGATTTAACTGTCAAACACACACACATACAACATTTATATTCAGCTCAATTTGACACTTTCTGTTTTGCTTCCACTGCAGGTATTAATTTATGAATCATATATGAATAAATATGGATCTATATAACAGATATAAAATACAGAGTAAAGGTTTGTCTGAATGTGAATTGTTTGAGGAAAAAGACATTGAGTCTCATTGATGAAACACGAGCAGAATTAATGTTTTAGTAAATCGTTCATAAAGCAGTTCTGACGTAAACTTTTAAATTCATGAAAATGTTAGTTGGTATGAAAGAAATGTTCACCTGCTCTCTAACACGTGCAAATTAACTTTGAATGTTGATGCACTGCCATAATAATGACAAGATCATTTGCCCTTTTTTATTTTGTTCTTTATTCATTTATTATTCATTTATTTTGCATCTGAGTTGATAACTGTAAAACACAGCGCTCCAGTCACAAATAGAGACAACCATCTACTTGTACAACATCTGTCTACAACAATGAAGAAGTCAATATTACGGTTAGGCTACTGCTTTTTTTATATTTAGTAAAATGTATAATAAATGAGACACTAGTAGGTGAATGCTTTGCTGCTGTGGATATTCAAAAGCAGAGCAACTACAGTTTATCAGCTGAAAAAAAACCTCTTCCAGCGCCTCCGACTGGTCGTTTTAAGAAGAGAGTCTGACATTTTTAACTCTCTGTTTTTTGAAAGTTTTCAGGAAGCTCTGTTTTATGCACAAATTGCTCATAATTTACTGGTTTATTTACTCAGGTTTGATGAATGAGGTCCATTGAGATGAGAGAGACGGATCAGACAGAAGTGTTACCTCTCGCTCTGGAGCATTTGTAAAGCAGCACGACTGTCGCCAGCAGATACGGACAAATTACTAGAAGATGACAGAGGATGTAGAAAGAAATCTGATCTGAAGATGACCCTGAAAAACAGAGACAAAAGCACATTATTGAGAACATTACAGAGGTCCTAAAGACTTTCAGCAAGTTCACTGGGGAATACACACAAAAAAAATGTATTATACCTCCAGAATATATATATATATATATATATATATATATATATATATATATATATATATATATATATATATCAGCTTGAATATTTGATTTCATTGAATTATTTGAATTATTTGAAGAGGATGATGTCACGGTTTGATTTTAAGCTGACCAATCAGCAGAAAGAGCCGTTTAATTCCCGCCCACATGTAGAAATCAAATATTCAAGCTGTTTATTCATTTTTATATCCCTGAACAAGAAATGAAAATTTAAACTGAATTCTTGTTTAAAAAAAAAAAAAAAAAAAAAAAGGAGCAATTTTTCCTTTTTTTCTACTTTCATTATTAAACTGATTGAATTATACACAGATTCATGAGATTGAGTAAATGAAAATTTTATCTTGGGCAAGATTTTATTCTAATGCTGTAGTTAATGCACTCTTCATTTCATTGAATTGTAGGATGTTGATGAGGTGTGTACATGTCAGTATCTGTGAAGTGTTAGTTATACTTCAGTTCATTTGAGTTTTCTGAAAGAATAAACACATCTGTCAATAACTAATTGCTCATTAATGAAATTAATGACATACTAGAACAGACACACTTTCTCTCTCATGCCACACACACACACACACACACACACACACACACACATTTAAGCTTCTCTTTTCTTTTTAATGGCAGTTACATCTCTAAATGTAAATGTAAGTAATTATTTTATTTACTCACAGTTAACAGACAGATTTATTGGTTCACTCTCCTGTGATGAGTTTGGTCTTTTATCTCTCTGTCCTCTACACGTGTACTGACCCTCATCAGATGTAGTTACTGCTCTGATAGTGAGAGTGTCTGTGTTTACAGTGTAACGATCAGACCACTGTAACTTTACTCTGCCTTTATACCACTCATATCTCCAGTCAGTATGATTAGACTCAATCACACACGTCAGATTGACCGTCTCTCCAGTGAAGACAGCAGTGTCTGGAGTCACAGTCAGAGTAGATCTGGGGGAAACTGTAGAAGAAAAAAAGGTGAAAATGTATTATTCATTTCAGTTAGGGATAAGAAGAAAAAAAATCCTCCTGAGGCCACAAGAGGATGCATCGGGCAAAATAGTCTGCACGTTTCTTCAAAGCGTAATAAAATAATATGACTATCTTTGAAAAAAAAGTGCATACTGTTTAAAATAATGTTTCTAAACTATATATAATTACAGTTTTTGCCCGTTGCTTGGATACATTTTGCAAAACTTCGCTCCTTGTGCCAAAACAAATTTTTAAGAGATTTTTAAGGGAAAGAAGTGGAATGTTATGCAATGACCAAGTCAATCACCTGACCTAAATCCGATTGAGCATGCATTTCACTTGCTGAAGACAAAACTGAAGGGAAAATGCCCCAAGAACAAGCAGGAACTGAAGACAGTTGCAGTAGAGGCCTGGCAGAGCATCACCAGGGATGAAACCCAGCGTACGCTGATGTCTAATTGATCTCCAGACTTCAGGCTGTAATTGACTGCAAAGGATTTGCAACCAAGTATTAAAAAATGAAAGTTTGATTTATGATTGTTAATCTGTCCCATTACTTTTGGTCCCTTAAAAAGTGGGATGTACATATACAAACTGTTGTAATTCCTACACCGTTCACCTGATTTAGATGTAAATACCCTCAAATTAAAGCTGAATGTCTGCAGTTAAAGCACATCTTGTTCGTTTCATTTCAAATCCATTGTGGTGGTGTATAAAGCCAAAAAGATTAGAATTGTGTCGATGTCCCAATATTTATGGACCTGACTGTATATAAGACACTATACTGTAAACACAGAAAATCATGGCAATTGTGTATTCGTGGGCTCATCGATCCCGCTGTCTGTTGGCCTAATCAACATCGCAATGTCTTCTCCCGCTAGGCACCGGGGAAAATATCCCCTTGCATGTCGAAACCATCCATGGATTGCTGTCACCTGAATGTGACCACTGTTCCATCACCTGCAGAAGAGACATGTGGCGTGTCAATCAATCAATCAATCACCTTTATTTATATAGTGCTTTAAACAAAATAGATTGCGCCAAAGCACTGAACAACATTCATTTGGAAAACAGTGTCTCAATAATGCAAAATGATAGTTAAAGGCAGTTCATCATTGAATTCATTGATGTCATCTCTGTTCAGTTGAAATAGTGTCTGTTTTAATTTGCAATCAAGTCAACGATATCGCTGTAGATGAAGTGACCCCAACTAAGCAAGCCAGAGGCGACAGCGGCAAGGAACCGAAACTCCATCGGTGACAGAATGGAGAAAAAAACCTTGGGAGAAACCAGGCTCAGTTGGGGGTCCAGTTCTCCTCTGACCAGACGAAACCAGTAGTTCAATTCCAGGCTGCAGCAAAGTCAGAATGTGCAGAAGAATCATCTGTTTCCTGTGGTCTTGTCCTGGTGCTCCTCTGAGACAAGGTCTTTACAGGGATCTGTATCTGGGGCTCTAGTTGTCCTGGTCTCCGCTGTCTTTCAGGGCAGTAGAGGTCCTTTCTAGGTGCTGATCCACCATCTGGTCTGGATACGTACTGGATCCGGGTGACTGCAGTGACCCTCTGATCTGGACACAGACTGGATCTGGTGGCCACGGTGACCTCGGAACAAGAGAGAAACAGACAAATATTAGCATAGATGCCATTCTTCTAATGATGTAGCAAGTACGGTGTTATGTGAAGTGTTCCGGTTCCAGTTTACCTAATTAATGCAGCCTAAAAATCCTTTAACGGATTTGGATATTAAAAGCATATTAGTATGTTATGTGTATGCCAGGTTAAAGAGATGGGTCTTTAATCTAGATTTAAACTGCAAGAGTGTGTCTGCCTCCCGAACAATGTTAGGTAGGTTATTCCAGAGTTTAGGCGCCAAATAGGAAAAGGATCTGCCGCCCGCAGTTGATTTTGATATTCTAGGTATTATCAAATTGCCTGAGTTTTGAGAACGTAGCGGACGTAGAGGAGTATAATGTAAAAGGAGCTCATTCAAATACTGAGGTGCTAAACCATTCAGGGCTTTATAAGTAATAAGCAATATTTTAAAATCTATACGATGTTTGATAGGGAGCCAGTGCAGTGTGGACAGGACCGGGCTAATATGGTCATACTTCCTGGTTCTAGTAAGAACTCTTGCTGCTGCATTTTGGACTAGCTGTAGTTTGTTTACCAAGCGTGCAGAACAACCACCCAATAAAGCATTACAGTAGTCTAACCTTGAAGTCATAAATGCATGGATTAACATTTCTGCATTTGACATTGAGAGCATAGGCCGTAATTTAGATATATTTTTGAGATGGAAAAATGCAGTTTTACAAATGCTAGAAACGTGGCTTTCTAAGGAAAGATTGCGATCAAGTAGCACACCTAGGTTCCTAACTGATGAGGAAGAATTGACAGAGCAGCCATCAAGTCTTAGACAGTGTTCTAGGTTATTACAAGTAGAGTTTTTAGGCCCTATGATTAACACCTCTGTTTTTTCTGAATTTAGCAGTAAGAAATTACTCGTCATCCAATTTTTTATATCGACTATGCATTCCATTAGTTTTTCAAATTGGTGTGTTTCACCGGGCTGCGAGGAAATATAGAGCTGCGTATCATCAGCATAACAGTGAAAGCTAACACCATGTTTCCTGATGATATCTCCCAAGGGTAACATATAAAGCGTGAAGAGTAGCGGCCCTAGAACTGAGCCTTGAGGTACTCCATACTGCACTTGTGATCGATATGATACATCTTCATTCACTGCTACGAACTGATGGCGGTCATATAAGTACGATTTAAACCATGCTAATGCACTTCCACTGATGCCAACAAAGTGTTAAAGTCTATGCAAAAGAATGTTGTGGTCAATTGTGTCAAATGCAGCACTAAGATCCAATAAAACTAATAGAGAGATACACCCACGATCAGATGATAAGAGCAGATCATTTGTAACTCTAAGGAGAGCAGTTTCAGTACTATGATATGGTCTAAATCCTGACTGGAAATCCTCACATATACCATTTTTCTCTAAGAAGGAATATAATTGTGAGGATACCACCTTTTCTAGTATCTTGGACAGAAAAGGGAGATTCGAGATTGGTCTATAATTAACTAGTTCTCTGGGGTCAAGTTGTGGCTTTTTTATGAGAGGCTTAATAACAGCCAGTTTGAAGGTTTTGGGGACATATCCTAATGACAATGAGGAATTAATAATAGTCAGAAGAGGACCTATGACTTCTGGAAGCACCTCTTTTAGGAGCTTAGATGGTATAGGGTCTAACATACATGTTGTAAGTTTAGATGATTTAACAAGTTTATACAATTCTTCCTCTCCTATAGTAGAGAATGAGTGGAACTGTTCCTCAGGGGGTCTATAGTGCACTGTCTGATGCGAAACTGTAGCTGACGGCTGAATGGTTGCAATTTTATCTCTAATAGTATCGATTTTAGAAGTAAAGTAGTTCATAAAGTCATTACTGCTGTGGTGTTGGGAAATGTCAACACTTGTTGAGGCTTTATTTTTCGTTAATTTAGCCACTGTATTGAATAAATACCTGGGGTTATGTTTGTTTTCTTCTAAAAGAGAAGAAAAGTAATCAGATCTAGCAGTTTTTAATGCTTTTCGTGTGGGTGCACTCTCTGCCCAGCTTCCCTCACAGACAGGCCATGCTTGATCACATGCTCCACCAAAGTTGCTCTTATATCATCAGAAATAGGGGTCCGTGCATGGCATCTTCGACCTCCTCCTCCTCTTCCTGCTCTTCCTCTTGCTCTTCCTCTTCCTCTTGCTCTCCCTCCATCCGTGTGCATGCAAATTTCTTGAAATGGCTAAACTGAGGGCTTTTTGTAGCTGGCTGATTGGTGTTCAGTTTTGCAAGTAAGTGCCTTCAGTTGTGTATTGGAGTGCTAGCAATTACCCGATGTGTTTTGTATTTTGGATACATGTGTTTTCCAAATGGCACTCTGAGATTTCATTTTTGAACGAAGTGTCTTATGTATGAATTAGAGTGTAGTATGCAGGACCAAGTGTGCTGCATAAAGGAGTATGTGTGTAGCAGAATTGCAACTAGAAAGCAAAGCAGCGCTTTTGTTTAAGGTATGGGTACATGTGTTTGAGGTATGGTAACAAAAGCTTCAAGTTGTGTTACTTTAGTCTAAGCATGGGTCTATAGTGTTCAAGCAATGGACAAAAACTGTAATAAAGTTTCTTAAACGATTTAAAAAAAAAACAGTATATATATATATATATTTATAAAAATCTGGATTACTTAGCAAAATCAGCAATTGATATCACAGAGGCCATCAAGACATGGGTTATGAATCATTATTTCTAAATATGCATTTGTTTTTCATTGATTTATCAACTCTATTATTGAGAAGATTGCATATGTCAGGCCACATTGATATTTTTTTGTCTCAAAATGAGGCATTGCTCCTCACCCCTTAATAACATCAGACCAATAAAATAATTTGCTAAATGTAATGTTATGGCAACAGTTCAAACATATTTGCAGTCATAGGCTGTTAACTTTTAAAGAGAAGACACTCAAACCTTAATTCACCTGCTCTCACCCTACTGTACACAGACATCTCCTGTAAACGTGTTACAATGATAGACACCGTCAACAGACTCTGTGATCACAATTATGAATATGGTGCTACTGGATATAAACTTGTGTTTTATTTGTGTAATAAGCAGAGTGAGTGCAACACAAAGTGAAGATAAGTTTATAAATCATGAAGTCTGTCAGTCAAATCTGAATCAAGAAAACTCAAATATTAAATATAGCTGCAAGCAGCGATGGCGGACTCAAGCCACCAATGCCATCGCCACCCCGGTGGCATCAGGTAAACTGTGCCCAGCGAGCACATGCATTCACAATATCTCTCTGGCAGTGAGGTTTTAAAGGATATGGCAGTTAAAGGGTTAATCCGAATCTAGACATTAAAATCACATTTACATATTATATATATATTATATATATATATATATAAAACTTTAGTAACACTTTACAATAAGATTTCATTTATAAACATTATGTTAACATGAACAATATTTATATAGCATTCATTCATGTCAGTTAATATTCCAAACTTAAACATTAAAACATTGTTTTATTGTGATTTTTTTCCAAGCACATTTGACCAATTCCAAACCATATCAATCTTAATAACTACCATTATTTTTTATTTAATCATTTATGAGTGCTATAAAATAGTCCAGGAAAGCTGGAAGAGAAAAACAGGTCAAGAAGAACTGACAAAAAGAATTGCAAAATAATTAGGAATTAATGTGAAGATTAATTTTTTGTCAATTCTGCAAGACAGACTTTCAGGAAAGGAGGTGGAATAAAAATGAGCTCCTAAATCTTAATCCCGGATTCAGGAAAATTGATTCCTCAAACCATCGGACAAGAGGAGGTGGTGCTGGTCCTTCACGAGTCACTCTAATCTGTTCATAAAGCCTATATATAAAGTCTTTATATATAGTATTTCACAATACTTCATGGTATTCTAATTAAATCATTTTTTGGAATCTTTGATTTCTCAGAACCTGACACATTGTAATTCTGAGACTCCAGGTAAGTGGCAGTTCTGTAATTCACTTAACACACACACACACACACACACACACACACACACACACACACACACACACACACACACACACATTACCCACAGTGACAGTGGGCAACCCATTCTCACTCCAAAGGCGTCAAAAACCGAAGCATGGTCAAGCGCCCCTAGCGTCACTTTTATGACGCCAAATGTGCCTCTCGGCGTCGAATATCGAAGCACTACGACCTTCATTGCTTTCAATGGGAAACTTTTGGCGTCAGAATTCGACAAGAGGACATGAGATGTTTATCGCTATGAAATCACGTTCAAGAAGTCTCAGCACACATCGCGATACTTGCTATCAGTTCCACAGTTTGGGTGAGTAGTCGTATATACGCTCTTTTAATGCCTTTTATAAAATGTATTCTGTCTTATTTATTAATCAGATTAGTGCCATATGTTTAATCGCTGTATTATATCGGTCATCCGCGGCTGTCTTTGAGTTTCATTGCGTTTAAATAAATGAACACAGCTGCTAATTAGTCTGATTAAACTCTATCTGTCACCTGATGTGCCATAGACCTTCGAACAGTTTTATATTATTATTAATTTCAGGATTAACTGTAACTGTAGTTTTACTATGGTATATTAATAATCAATACACCAATACAATAATCACCAAACCAGCTATGTTTGTATCACTGTAATGTTAGTGTTTTTATGTGCTTTTATATGACAGATATCACAGTAATCATATGTTCTGTAGCATGCTTTTAATACCTTTTAATGTAAATCCAAAAAAAAAAAAAAAAATCAAATTAAAAATAAATAATAAAACATGCATTTTTCCATCTTGCAGTTCTTTCATATCAGTTTATATATATATATATATATATATATATATATATATATATATATATATATATATCTAAATATTTTGCTCACAGATCATTATTAACATTCTGTATATAATTCAATTTTATTTACTCTCCCCTTTTTATTATTTTTATTTTTAGCTGAAAAGACGTAAAGGCAGTCAGCCCAGTGGTGTTTCTGGAGAGGGATTCCTTCAGAAATGGAGAAGACAGAAAGCTGCGGAGGCAGATATTTGCAGCAGTAAGTCTGTGATAGTTTGTCCCTTTTATCAAACATTCCTGCTGTTATAATTTGTACAGCATTTGTTGTTTCTTAAACTGTTGCACTGTCCAAATACCCACACTTGCCATCTTTGCACTTGACCACTTGATTACTTATTTGAAGTCTTTCCTGTATTTTGCCTAGTGTTCGAGTGAGCATGATGACCACAAGTGTGTGTCGAACTTTTCATGACCTGATGACTGTGTTTCCCAATCCTGATCCTGGAGAACCCCAGCACTGCACGGTTTTGGTGTCTCTCTTATCTGCCTTGGAGTCTTCACTGATGAGCGGATGAGTTGAATCAGGTGTGTTTGATCAGGGAGACATCTCAAATGTGCAGTGTTGGGGTTCTCCAGGACCAGGATTGGGAGCCACTGCCTTATGGGACACTTATGTGTTTACAGAGATTTTTAATAACTAATTATCAATATTTCACATACTGTACATTGGACAGCTTCCCATGACCTCTTGTGAGATCTCGGCAAAAAGTCTGACGATTTATTCCAAAACATGATGCATGATGGGATACACTAAGCTTTGTATAGTGCTCCGGAGCAGTATTGGAGAGGTTTAGTGTGTGTTAAGGACGCTGTGCTTTGGCATTATTAAGACCGGGGACAGTCTTGTGCACACACTGTCACGTACACACACTCTCAAGTGGCCAAGACTGCAAGTGTGGGTATCTGGACAGGGTCAAAGTCTTAAAAATGATCCCTAAACACATCACAGTCTTAATAATCCAGTTTAACACTGTATGATATTGTACAAGCCCCAGGACGGTGTCATCTGACACTATCAAAAGAATTCATATGACTATAGCTTGCTATTAATTACTTGCTTTCAATAATGGATGCATTTAACATTTAATTATACAGCATCTTTACAGAGGTGTAATGTACAAGTTGCACGTAATTAATAATATTTCCTTCTTTCTTTCTTACAGGATTTTTTGCAGATAATCCTAATGCTGTTCTTCTTTTTCAGGTCTAAAATATCAAGCTCAACAGCTCACTCAAGAGCCAACCCTCACAAACCTTCCTAAAAACTAAAAGAGCTATTACTGAGTCTCAGCGAATCTTGCCATGATCAGCTCTTCCCAGGTACATTTGTTTACTCCTCAAATGCTCTGGTCTGAATCTTACTTTAAATTAACTTAATTATGTTTAATGAGCAATATTATTTGCACACAGAGTAAGTAGAGATTTTCTTGTTTGACAGAAGAGAAGGAAGACCAAGTAAATGATTTGCTCAGGATGAGGAATGAAGATGGCCATCTTGAGCTCAAACAAACAGAAGTCCTCTGGTATGTGTGTGTTGAAGCAATGATGTGTTATACAACATTTTATGATGATCTCTCACAGAACTGGTCATGTCAGCCTTAATTTCTTTTTTTACTATTACAATTGCAGCATGTTAGCAAAGTGTGACTGGACATTTTTAATATTATGTTTTTAAAAACACACCACCTGTTTTAAGAGTAGACAAGTCTCATGAAATTGGTTTAGTTGATATAAACACCAATGTACATTATTTAATTGTTTTCTAAATGTTATGTTATAAATTGTGAATTGATAGTTGATTGGTTTGAGCAAAGCCTTACACTGCACAGACTAAAACACATTTGTGAGAGAAGTCAGGAACTTTGGAGAAAGATTCTAGAGGAAAAAAACACATTTACTGCAACAACAGATGAATTCTAGAGTCTCTGAGAACTACACATGCTAATGGAGTCTCATGAGCAAGACCTTTGCCTCTGTAACTTTTTCTTAATTCTTTAATTTTTATTGCAGTATTTTAATTTGTACAGATGATCTCATCAGCCAAATGAGGGGTTTTGACCAAGTGATGCTCTTGAAAGGAGAGAAAGAAGAGGATGTGCTAAATTGTCTTCAGAGAAAAAGCTTCTCAAAAGGTCTCAAAACAGCTTGAAGAATGGTAAGTGTACAGTACTACAAGGGTCATAGTTGGTCACCCTGCTAAAATCACACAGAACATAAGCTGAGCTCTCTGTCCATTAAACAACTTCATCTGGATTGTTTGTTTCACTTTGACCAGGTCTGGGATCTTAGGACTGAGTGATCATCTGACTGAGAACAAGCACATCAGTGCTGGATATCAACCACAAAATGTTTCCAGACACGAGAGAAGAAGATAACGATGGGGAGATGAAACCAGTTTAGATGTGATGATGGGAATCATTATTTTCTGGAACAGTATCTCATGTCTTATATATATCACATGATCTGTATCACAGTTGACTGGATGGGACTCTGTGACTTTTAAGGACATTTCATCACTCATCTGTGTGAACTGATTAATATATGAGGTTAATGTATTTTTGATGATAATTATTTTCATTGAATCTTATTCGTCTTGATTCTACTTTATCAACTTTATAGTCTATGCTTCAATAAAATGAAAATGCTGAATATTGTGTTCTGAAGATTCTTGGTAAATACATAATTTTACTAGGTAGGCTGATATGTGTTTATTTTAGACTTGGAAAAACAACATTTTAATTATTGAGATTATTTTTTTATTTAAGACATAAACATTTTTGATCGGATTAATAACATCTGGGACAGCAGTACACCAGAAAGTAATTTTTTTATATTTTAGTAACAAATATGCAAATTTTTTTGTGAAATAAAGGAAGTTACGAGATTAACTATTCTGCATTACAAGATGGTGCCATGGGCTTTATTGTTACAAACACTTGACGGATAACTGAGAATGTAGCAGGAATGATCAACGTGGATCTTGTACTGCATTAAAACCAAGAGCAGGCAAATTACTGATGTCCAGCACCTGAGGAATAAGATACGGTGAGGGTGAGGAAGACATTTTTACACTGATTTTTGCTAAATAGTTATATATATATATATATTAATAATTAATAATTAATATTCTTAGCACTGCATGAATTTGTCCTTATGTAATAGTGAAGTATCACAATGTGTACACATTGTCCTTGATTACTGCTTTACAGGTGGGGAATAGATAAAGGCAAGTTGTTGCAGGTTCATCCATTATATTTCTTGCCATATACTTCAAAAATCAAATAAATAATCTATTATTTTCATTATTAAATCATTTCTTTCTAATTTTTCAATGTTTCATCAGATGGCCTCACAATGTCCTGTCAAAAGGTATAATAGTCATGATGAATAGAATAGAAAACAGAGGACTGTGAAAACTGTCAGATATAAATGTGACTCAGCTCAGTTTGTTGTCCATTATGAGGAGAATACATATATGTAGGTTTTACTGCCCTTCTACCCCCAGGGGCCCAGTAGCACCCCCCGGAAGAGCCCAAAACTGTACATTTCAAATGGCTGCAAATCAGAGTCCAATTAACATATCAAAGAGAAAATGGGCAGGATTATTACTTATGCTATGCTGATAAAATAATGTTGAGCTCAGTTTTCAGAAATAAATGGAAAGCTGGCATAAAGGCATTTTAAATATTGCTCACTGTAAAATACCACATTTCAGCCTGCCTCTCAAATATATCATAGAGGTTTGCACAATAAACATATTTAGATATCCAGTTTTCCTTAAAATAAATAATTTATTTCGTTTCGTTAATAAAAAGTTTTAAACTACATTACCCACAAGCCTCCGTCGTTCTATCTATGCAAAGGCAACACTAGGGGGCTGTTTTTTGTAGTTCATTGAAGTTATGCTTAGGGTTAGGATTAAGATCTCGCTAAAGATGTCATTTTTGTCAAGATAGCAACACTTCATTGTTGACTTAATATATTACTAATGTGATGATAGCAGCAAAACATACTTTTTAACATGATGCGCTGTTTAATATGGGTTAAAAGATAGTCCAACCACAGACTGTCCTGAAAATTCATAGCCAATGAGATCAAAGCTGAGCAGCAGCGTCACACTTCCTTATCCATGTATGACCGACGTCTTTCGTTTTTCGGCTGAAGGGATAGATTCGGTTAACAATAGTTTAAGCTTGCTACTTATTAGATTCTGTTTTATTAACGTCTTCACGTTCCTCCGTTGTTCAGCTTGACAAAAATTGGGCAATATTGATGTGCACATGCCCAGCAGTCGCAGTTGTATCCAACAGACAGATTCCTCTATAATAAATATAAGACACATTTTTAAGATTTGTATTTTTTTTTTTTGACCAAAGACAAATATATTTACTAATCAAATGACGTGCTTCTAAAATTTACATTGTATATTACATTGTGTTTTAAAATTAAAATTGTTCACATTTGTGTTTCTGTGATTTACCATTCTCTACCATTTGAACTCTAGGAATAAAAACTGAAATTATAAATGAATGAATGAACAAATAAATACATAAAGCATAATAAACATGCATATTTTTGTAAGGATCTTCCATTATTTATTTATATGTCAAACTCATTTAAAGACAACATGCCCAAATTACTACACTACATCCTCTGTCACCAAGCTCGTTTTTGCCACCATAAAGAACAAAAAGGCAGTTATGTTGTAAACATTAACTATTTTCAGTATGCAAATGAAAATGCTTTTATTAAAAAACAAAACAGTAAATACAGTATGTCTTTCAGAGAACACTGGAAAAAGTGTTGTGACCAAAATGTTATACAACACAATGTAAATGTTTCAAACTCACAAAAAAACACCATGAAGACATGCATGTCAAGTGTGCAATATATTTTTAATATGGAGCGCTATTTTTAACTATTGTTTTCATCACTGGTTCTGTAATGTATTCATTATGAGCTTATAATTAAAACAAAGTTACATCTTCTGCAAAAATCAAACCACTGCAAAGTCTAATCACTGATCCAGGGACCATTTCTGTGTGTGCGGGGGATAAAGAGTAAACGAGGTGAGTCCTTGTGCATGATGGAGCTACAGCGTTATCCTTAAACAATCCTGTAAGACAGAAAGGAAGGAAATATTACATTACATTCAACTTATACATTACACTGTGTTTTGTTTAGACCATAAAAGCAGCCTCTGTAAAGATGCTGTATAATTAAATGTTAAATGCATCCATTATTGAAAGCAAGTAATTAATAGCAAGCTATAGTCATATGAATTCTTTTGATAGTGTCAGATGACACCGTCCTGGGGCTTGTACAATATCATACAGTGTTAAACTGGATTATTAAGACTGTGATGTGTTTAGGGATCATTTTTAAGACTTTGACCCTGTCCAGATACCCACACTTGCAGTCTTGGCCACTTGAGAGTGTGTGTACGTGACAGTGTGTGAACGAGACTGTCCCCGGTCTTAATAATGCCAAAGCACAGCGTCCTTAACACACACTAAACCTCTCCAATACTGCTCCGGAGCACTATACAAAGCTTAGTGTATCCCATCATGCATCATGTTTTGGAATAAATCGTCAGACTTTTTGCCGAGATCTCACAAGAGGTCATGGGAAGCTGTCCAATGTACAGTATGTGAAATATTGATAATTAGTTATTAAAAATCTCTGTAAACACATAAGTGTCCCATAAGGCAGTGGCTCCCAATCCTGGTCCTGGAGAACCCCAACACTGCACATTTGAGATGTCTCCCTGATCAAACACACCTGATTCAACTCATCAGCTCATCAGTGAAGTCTCCAAGGCAGATAAGAGAGACACCAAAACCGTGCAGTGCTGGGGTTCTCCAGGATCAGGATTGGGAAACACAGTCATCAGGTCATGAAAAGTTCGACACACACTTGTGGTCATCATGCTCACTCGAACACTAGGCCAAATACAGGAAAGACTTCAAATAAGTAATCAAGTGGTCAAGTGCAAAGATGGCAAGTGTGGGTATTTGGACAGTGCAACAGTTTAAGAAACAACAAATGCTGTACAAATTATAACAGCAGGAATGTTTGATAAAAGGGACAAACTATCACAGACTTACTGCTGCAAATATCTGCCTCCGCAGCTTTCTGTCTTCTCCATTTCTGAAGGAATCCCTCTCCAGAAACACCACTGGGCTGACTGCCTTTACGTCTTTTCAGCTAAAAATAAAAATAAAAATAATAAAAAGGGGAGAGTAAATAAAATTGAATTATATACAGAATGTTAATAATGATCTGTGAGCAAAATATTTAGATATAATAAATATATATAAATATATATATATAAATATAAACTGATATGAATGAACTGCAAAATGGAAAAATACATGTTTTATTATTTATTTTTAATTTGATTTTTTTTTTTTTTTTGGATTTACATTAAAAGGTATTAAAAGCATGGTACAGAACATATGATTACTGTGATATCTGTCATATAAAAGCACATAAAAACACTAACATTACAGTGATACAAACATAGCTGGTTTGGTGATTATTGTATTGTTGTATTGATTATTAATATACCATAGTAAAACTACAGTTACAGTTACTAATGTCCTGTTTACTGTGTTTTAACTTCACATTTCATTTATTACTATTGTAAGTGTCGTGATTACCATGATTTTACTACAAATACAACTTACATCATTAATCCTGAAATTAATAATAATATAAAACGGATCGAAGGTCTAATGCACGTCAGGTGACAGAAAGAGTTTAATCAGACTAATTAGCAGCTGTGTTCATTTATTTAAAGCAATGAAACTCAAAGACAGCCGCGGATGACCGATATAATACAGCGATTAAACATATGGCACTAATCTGATTAATAAATAAGACAGAATACATTTTATAAAAGGCATTAAAAGAGCGTATTTACGACTACTCACCCAAACTGTGGAACTGATAGCAAGTATCGCGATGTGTGCTGAGACGTCTTGAACGTGATTTCATAGCGATAAACATCTCATGTCCTCGTGTCGAATTCTGACGCCAAAAGTTTCCCATTGAAAGCAATGAAGGTCGTAGTGCTTCGATATTCGACGCCGAGAGGCACATTTGGCGTCATAAAAGTGACGCTAGGGGCGCTTGACCATGCTTCGGTTTTTGACGCCTTTGGAGTGAGAATGGGTTGCAGTGGGACTGAGTGACATCAGATGTATGATAGTTTTTTAATTTTCTATCATCCATATAGTGTTGTATAGTCATGAAACTATGCATATTTCCTCAGCATGATTTGTCTTCTATGTGTACATTTTTTTGAAGTGTTTAGAAGCTGCACTTAAAAAAAAAAAAAAGACATTTACTGGTTACTTTTTTACTGTTATTTAAAAAAATCACCACGACAAAACCATTCAAGCTATTCAAAATTAATCCGCACCTCTTCTGTAAGATAAATTCTTTAAACAGTGGTAAAAGAGGATGTGGTGCTGATCCTTCAAGAGTCACTCAAAACGTATCTGTCCATAAAGCCTATAAAGAATTATTCTTAATATACAGTTCACAATACTTCAGCTTGTTATTCTAATTAAGTGAGGGTCATTTTATCAGTAAAATACATAATATACATATTATTTTTCTTTGAAAGATTTCTATAAATGATTTAAATCATACTTGTTTCTACAAAATTATTTAAAAGTAATCCTATATCTCCATCTGGTGGCCATTATTGGTACTAAGAATTGCCAGCTTGATTTATAAATTATGATAGTTTTAATTTTATGCTGGCTCTTGAAAATGATAAAGCTATGAAACTTACTGTGCTTCCTTCAAATGATGACTTCTACGTATATAAAAAAATTATGAAGAGTTGGAATGAAAAATTTTAAAGATATAGTAAAATAACTATTGTATTTTTTATGTTACTTTAATAAATCTCTATGGCCACACCATTTAAGGTATCGTAAACCCATTCGCAATTTAACATCTTCAGTATATGGCTTCATGTTAAAACAGTTTGGTGTGAACTACTTGTGTCTTCTTGGAGGAGAATTAATTCATTTACAGGCTGAGTTTATCATAAATCCACAATAACATTTCTGAGTTCTGTATCAATCTGTGTTGTTGTTTGTTTATTTTTATTTTATTTATTTTTCATAGGAAGATAACTGACCCTTTACTCTCCTTTTTAATAAATATGCTTATAAACCAAGAACAAGCTATTTATAGCTGTATTTATAAACTGCTTACTACTGACTATTAATGTTGGGACAAGGCTTTATAAAGCATGAACTGAATATTTACTTTTTGAGTTTGAAATTATTATTTGCAGCACAAATAAGGTTTTTAGAACTTTTTAAAATCCCTAAAACTGTCAGAAAAGGATAAGGCCTAAGATTTCTATGTGAGTGGCTAAATTTATTTGTTTTTATAACTATAATGCATAAACGATGAAATTATACAAAATGTATAAAAAAGTACAACAGTTATTGTTTTCCAATGTTTTTTATTTATTTATTATTATTATTATTATTTTGGATTTACATTTAAAAAAATAGCCTACTGCAATCATTCTAAACAGCTTGAATAAAACCTCTCAATATTTATTATAGACCACTGTAACTGTGTATAATCTAACAAACAAGTTTATTGTGAAAATAAAAGTGTGTACACCAGATAAATTGGACGATAAAGAAATTGCTTACAATAATATAATAGAGCATGTTTTAGGTTTTTAGGCGTTTAGATGCAGAAATGGACAAATCAAGTGTAAAATAAAATGTAATTATTTAATTAAATATAGATTAATTCTTGTTAGAGCAAAATAATAAATAAATAAATACGTACACACATTAAAAAAGCAGCCAAGATGAATGAGTTTAATTTTTTATATAGATTAAAATTGAAGACAGAAGCAGCGGGTATATGCGGTCACTTAATATTAAAATCCAGTAGATCCACTTCAGATTTATTTCTCAACAGTTTATGTTCACGTGGCTGTTTTTGTTTATATAAGCCAATTATATTATGTATTTTGAAATAATCTTGTCCGTGATGTATTCCGACCGAGTTTCGTACGTCTACGTACAAGTATGTATCATATATCATATATGGCCCTCCATGTTCCAGGGGGCGCTGTAGAGCCCCTGTGCCACGCCCGTGTATCAGTCTCTTCCCGGCCCTAATGGCCGCAGGTTCCAAGGTGTGTGCCAATTTTCAAGAGTTTTCGAGCATGTTAAGGACCCCAAAAGCCCCTGTAACGTTAGAAAAAATAAATAAATAAATAAATAAATAAATAAATAATAATAATAATAATAATAATAAAAAAAAATAATCCTAAGGAAAACAATAGGGCTCTCGCCCTCCAGGCTTGAGCCCTAATAACTAATAAAGAGCGTTAGCTAAAACTAGACAAACTGCACTAGGAAAAGATGGAATAAGCTATAGCATGTTAAAAAAATATTTAAGTAGAAAAAGTAAGGAAACATTTCTAATGTTGTTTAATAAAGTATGGGAAGAAGGGAGAATTCCTGAAAGTTGGAAAGAAGCAGTAATTATCCTGATAAGGAAGCCAGGAAAAGTCAAACTATAGACCTAGCATTAATATCGCATATTTGCAAATTAATGGAAAGAATGGTAAATCAGAAATTAATGTATTTTTTAGAAAAAGGTTTTGATAACGTAATTTGAAAGTGTGTTTAGGAGAGGAAGAGACACGATGGATGCAGTGTTGTGTTTAGAGGACGATGTGAGAAAAGCTCAAATAAATAAAGAATCTGTGGTAGCAGTGTTTTTGACGTTGAGTTGGACGATATTTTATGGAGAGAGGGATTGATTAATGATTAAAATACACAAAATGGGAGTAAGGTAAAGTTTTTAATTGGATTTGAGATTTTTTTAAAAGGAAGATCAATTCAAGTTAAAATAGGAACAGATATTTCAAATAAACATAAAGTAGAAAATGGACCACACAAGGGAGTGTTATAAGACCTACTCTTTTTCTGTTATGATAAATGATATATTTAGTAATGTACCTAATGGCATGAATAGATCATTGTTTGCAGATGATGGGGCGCTTTGGAAACGTGGGAACATAAATCAGGTTGAAATGTGGGTAATGGAATGAGGTTTTACATTTTCTGCTAAAAAAAATCACAAGTGATGGTTTTCTCTGGAAAGAAAAATAAAGATATTGAAATGAAATTATATTGGAATAATCTGGAAAGAGATGAGAGTTTTCGTTTTGGAGGTGTGTGGTTTGATTCACAAATAACATGGAGATCACAAATTGAGCAAGTAAAAGATAAATGTAAAAAGTAATAAAAAGTAATAAACAGTATGAGGTGCTTACAGGAGTGAAGAGGAGAGCAGATTTTTTAAATTTTAAGCAAGTTTTTACAGATACCAGGAGTTATAGGTGTGTAACTGTAATTCCCAGCCAGAAGAGTGAGATGAGCGAGAGAACATCAGATCACTTTAGTGTATTTGCTGTTGAGATGTTTGATGACATTATAACGGAGAGAATACACAAAGTCAAACAGAAGTTTAATTTGCAGCGACTCTGTCTCTGTACTGAGAGTCTCAAGACCGGTGGATAAGAGTCATCAGGAGGTTTTTATGATATTATGTCTGACTATTTAAGAATAAAAAATAAAAAAAAAGATAAAGGACAATGATATTAAACTCACCCTTCACAGAGAGAGAAACAGAGCTTGATTGTGATGAGTTTGGTCTTGTATCTCTCTGTCCTCTACACGTGTACTGACCCTCATCAGATGTAGTTACTGCTCTGATAGTGAGAGTGTCTGTGTTTACAGTGAAACGATGTTACATGTTTGTGTATTGTCGTCAGTTTTCTCATTTCAGTTTTTTGAGGAGGCTCTGGTTAAGTCTTGAAGGATCTCAGGAATCTCAATCCACATTATTTTTCTTGTAAGAGCCATTTATGAGTTTAATGTTTCTGGTTTAGTGTGTCATTCACTTCTATGTTTGCTACTAAACAGTTTGTTTTGCTGCTTGATATTGTAAACTGGTGTCACCATATTATATTAAAGGTGCAATGTGTAATATTTACAAAGATCTATTGACAGAAATACAATATAATATGACTATTTTTTCAGAAGTGTATCAAGATCTTATAAACTGTAATGTTTTTTTATTACTTAAGATTGATCAGTTTCTACATACAGCACGCGTCCCGTTACATGTTTCTACAGGAGCCGAAACACACAAACTGCTCTACAGACTGTGTTTCATCACTTTGTTGTTTTGTGAATAAAACACTGACACAATTATGAACAAGTACATTAATATTCATAATAACATTGCTTTATTGAATAAATAAGTAAATATAATTCCTGAATTGCCCTTTGTAAAGAGATCTCAGTGTCTCTGCTGTGTTTATGGAGGACATCTTTACCTGCATCAGTCAGCGTAGTTTCTCTAAAGAGAGATGTGAGCGGAGGACTGAGCAACTTCACTAGATCCCGCTAAAATACACACTGCACCTTTAATACATGATCTGAATCATGAACACACTGCTTTGTAGTGCACACAGTTTTACTGTCTCCTGCACTTTGTTATTCTTCTGCTTATTTCTCTACAGTGTCTAATGAACCAGACGTCTCACACATTCACAGAAAAATAAGGTTCATAACATCCTCTGTGTGTTTCTTCAGGAGAGCATCCATTATATATCTGTTATTATTTTATTTGTTTTTTTTTATGAATGTGTAATCATTATCATTAATCATTTCATTGTTACAATTAATCAGAACATCATTTATTAATATTTATTATTTAGTATTTGGCTTATTTTACTTGCTCTTGCAGTGCTTTTGAATTTTATTTCAACTAATTACAATTAATAAACTAAGAAGTTTGAATGTGTGATCTGGATTCTTATATGATGTCAAATTAAATCTGTCTAAACTTTCACTTTCATTGATCTACAGATGATACAGTACCTTTCTACAATAATTATTGTTGTATTTTTGTATTGTGATATATTGCGACTCAACAGAAGGCTGAGATTTAATGACATTGGTGCCCTCTGGACATTTAATTTGTTGCACTTTAGGACATAGATATTATTTGTGAATCGCCTGACTATCATTTCTGCTCAGACATGTAACTGTTGCTGAATCCCGCTGTAGTTTTGTACTGATCTCCGAGCTGATCTGCTCCGATTTCGGTTGCACTTTATTTTACAGTACGTGTACTAACATGTACTTATAGTGTATTTATCTAAGAAAGTTCTGGTAATACAAGGTAACTACATGGGGTAGGGTTTGGTTTAGGGGTAGGTTCAGGGTTAGTACCTAGTTATTACATAGTTATTGTAATTACTATAATAAGTACATAGTATGTAGATGAGGAACAGGACTGTAAAATAAAGTGCTACCCCGATTTCTTGTGGATTTTCGTTCATACCGTGTGCGTACATCTTAAAAGTAAGTAGTTATTTACTCGTTCATGTATATATTGGTAGATTTTTTCATTCAAGTGTCTATTTTAAGATTAAATTGGGTACCAAGCTGAAATAATGTCCAAAATGCTTTCATTTTTAACCCTTTGCACCAAACACAAACCATCTAAATATGATTTAAAGTGGCATAACTTTTGATGTAAACAACTCACAGAGACAAATGAACACCTTTTTCAATATATTTCTGACAACATCTTGACTATCTGTGGTCAAAAACAGCAAAAAAAGTTCATTTGACAGCATTTTTATTATACTTAGCAGCCTGAAATGGGGTTTAGTTTAACTTTTTACTTCACCTATCCTGAACCTGAAGATATTTAAAATAGCTTTACTTTTGAAGTAAATTAGAGAAACAGGCTCTTTATCGCAAGGTGCAGGACAAGGACCTATTTGTAATAGAAGCTAAGTATCATCCATCATGCAGAAACAACTTCAACACAGAGTAGCAAACCCATGAGCGTGGAAGGGAGAGAGTAGAAAAGAAACCAGACAACACTGACAGCCTTCAGGCCCAGAAGATAGCAGCACATAACAAGTCATATTGTGTGGTAAAGGATTACATTCTTAGGAAAGAGGTTGTCCAGCTAAGATCCATCTGCAACTTGTACATGAAGACATCAAGGTTTTCCTAATCCTGAATACCGCAGTGAGAAACTGACAAGAGTTACAGGGAGACAAAGACATCTCTCATGAACTCACTTTCTCCAAGGTGCAACAACATGAGTGTATTAAGTCGAACCTCATATACAGCTCAGCATTACTGTAGATGAAGCAGTTGGATGTGCATACAAACTTGGAACAGCTGAACAACTTCAAGAAGCAGCACTCACCCTCCATTCTCACATTATAAAGCCATTCAAAGAGTCAAAGGAGCTACCATGCCCCCGACAGCACAGGAGCTAGATGCTGTGAAGATGGACGTGCTTCTTCCAGAGCATCTTGAACAATTTCTGAGCTCATTTGTGACTGGGACACTTGATGACGAAAAGTGTGAGAAGACACAGAGGCTGGTCTATTCGATTACACGAGATGTGTGTCGAGCAGCAACTAACAGCAAGTGCAAACTCCCAAAACACATCCTCTATGTGCTACACTTCGACACCTCTATCGAAGCAAACAGGCGAGTTATAAGTTAATTTACTGCTTTCGAGGTCCTACATTGTCAATGCTGAACTCTTTTTGATACAGGTATTTGATTTTGATATTTACTAAAGCAATTTTCTGTCTTTCTAGCTCACAACCATCCTTTCACATCTGAGACACTCAGAAACATATGACTTCAGTATGAAACAATATTGTTATATGTTATAATGTTATAATGAAGCGGCTGATGAAAGGTGCTCTGTGTTTTGGAGCAGCTCCTGAGTTTTAAAAATTATTAATAATAATAATTCAAAAATTATCTGGAAATTAAAGTAGATTTTACTATGCATTAGTGAACTTGAATCATATAAAATATAATTTCTTAACAAAACTGAGGCCAGTGAAAAGCTGAGTTGTCAGTAATTGTGTAAAAGCTGTAGTCACAGAGTCTCTGAGCAGAAACATGAATGTCCAGCTCTGTGTGTAATCATAGAGACAGAGACTACAGTAAAAGTAAAGAGAGAGACTGTCTCTCCTCTGAACACACACTGATCTGATCTGATCTCACCTTCACTACAGCTTCTGATCTCCATCTATTAATACACTTATGAGCAAATATTGAGAGAAACAGCATCACAGTGTCATGATCACTGTTATGAACCCAAAATCATTATGAGGAAAATACTGCATTAAATTAAATATCTGGTTTGCTTGTAGTTGGTGCTGATTATTAAACATGTTTCCAATTTTCCAATCATATGCTGATTTGTATATTCAGTCAACATTTATGTTTTTTAATTCACATATTACAGTGTACAACATTTACATAAACACATTTTTTTATGAGGACAATGATATATAATAACTGTTTATTAAAATGCTAAATGTGGTGTTATATGAGGAATGGAGATGAAAAGGCTTTGGTTTGGTGCGTCTCTCTCATGAAGAGCACAATAGAGACACCAGAATAGAAATATTGATGATTCACCAAATAATACAGTTTTATATTAGAAACACATGCTTTCACTCTGACTACATACTGTATATATTATAGGTTTTAAATATTACATTTTATTAAATAATGTATTTTATTTAATTGATTAATAATAAATTAATAAACATGGAAGCTCAAGTCTGTGTCCTTCTGGGTTCATTTTATTTTATGCAGCATTTCTGATGCTAAATTAAATCTATTTAAATGTCTGTTTAATCTATAAACAATACACACTGTTGCTGTCCATGATACTGACATGATGATGCTCTTGTGTTTCTGTTTTGTGGTTATATGTGCAATAGGAGATCTTGGAAAAGGCTAACTTTAGCCTGATAGCACTGAAAGTGAACGTCCCACCTTCCCTGACATCATCGTTCAAAGCCACGCCCCCTGAGCACATGAACGCTCACACAGACCAGAATACCAGAGACAACATTACTACAACATTACTACAACAGATAGAGCTGTAGTCAAGTCCGGCTTTGTCGAGTCCAAGTCAAGTCCAAGTCCAAAAGTTTCGAGTCCAAGTCCAAGACCGAGTCCAAATGAAAGAAAAAAGGGTCCTCTTCAAGACCACATACTTAACTACTGATAATGTTTGTGATGCGATATCTCCTATTCTAAGAAAATAATTTTACATTATTAATTGTAATGATCAACAAGCATGTGCAAAGTAACAACTCTGTAGGACAGGGGTCTCCAAACTACATCCTGGATGGCAATGTCCTGAAAAGTTTAGCTCCAACTGGCCTTAAAACACCTGGAAGATTAGTGTGTCTAGTAAGAGCTTGATTAGGTTCAAGTGTGTATAATTAGGGTTAAAGCTAACAGGGGCAAACACCCATGAAAATATCCAGGTAAAAAATATATATTTCAGATTCATACTTTTCAAGGGCCCTCTCTTCCTTTGGGGCCCTGGTAATGAGTACTGGTTTTACCCCCAGTCCGACCCTGGGAGCTAAACTTGGATAAACAAAGTTTGGGACTGTAAGGTCAAATAATTTTTATGTACTTTATTTTTTGTTGACATTATATGTGTGGTCAAAAATGTATATAACTATGCCTAATTGGCACAGTGCACAGACACACGCAAAGCTCGGGATATGACAAATGAGCGCAGCAAGGCTAGAATGGATACGTTTGGCTCTACTGGACATGCGCACATAAATACAGTGAAATTTTTGTCATACTGAACTAGGGCTTGCATAGACTAGTCGAGCTCTGTCGGAAACAATCGACTACTCCAGCATGCATTAACCATAATGCATACAAAGTGTTTGCAAGTACGACGTGAATTTTAGAATTACAATATTGCGTGGAGCTGTTACTATATGACCTTATCTATGTTGCATGTAAAAATAAAATATGTAATGTAATAATTAGGGTTGTGCCTGAAGCCGAATACCTTATTTGGAATGGCAAGGATAATGGCTTAAAAAACGAATAATGCTCAAGGAATAATTCTGCCTGAATACTCGGCTGAAGCTGACAGAGTCTGGTGTTTGCTAGATAACAGATGAGCCAGGGGATCAGCGCCAGAAGTGAATGAATGTAAACTTTATGAGTGAAAAGAGAGCAAATCAAACACCGCATTGTTGTCGCCTCTCTGTTTATCTCTCAGAAATCAGAGCGTCTGCGCGTCTCAGTCTCTCAAAAACCAAATCAGTTCTCTCTCAAGAGTAGGTTAATAATCAGCTTCGATACGGATACATTGTCTACTTGTCCTACATGTTTGCATATTTACCTTTTGCTGGTTTGCGCGGAACACACACATCTGTTAAGTGAAGTTCATTAACATTAAGACTCGCTCAAAGTGTTCTGCGTAATGAGAATGTGTGCATTGAATGGATTCAGTCGTGTTCAAATGATCACTATACGTTTGTCATGACATCTCTCTGCTTGCATGATAAATATTATTTTAGAAATGAATAATTATTTCAGTTTAACACGACATACTTGTTCAGTGATAACTACGAAAAAATATATAAAAAGTCATAACAGTCTTATCAAGTAACTGTACGATGTTGTATCCAAATGCAGATAGGAAAAATGTTGTGATTGTAACAGATACACATACTGGCAGTTACATGAAAATTTAAATATGTAATGTCATATATAAAGTTTTTAAAATTTACATATGTAATTGTTGCATAAGGCTATACATTAATGCGCGTTTATTGATAAAAAAAAAGAGGCTATCTGGGTGTAGACGTAAATAAAACACAATCTAACAGGTAGAAAATTAAATTAGAAACATCTAAACTTTTCAGGTCGCAGTAAGTACACCACTGGTAATGCACATCCTTTCGCGGAACAATACTGAAAGCTAAGGCAAGATGGAGAAACAGATGATCATAGTTGTACAAGGATAGCCATTTTTTAAATGAATCTATTAGCAGAGCTACTGCAAGTGATTTTAAGTGCTGGAATTCCATTTATTCTTTGCTGAAACTTCTGCGTCATCATGAAGAGCGGGTCATGGTTGCCCAGCAACAGCAGACGCCACTGGAGCGCAAACGCAGATTACAGAGCGCTTTGGAAATAAAGAGAGCGGCGCGCCTAGCGTTTTCCACACGTTTTCAGTCGCGACATCATGCAAATGTGGTTTTGTTTTGAAGGAGAAATTTTTTATTTTATTTTTTTGCTGGACTCGGTCGAGACCAACTAGAAGACTTGGCGAGTCCAATGGCCAAGTCCGAGACAAGTCCGAGTGCAAATTCAACGAGTCCGAGACAAGTCCGAGACGACAGAAAAATGTCTCGAGTCCGGACTTGAGTCCAAGACCGGACTCGAGTACTACAGCCCTAACAACAGACTACAACATTACTACAACAGGCTATAACAGACTACAACATTACTACAACAGACTACAACAGATTACAACAGGCTCCCAATTCCATCCCTTGCCCCTATTTAAATAGTATTTATTTACAGAGGTATATTATGTCACACTATTTTCTCTAGTAAGGCACAAATCCGTGAATGAATCCGGAGCTCTCTTCTAATGAGCTGGTATCAGAATCAGGTGTGTTAACTAAGTGACACATGATGTCTGATGTGATGAATGTGAGCTGGAATTGGGAGCCGCTGGGCCACATCATGTGTTTTTCACCAGTGAGTTAACTTTAAAAGTAACATTACTACAAAAACAGGAAAGAAGAGAGGGTTGCTGATGTTTGCCTGCCATTCTAGCTCTGCCAGAGTAACGCTCTCATGAACCTCGCGCCGCTGTTTGAACTTTGACCTGAGCGGATAAACGGTCCTAGAACCTCACTTTAAATGACTAGGGCTCTGTCGTTCTGCCTTTGCCTCAAACATTATATCAAACTTTATATCAAACTTTTACATTTTATAGTTTATCGAGGTAATGATCATTATCTATGTATCGTCCAGACCAACAATTAACTGATATTAGATAGCAGTGAACATGCAAATGTTTTTACATTTCAGGTTTATTTCAAGTAAATTCTTTATGTCAAAAGTGTTAGTGCTAAAAAAAAATGAAATGAAAAAGGTTTGTGAATCACTGCTTTATAGAAACAGAGCACTGCATGTAAAAAGAAAAATGACTAAAGGCCCTTTCAAGAGCGATAACTTTAAAGACAACTGTAACTAACAAAGTTTTCATAGTTTTAACTCTAAGAGAGCAGCGAGTCACATCACAAAAATAAAAATAATCGCTCTGCACACTTTAAGCTTCAAAAACACACTTCAGGAGTCTACGGGTGACGTCACGGACACTGCGTCCATGTTTTTATACGGTCTATAGTAGAAATAAAAACTGTATACTCAGTGGTGTGTAATATAACGAAGTAAAACACTTTGTTACAGTATCCTACTTAAGTATTTTTTGGGATTATCTGTACTTTGAGTTTTTATATTTCAGCCAACTTTTACTCTGCAATATTTCCAGATTAAAATGTATACTTTTACTCCAATACATTTCCCCAAAGTATATTCGTTACTTACAGCAAAATAATCAGAAGAACACAGACCGCAGGAAAACATGTTTGACGAATCAGTGGTCTGACATTAGGCCCTGTCTCTGTCCCTGTGATAGTAATAAATAACGGTCTTATTAAATATCACAAATATCTTATACAAATATAATATTTATGTTCATAATCATTAATTGCTATTAAAATAACGTACTGAGAACAAAAATGAACACACATAAACGTTCATAATTATGTATTTTTTACTTTTAGTATCTTGACACTTTCTCAAGCAGCGTTTTGAGCTCAGATAAGATGGTTGTTGAGCGTCCTCAGGTGACATCAGAATACACTACCTGTTATTAACGGAAAAATGTAAATTATCCACCAAATGATCATCATTTTGTAAGTTAACAACCATGCCACCTCAGTAAATTAGTCAAATAGTAAACTGAGTTATTGCCTACATAACATATTTTAATATAAACAATGTAGGAAAAACGTTAAAACAGAAATAATAAAGATGTAAACTTCATCTCTCATTCAAACTCGCTCCCTCCCGCTCTCGCAGTAGCGTGCTGAACTGTCAAGTTATGTTCGTTTGGCTGCCTGGGGCTCGAGGATATAGAGACATCAACTTTTTTTGAGCAAGCATTGATTATGCGTGACACAGTCTCAATTTGTGGGACGCATGAATTGGGCTTCAAACACTTTGCGCACACGCGCTACACGGGACGCGTGGTCACCCTACATCGATCTGTAGATAAAATGACTGATGAAAATGTACAGTTATTTTCATCACAAACAAAATTTGTTAAAAAAAGAACTTGAGCGAGAAGCTTCGAAACTCTGTGTGAGAGAAATAAATCTACATTCAAAAAAAACAAAAAAAAGTGTGGGTTAGCATGGATGATTTACGTGAAATTTAATGTGTGTGCAATGTTTACTGTAAGTGACAGATTCCAGCCAAAAAAAATAAAAACAACTCAGGGGCAGGGTTTCATATTTTTTTTTTAAGCACCCCTGGGTGCCGCCATTGGCTAGCGGACCCTCTTAGCACTCCATTGACCCACATTCATTTTTGGCATCACTTTGACAGTGAAAGACTCCATTTGTCCATTAATTATTTCTAAAGAAACATGAAAATGTATAAAATGCTCCATTACCTTGTATCTTACATTATGGGCCGTAGAAGCAGTTTTTGTAAAAATAGGCTAATGATTGCGTCATAACCTGGGACTCTCTGTCGCACAGTAGAGAAATTACCGTATGGACAGGAGGAGAAGCTCACAGACAATCTTTTACTGTCTATGAGGCTTTTGGGGGGACGTGGAGGCATAAAGTCAAGGGAAAGTCCATAAAAGCAACGGGACAAAATTATTCAAAACGTTTGGAAGATTCGGTGGGTGATTCAGATTTCTCTTGGCACAGCGATTAGAAGATTTACAGGTTGCTCACGTGACATCTACGTCATCAAGCTCAGTCTGAGTCTGTGCAGTACGCTCGACCCCCAGGAAGTGTGTGCTTCTAATTGACTTCACTTGTCTCTGTTGAAACCAGTGGTGTCGCTGTGTCCGTTTCTTTTACTGTCTATGGCGGGAACGGGAGTCATTCTTCCAGGATTGAAAGAGGACAGGATTTTCCCCCAGTTTTTTTTCATGGGATTGGGGCGGGACAGATTTGAAATTCCACTCCTGTGTCACCCTCTAATTCAAATATTAAATAATGTTATGTCATTTGTTTACTCTTACACTAAATGTTTGCTGCTTCAGTCCAGATGAGTAGGTTATAGGGTCAATGTAGTTTAGGGCAGGGATCTCCAACCCTGCTCCAGGAGAGCTACCCTCCTGCAGACTTCAGTTCTAACCCTGCTCCAACACACCTGTCTGTAGTTATCAAGTAGCCCTGAACACCTTGATCAGCTGCTTCAGGTGTGTTTGATTCGGTTGGAGCTGAAATCTGTAAGACGGTAGCTCTCCAGGAGCAGGGTTCGAGACCCCGGTATAGGGTGTGAAAACTGTACAGCTGTGTATTTGTATAGAAAAGTATTGCTTGACTGAAGTAAAGCCATCTCTCTCTTTCTCACCCATGCACACTCACTCACAAACACAGGGCAAACACACACAAACACACACTCACTCACGCACACACACACACACACACACACACAAATTTTAAAGCTGTATTTAAAGTTTTTTATTTGTTATTTCACCCTGATAATCTGACAGAAATGTCTTGTTGTGGCTCAAAAATGTGCAGAACACATGCGGTTCATGTATATCTTCTTTAGTCTGTTGGCTCTTTAGGTTTTCACTAGCAAACAACCTTTACACATTTTGCACTTACTGTGGAGTGTTGAGACTGTTTACATATTTGTACAAATATTTACAAATAACCCAAATTATGAAAAAGGACTAAAACTAACACTAGAACTAATAAAAACGAAACTAAAAGCATTTTCAAAAAATAAAAACTAAACTAGCAAACCCACTTTAATTAAAAACCCACAACTAATTAAAACTAAACTGAATTTGAAAACAAAAAGTCAAAACGAAAAATAAATAAATATGGAAAATGCAAAACCATAATAACCTTGCAGCAGAGTGAGTTTATGAGGACAATGATATTAAACTCACCCTTCACTGAGAGAGAAACAGAGCTGTACTGTGTTGAGACTGATCTTCCTTCTATGTTTCCTCTACACCAGTACCAACCCACATCAGATGATTCAGCTCCTTCAATAGTGAGAGTGTTTCTGTCTACAGTGAGACGCTCAGATGACTGTGATATTGAAGTGTAGGATGGGTTTCCTTTCCACCACTCATATCTCCAGTCTCTGTGATCAGACTCAATCACACACGTCAGAATCACTCTTTCTCCAGTGAATACTGTTTTGTCTGGAGTCACAGTCAGAGTAGATCTGGGTAAGTCTGTTAAGATAAAAACAAAGTGATTCAAACAGCTTTAAGAAAATAATTATATATTGTTTTATATTAATATATACTTTTACAGTATGAATATTATACATGGACTTTGTCATATTTGATAATGTTTGTTGTGGTTTGTTCCTGTGGTCAGTTTTGTGCTCTCAGTGTTTTCTGGAGGCTCTGGCTCCTTCTCGTCCTCAGACAAACACCACTTTTTATCACCTCATTTTCATCAGATATTTAAGATATGTTTGTAGAATAGCCTGAATGAAGCAGTGATTTTAGGAGTCTGTGATTTAACACTTTTGATCTCATTTCTGCTGAGCTTGCACTGATACCAAGGGCTCTTTTATGCCACATGGACTTTAAACATGGTCTTTAGATAAAAATAATAAAGCAAACGCACTGAATAATCCAGTCCACCACTTTTACAGAGAGAACAAGAGATGTGACCATGAAGAAAAGGAGGAGAACATCTCTGTGTCTTCACTGATTCTTCAAAAGGAGAGACACGTTTCCCAAACTGGGGTTCATGAGGGAACTAGCAGGGGTTTGTGAGCTGATGACAAGCTAATAATTAAATCATGAAAATACAAAATCAGGTAACACTTTAGAATAAGGCTACATTAGTTAGTGTTAGTTAACTAATGATAACAAGCACAGCTTTTGATCTGAATAATGCGTTAGTAAATGTTGAATTAACATTAACTAAAAATAATAAATGCTGTAGAAGGATTGTTCTTGCTTCGTTCATGTTAATTAAGTAGTTAATAAACTGTGAATTATCATGAACTAACAATGAATTACTTTATTTTCATTAACTAATATTAACAAATATTAAAAAATAGAGTAATAAATGTATTGTTCATTGTTTGTTCATGTTAATTAATACATTAACATTAACTAAAGGAACCTTATTCTAAAGTGTTACCCAAAATTAAAAAATAAATAAATAAATAAAAATAACGATGAAGAGCTGAACAATTATTTTTTTTCAGATTCCAGCGACGCATTTAAAGCGTCAGATGATTAAACTACAGCACACACTCATATTAAACAGAACATAATTATTCTCTGATGTTATTATTCACTAATACAGATATTTTCTTATTGTTATTTTCTTGATCTGAACAGGTTTTAAAAAGTGAATAGTTTCAGTCCTCTGCAGATGAAAGTTGTGGCTGATACAGAAGAGTATAAGAGAAGTGTTGAGCTACAAATATAGATTTAAAGATCATTAACAGAATCTGCAGACTGACCTGATACAGTCAGTGTAAGAGCAGCACTGGTGTGTGATCTCTGTGAGTCTCGTCTCTCTCCTCTACAGCTGTATTCACCACTGTCAGACACTTCAGCTGTGAATCTGTACTCTGCTGTTGATGTGTATGTAAAGGGAGTGTCTCCATCTTTAAACCAGCTGTATGTCCACTGAATGTGTCCTCCTCTCTGTATGACACATGTGAGAGTGACTGTCTCTCCTCTGAACACACGCTGATCTGGAGACACCTTCACTTCAGGCTTAGGTCTCTCTGTATTAATACACAGATGAGGAGATATTGATGAAACAGCATCACTGTATCATGATCAATGTTATTAACTCAAAACCTCTTCATGAGAGAGAGAGAGAGAGAGAGAGAGATTAAAAAATAAAAATAAAAACATATTAAACTAAACTTAATACAATTATTTTTGATTTTAGTTTTTAATTGCATCAAACATATTTGTAAATAATGGTAAAACAATGAAATATTAATATTCATATCCAGTCTACATCTCTTTTTTGTTTCATACAACTGCAGACTCTACATCATTTACATAACGTATCTAATGAACAAAATACTGTGCTGAAATTCATAAGCAGTAAGATTTATTCTAAAAAAAAAGAAGTCCAGACAACTGGATGTGTGACAGCAGAGAGAGTTTATGAGGACAATGATATTAAACTCACCCTTCACTGAGAGAGAAACAACAGAGCTTGATTGTGATGAGACTGATCTTCCTTCTATGTGTCCTCTACACGTGTACTGACCCTCATCAGATGATTCAGATCCTTCAATAGTGAGAGTGTTTCTGTCTACTGTGTAACGCTGAGACACTTGAATGTTTGAGTTTCCTTTCCACCACTCATATCTCCAGTTATTATAATAAGGTGTTAACTCACACTTTAGTCTCACGCTCTCTCCAGTGAATACTGTATTGTCTGGAGTCACAGTCAGAGTAGATCTGGGTAAATCTGTGAACAGAAGAAAATAAACTCTCAATATCTGACTTCATGTAGTTGATAGTGATGCAAATGTGGTTAAAATTTACTACATCATGAATAAAAGTTGTAATAAAATGTTTTATTAATTTATTTGTTTTGTCAATTCAGCTGGATTTATGTAAATGAGAAAGTTATTAAAACATTATTGAACAGTTCTTGTTCTGGTCGGTAGGTGGTTTCAATAAAGCATTTATTTTAGAGATCATTATGGTAATAATATTCAGAGAAAATGGTAAAGTATTTTAATTTTTTTGTTGTTTATTACAAACTCTCGTGGAGACAACAGCAAAAGAAAAACAGAGGCCTCAACAAAATTAAGATTTTACAATGAAAAAAATAAAAAATAAATAAATAAATAAGGCATTGTTCTCAAATAAATAATATGTGTTACAGGACTACAAATATTTTAGCAGCATCACAAACTTCTACAGTTTGTTTAGATTTGTTTACAAGTTTCAAGGAGGATATTAACATACATAATTCATTTTTAAAACAGTTTACATTTAGCAATACTTTTTTTCCATTTATTTTTGTGGATGTGATATTTACCCATAACAATGATGAGGTTAATCAGAAGTGAAATATTCCTCTTCAGTTTAGAATTATAAATAAGAATATCTTCTATTGTAAATTGTTCAAGTTCACTAATTTTATTATTTAAGCAGCTCATCTTGCCAGAACTTTCTACTAACTGAGCAAAGGAAGAATAAATGCTCTGTTCGTTCTGAGTTTTCATGACAAAAGTCACAAGAGTCAAATTCAAAACCAGATTTACCCCTCAGTGTCTCCAAAGATGGACAGTGGTTAAGAACTTAAATTGTATTTCTTTTACTTTGGGTGTAATTGGCCATTTTATACATTTCCAAAGTTTTTCTGCAATTGCTGAATATTTTAAGTTTTATCTTCCTGTCATAATCATGATATATATATATATATATATATATATATATATATATATATATATAATATGGATGGATGGATAGATAGATATCCCTTGTAAGCTTTATTTAAATATTTGTTGTCTGTAATGTTTAATTCTCCTATCATTAAGTTTGGAAGTTAGATTTGGACATTAGAAAAACGAATTGTGTTTTTTATCAGCGGTATCCAATTCACTGGGATAGATTTACAGATTTTCTTATATTCTTTAAGAGCACATTTAATATTATTAAATTAGTTTTTAAAGTCTTTTAACTGTAAGATTTCACCGTTTATGTCTAAAATGTCACGAACAGATAATGCCTTGGTCAAACCAAAGCTGTTTTTTTTTTTTACATATATAATTACTCTATTATTTCACAAGAGGCACAGTGAGGAGTAAAGTTATGGGTAAATACCATCTTCCAATGATTAAAACTTGTTTATGAAACTCAGATATTTTAAAAGGTATTTTAGAAATGTCAAAGTCACATTTCAAAACAAAGTTTAACCCACCGAATCTCTTGAAAATACTTTCTGGAACGTGAAACCATATTGAATCTGTCTTCAATAAAAACTCAACCACTTTTAACCACTTTATTTTAAATCTTCCTGACATTGCCCCCCCCCCCCCATTATACTCCTTAACCAACTGAGATTTTTTTCTTATTTCTCCAGATAAATTTATAATGAATTTGTAAATGGTTTACACAATTATACAGTTCATATATTGTTTCATATTTGATAACATCTGTCATGTTGTGGTTTGTTCCTGTGTTCAGTTTTGTGCTCTCAGTGTTTTCTGGAGGCTCTGGCTCCGTCTCGTCCTCAGACAAACACCTCTGACTCGTCATAGAAAGCAGAATGAAGCTCCTGCTGAAGGAGAGCTGAACACCTCCAACTACAACCTCATATGAGGAGACACTGAATCTCCATCAACTTCAGCAGACCATCTGAAGACTTCAGCAACTCATTTAACATCATCATCTGGAAGTCACTTCACTCTCTCTGACTTCAGGACTAAACTCATCTCTATTGAACTCTGTGACTAAAGTAATCATTAGGTGTGTAACGATACACTCATGTCACCATTCACTTCAACACATGACACTGATCTCACTATATACTCCAAACAAGACCGAAACTGAGTTCAAATCACAAGTTTTATATTTAATTATTGTATCTAAGGCATTTAAACAGTTAACAAAAATAAATGTTTATTAAAATGCTAAATGTGGTGTTATATCAGGAATGGAGTTGAAAGGCTTTGGTTTGGTGCTTCTCTCTAATGAAGAGCACAATAGAGACACCAGAATAGAAATATTGAGGATTCACCAAATCATTCAGTTTTATATTATAAACATATGCTTTCACTCTGACTACAGACATAAGATGATTTAAATATCGCATTTTATTATATAATGTATTTTATTTAATAGAATAATAATACATTAATAAACATGGAAGCTCAAGTGTGTGTCCTTCTGGGTTTATTATATTTTGTGCATCATATTTGATACTAAATTAAATCTATTTAAACGTCTGTTTAATCTATAAACGATTCACTGTTTCTATCCATGATACTGACATGATGATGCTCTTGTGTTTCTGTTTTGTGTTACAGGACTTTTATGTTGAAGTGTTTTTCTCATTGTTTCTGTGTTCACTTCCTGTTTCCCTTGTTGCCTTGCCTACCTTGTTTGTTTCTATGGTTACCCTCCTCTGTTCCCATGGCGACTCATTGTCTACACCTGTCTCTTCTTGTCTATATGATCCAGTGTTTCTCTTCTTTATTGTCTGGTATGGATGTGTGCTGCACATTTGTTTCAGTTCCTGTATTTGGTTTCTCTTGTTCATTGCTGGATTTACTGTTGTCTTGTTTAAATCAGCTTTAAACTGCACTTGGATCCAACATTATGTTTTAGTGAAACAGCCACGTTACAGAAACAGCAGAGCATTGATAGATCTAGTCGTATTAATTCAGCTTCAGCAAGAAACTCATTCACTCGAGGACCATCGAAGACTTTCTGGACATTTCTGATCTAACTGAGCTGCCTGACTTTCCTCTCATTGATTTCTTCTGCCATGAATCAACAAGCGTTACAATCTCCACTGATCTGTGATGATCCTGGAGGATCTCGGAGTCAGTTTCTAGAATGACACTCTTACACTCTTTGTGTGACACTGATGTTAAAGAGGAGAGATGTGGAGAGGAGACTGATGTCTCTCCTCGTCTGATTCACTGCAGGTCTAAAGAGGTCATGATGCTGCTAAAAGTAACATTATTTGGTGTATTTGGTGTAATGACGTGTTTATGTGGTTTAAAGTAAAAAAAAAAAAAAAAAACACATTATTTTCCACATAATGCCTTCTGAAACACGTCAATTTTTACAAGGCTCCTCTTCTGAAAAGTGAGGTGTGCTCTGATTGGTCAGCTTTAGTGCGTTGTGATTTGCCGAATACTTCAAGCGTGTGATGTTAATGTTAACTTAACAAGAGGACAGAACTTTACTATAAAACTCTTCACATGTACTGTCTTTACTCTCATAATTTAAGTTGGACATCTCGTCACAATGCACATTCTGTCTTTCTAATTTGGAAACAGTAACACACTATTTGTTTAATTTGATTGTGAAAATGATTTTGGAACAAAATGTCTTGGCTTGTTTTCTCAGCTTACAACACACTTTTTAGGTTTGAGAGAATTAATGTACTTAATAAGAAAGCTGCTAAAACTACAGTATTAATGGGGGAAAACATGAATTTGATGTAAGGGTCACCACGTGTATTCGTTGAAGATGACATTTTATGTGTAATTTTACATTTTAAATTATTCTTTATTTTAATTTTTGATTTAAAAAAAAGTTTAACTTTTCATTGTTTTTTCTATTTGCATTTAATTTATACTTTTCTTTGTATTCTGGTAGAGTATGACTCCCTTCCTTATCTCCTCTTTCCTTCTGCTGATAATGAAATGATCCTCCACAAACACACAAAGTGAAAAAAAGAGAAAGTAAACTGAAAGGATGTTGTGGCACAATGTTTTCTCTTCCACAGATGAAGATAAGTTTATAAATCATGAAGCTCGTGTAGAATACCAGTCTGTGAGTCAAATCTGAATCAAGAAAACTCAAATATTATAACAACTTCATCTCAGACGACAGATAAAAGTAAAAGATGAATGAATGAGTGATTGTTACAAACATGAATCAAATACACTGAACACGTGTGTGACATGCTAGAACCGACACACTTTCTCTCTCACATAACACACACACACACACACACACACACACACACTTGAGCATCTCTTTTCTTTTTAATGGCGGTTACATCCCTAAATGTAAATGTAAGTGTTTAGTTTTATTTACTCACCATTTACAGCGAGATAAATCTGGTTGCTCTCCTGTGAGGATGAAGGACTTCCATGTCTCTGTCCTTTACACCAGAACTGACCCGCATCAGATTTAGTAGCTCCACTGATAGTGAGTGTGTGTGTGTTTACAGTGTAACGATCAGACGACTTTACTCTGTCTGTGCCTTTCCTCCACTCATATGTCCAGTCAGTGTAAGACTCAATCACACACTTCAGATTGACCGTCTCTCCAGTGAAGACAGATCTGTCTGGAGCCACAGTCAGTTCAGTTTTGGGTAAGTCTGTTAAGATAAAAACATGAAGTGACTCAAACAGTTCAAAGAAGAAAATAAATGTCTTAGAGTATTATATACTTTTACAGTATGAATATTATACAAAGACTGTCATATTTCATAAGGCTGTTTTTTCATACGTGTGTGTGTGTTCACTCCTGTGTGTGTGTGTGTTTGTGTGTGTGTGTGTGTGTGTCATGGTTTGTTGTGTTTTGGTTTAGTAAGTCACTTCACTCTCTCTGACTTCAGGACTAAACTCATCTCTATTGAACTCTGTGACTAAAGTAATCATTAGGTGTGTAACGATACACTCATGTCACCATTCACTTCAACACATGACACTGATCTCACTATATTCTCCAAACAAGACTGAAAAAGAGTTCAAATGACAAGTTTTATATTTAATTATTGTATCTAAGACATAGAAACAGTTAACAAAAATAAATGTTTATTAAAATGCTAAATGTGGTGTTATATCAGGAATGGAGTTGAAAAGGCTTTGGTTTGGTGCTTCTCTCTCATGAAGAGCACAATAGAGACACCAGAATAGAAATATTGAGGATTCTGCATGAAACATGGAAGCTCAAGTGTGTGTCCTTCTGGGTTCATTATATTTTGTGCATCATATTTGATACTAAACTAAATCTATATAAACATCTGTTTAATCTAAAAATGATTCACTGTTTCTATCCATAATACTGACATGATGATGCTCGTGTTTCTGTTTTGTGTTTAATGACTTTTATGTTGAAGTGTTTTTCTCATTGTTTCTGTGTTCACGACTATTGTTACTATTGTTAATATATTTTATTGTGGTGAATTGCCCAGTGCTTGCTTTGTATTACGCACACTCTTAGAAGAGATTGAAACTTTAGAGTTCAAAAAAGAACCTTTAAGTGCGAAGATGAACTTCTAGTTATCAAAAAGGTTCAAAGTTGAACTTAAAGGTTCTATAATGGTCCACTGGTTATTTGGCAGTTATTTTAAGAACCTTTGCTGTGGTAAAAGGTTCATATTAGAACCTAGCGTATTTAAGGTTCTTTCATGAACCTTTTCTAAGATGTAATGTAAAGACTAGACAGAGTACAGTTAGAACACGGTTTGCTTAACTGTTACATTAGTAAATTATTCATTTACACACCCAGTATCATTTAATCTTATTCATTTACTAATTGTGATGTCAGATGCAGTTGTGGCAACGTTGTTGATACAGTTTGTTTTGTCTGTACTCATGACCACCTCACATATCTCTAAATTGCACAATGATATTTAGTTCACCATGTTGTTGTACATTTTTAGAACACAAATAAAAAAAAAGAAAAATGAAGAAAAAAAAAAAAAAAAAAAAAAAAAAAAAAACTAAGTTCAGTTGTATGATCATAAATGAACCAGAAGCTATTCTGTGCTAAATAGAGAGAGTGAAGTGAAATTCTTGCCCCTAAAAATATACTTTATGTTCAATAGGCTATCTTCATATATTACAGCTGTACATCCTTTAAATTTCCCCCATACCACATTCAACCTTTAAATCTCAGAAAGCCTAATTCAGCTCAAAACATGACAAGCGACAAAAGTGAATGAATCAAAACACCTTTTCAGACATGTGTATATTATTGAGGAACACAGTTATGTCATTTTGTAACACTCCTTCAAATGTGAAGCATATCTATATTTGTTGTGTAATGTTTCTTCAGCAAGATAATTTTTCTTTCTTTCTTTCTTTCTTTCTTTCTTTCTTTCTTATTAGTAATTGTTTTCATCATCATCATTATTATTACTTTTATTATTGCGATATTGTCTCGATTTTGAGAATAAAAACAATCAAAACATTTGCATTTAAACCAGGGCGAAGGTTTCTGGGCTTAATATGCAAGTTGCGCAACGCAACGCAAAGCACTGAATCTGTTACGCGCAAGATCAGAGATCGCGAGGAAAACCCATTACAAAAACATTCAAGGGCACACAAGATGTTAATGAGGCCACAATATTAAGTCACTTTACCCGTCCAGAGTTAATTATTCTGCGTATATCGTGGTTATTAAAACACCTCAAGACCTTTTCTCTGATGTTTTATTTCTAGATATTTGTAAAGCTTTTAGCCGGCTGGTTACCAGAGCACTCGTGTATTGATTATTTCCACCAACAGAGGGCGCTGTGAGCTACACTGATTGCTTGGTAATGTGCTGCTACTTCATTCCTGAAGAACTGAACCTGGACGACAGCAGGACGCTATTATCATCAATCCTCAGAAGAGACACCGTTGTCCCTATATAAAGGTAGTATGTCAAATTAAAATAACACTGTATGTACTTTATAACTGCCTTTCTAACTTTATAAATATAGTTTTATGACTCCTGTTGTTTTAACAGGTACTGAAATTGATGGAGACACTTTAATGAACCTAATTAAGATGATGAAAGCTTAAATATTACAAAAAAATGAAGGATGAAGTTACATTTATAAGATTACAAGAAAACTTAAATACCGAGATGCCAGCAAGACCACAGACACCACGAGTAAGTTACTATTCTACATGTGTTTACAAATATGTGGACACCTTTACTAATTATTATTTACCATTGTAATTATTTAATGGGATGTACCGAAAAACTTAGTGACTTTGACATTTTCTTATATTTATGCATTTGGTTGTTATTACAAAGCAAATTTTTAATGGGATGCTCAGTTAGGAGTGATGGTCAGGTCTGGTGTCCACATATGTTTAGCTGAACTATATTGTTATCTTTGCAAATCATTGAGCTGCTTTTACCATAGTAACATGCACCTTCCTGTTGATATTCCACATGGATCAATCTCAAGACAACATATTGCTTGTTTGTAGCAAAAAAAAAAATAATAATAAAAAAATATTTTAGACCAGAGATTTTTTCTTTGACAGGACAAAGCAAACAAGATCAAAAACAACTCAAGGTCGGTTTGATTAAATGTGCATATACATGCTAATATGTTATTGAACATATATATTTAATATGTTCTCCTCTGGTTTATGGCAATGGAGGCTTATTTTGATCTCACTGTGGTAAGTGTTGATTAAAACTGACGTTATACACCTTTCTGAAACAAGATAACCTCTCAATCACTTCACACAACTCACGTAGGTGTAATCTTGTAGTTACTGACTTGCTGAATTGTGGTTTTGTGATGAACTGATTTGAGTCTTACTCCTGTGTCTGAATTAGTTTATATGAATTGTTTTAGAGAAATGTAAATTTAATTGTTTTCCTGTTTAGAAGGACATGCCAGATCTTAGAAGATGGTTTATAGATCTGATGGAGAACTTTCATCTAGTAGAGTAATCTTTTTAAATTGACTTAAATGCTTTTAATGCAACTGTTAAAATAAAACCAAAAAGTCTTATTTTCATTCATGTGTATTTGCAGTCACAGGAAAAGATTGCACATTGGACTGAAGATGAGAGACAAACTCTTAAAGGAACTTTTACACCCGTCTTCTGCACACCGATGAATATAAATATTACTGTCTCAATTGTGTATATTCTTAGAGAGCACATTAACTTCTTTCTAATGTACAACTCTGTGTTTGCTGCTTTAAAACATGAGTTGATATTTTTATGGATCTGACCCGGTAACGTCTGAACACAAAGCAGCTTCGCTCACAGGTGAAATGACATAAAGATGACAACGACACGTTTCTGAGGAGAGTCGGTTCCTTCAGATTCATTCAGTTAAAGACATCTGCGACGCGTTTTGATGAAACATGCAGCGCTCGTATTTATTCAGTGACATCATCGCTCTTTAAAGTCTAACCCAGCCATATCACGACTCTTGTCTTTCGATTATAATCAAGACATTTCTTATACTATTGAACATATTCAGATCTTTTCATGGCCTTAAGTTTGACTCTACTCACTCCAGGAGTTTTAAGGACCCCTCAGAAATCTGCTTTAGCCCGAGTCCTGATACACTTCTGACCCGACTGAAAACACAAAAGCCCCGGGACGTCAGGCTAGTGATTCTGAGCCCTGCAGCTAGAAAACACACAATCTACCCGAGAGAAGACGTCTTTCACTGCTGTACGTTAAGAGGATGTTGTTAAATAGAGAAACACAATTATATATATTTGAACTTCTAGCTCTTAAACTTGGACATCATTGTTGAAAGACAAATTCAAGCAGCAAAAGCAGCCCACACTGCAGGCTATATGTTCTCTTTCATAAAAATAAATAAATTAATAATAATAAATCATTTTCATGCAATCATAGGCTACATGGTTGCAATTAAATTTCAGTTCAGATTTTTAAGTGCCATTATTTAAAAATGCTTTATTGACTGATGTTCATAGACGGTCAGTTGTGTTTTCAGATGTTATGTCATATTGTATGTTTGTAATATCACAGTAAATCCGTCTCTTAAATGATTACACCCATGTGCAGTCACAGCTCATCACCCTAAAGTCTCCCTGATTTCAGCTGGACGCGGCTCACAGTGAAAATGAAGGTCTTCTGGTCACTTTGACTCTCTGGACGCTGGCGATGTGAACACAGTTACTGTTCATGATGCTCAAACTACTGAAGAAAATCCTCAATATTGATTTGGAGGTTTATATGAATGTGTTTCTGAGGAGAGCTGACTGTTTTCTGAGAAGTTTATGAGGAATAATTTCACAAAGATTGTCCGAACATTCGGTTTCTGCTTCAAATTGATTATTCAATCAAATTATGTGTATGATTATTATTGTATAACTAAACAATATGAAATTAGATAAATGATATGTATATGAATTATATAACTAAAATAAGATAACTGTAATTCAATTTAATTAAATAAAGATGTCAGTCTTTATCTTTTTATTTTAAAGAAGAAAAAATATTTATTTATTTACCCAGTCATTTAAAAATAACACATTTCAGAGCTTTAACAATGTAACCGTGATATTTTTGCTTAAGGTTATCATACTGTCAAAATATCATACGGCCCACACCTAAACACAACTGAATCTTATTCTCATGTAGTAGAGAGAGTTTATGAAGATGATGATATTAAACTCACCCTTCACTGAGAGAGAAACAGAGTTTGATTGTGATGAGAGGTATGCATCTATGTGTCCTCTACACCAGTACAGACCCGTATCAGATGATTCAGATCCTTCAATAGTGAGAGTGTTTTCTTCTACAGTGTAACGCTCAGGCTGTAATATTGAAGTGTAGTATGTGTCTCCTCTCCACCACTCATATCTCCAGTTACTGATAGTGATGCAAATGTGGTTAAAATGTACTATGTTATGACTAATGTTGTAATAACATAATTTTAATTCATTTGTTTTGTCAATTCAGCTGTATTTAGAAATGAGAAAGTTATTAAAACATTATTGAACAGTTCTTGTTCTGGTCGGTAGGTGGAGCCAGAGGTTTCAATAAAGCATTTATTTTAGTTTAGTTAATTTTTTGGTGCAAGAGATCTGATCCCAGAGTCATATGCATTTTATTTATTTATTTATTTATTTATTTTTCTCTCAACAGTAATCAGTTCATGTCTCTGGGTCACAGTCCTCCAGTGCTGCACTTTTAGAAACCCTTAATAACCCATCAGTGTCTCGTCAGATTGATGTGGAGACATTCAAACATCATTATAACAAGAAAACAATTACTCTTTTTTTTAAGTTTAACTTGTTTTGTGCTAAAGTACCATTTTTTGCATTTATGCTACTATATTCTGAGAAATTATGTAACAGAGCAATTATTATTATTATTTTTTTTTCTCATCTGTTCACATGTTTATGTAATAATATTCCTGTCATTATACAGATGTGTGTTCTCATGAACCATCGTCCAGATCACAGTTATACATTGAGGATATTTTAAATGATCTGAACTTCACAAAAGAGTTAATGACACACTGTTGTTTTGTTGTTATAGACTACAATAAGCTTTTTATTTAAAATTTTTTTCTCATTTAACTTTCATCATAAACTGCAGAAACAGCAGTGTTTTAGCAGCATGAGGAGCTACACATATAAATGATGCTGAGTGAAGATGAACAACAGCAAAATATGGAGATGAATTATCAGCAAAGAGACAAATGTGTGATCCTCATGTGATCCATGTAGACAAATAAACTACTACAACACTATTCATATTTAATTAATCAAATGTAAATCAGTAGAGCACAATACCTCGAGTGAGTCCAGAGTGGATGAAGGACATCAGCACTAAACACAGAAGAAACAGATATGAATCATTTCCATTGGTTCAACACAATGCAGATCACAGAAACATGTCTAGAGTTTCAGCTGAAAGTGTTTCTCTGTTTTGATGCTCCATGAGAACCGATGGAGGATATTCTCCATCATTTAACACACACAATGTCATCACAGCATGGGTCTAGAATACACTCAACCTGTCCCTCCACTCCACATACTTTTATTAAAATCTACATTTGTCTCACACATGTTTTCAGTCAAGTGTGTTCAGCTCGAGGTGTTCAAGAGACAGTGTGAAAAAGTCTAGATTTAAATTCAAAGAGACAAAATAGTTTATGAATGACCCGGCGTCTTAATTGTGTCAGAAATGAGCCGATGTGAACATTATTGAGCACTTGGGATATGTCTGTACCTAATTTTCCTGTTGTGATTAATTGCTTATGCTTTTACCATGGTATACGGTATTATTAAATATTTGAATATCTAAGATTAATGAATGTTCAGAATAATTTTTTCATTGGCAGTTTATGTTGACTAATGAATTAAGCAAGGAATAATTGACAATGGGCCGTTGAATTATTAGAAAAATAATGCACACCTGAGGTGGAGATGTGGTCACGATGTGAATAAACTACATTTACCACACCTCAAGACGTCGATCCGATGATTTAATTAAAGATTTAATTAATCGTCTGGTTTGTGAACTTAAATCGCTATTGATTAGGACTTCTCTAACGCATCTCTTCAAATCCTGGTAACGGAGGCTTGAGACAGGGACTGGGACCAAAAAGTGGCCCTGGACTTTCTGGCCCACTGCAGCCCACCACAACATAACGCATCTGCCACTGTTTTGAGGTCATTAATTAATTTAATATTTAAGTATACAGTTTGGGGATTTTAACCAATAGGGCAACTGATCCTCCGTTCATTTAGCGACTCCTAGTGAGCGATACATGCTCATCACGACACATACATTCTTCTAGAACTCACACTTTGAATTCAATTAACAGATCCATACGAATCATGCATGGAACAAAAGTTTATAAACTCAAACGATAGCTTTATGTGTTTTACAGATGAACTTGAAGTCTTTATTCATTCGAGATGTTCAATAATAGATCATCTTTGACTCGGTAATAGAAGTTCATGATCCGATTCGTGAACAGATGATTCTTTTGGGTCAATATTTTAAAATATGCTTGTGTGAATGCTACTGTACCTCTGTGTGTCTCTAAACAGAGCTATTATTACCTCACTAGTGAGAAATGTCATCTGTAGCCTGTAAGTTGCTGACTGATCAAATCGTCAGGGCAGCGCTGATAACACCTTCTTGTGCAAACTGCGTGCCGTTATTACTGTTAACTATGTGAAGTGATCTGGAACTGTGATGCGGTCAGAGAGCTGCCTGGAAATACATTCACTGTGCGTTTCCCAGAAAATAATGTCACACCTCAGAACATTCATCAGCCAATCAGATTCAAGCATTCAACCACCCGTAGTATAACTAATGTTACCTGGTGAAGCCCTAATGTAAAGTGTGAATGAATAATAAAGAATAAAAACTCTAGGGCATGTTCTAGTCCAGATTTTTTTTTTTTAAATAGCCTATTAAGTCTAAATATTTATGTATTTGGCGCTGTGATGAACACCATAGCAGAACCTCACATTTGAATGTCTATTTAAATCTGTTTTAGAAAGTAGTGCAGCTGCTTTATTTATGGGGTTTCCAGGGTAACGGCTGCATTTCATTATTTAGCGCCATCTGCTGTCAGAGAGTGAATGTGCTTTCATTCAGCGCGTCTCTCACGTGTTCCCCATGCGTGCTTGATTACATCAGAACACACGCTCTTTCAAGCAGTAAACAGAGGTGTTGTGTATTTTGACCAGTTGATGGGAATATTATTCTTAAAATGCATTCCAAATTGTTAATAATTTTTATATATAATTATTCATGGTATTTAGAAGTGCCCACGATAACAACATTATTCATATTAATTACCAATTAATTACTAATTAATTGAGCATATCACACCAGTCCTCAGGTCCTTACACTGGCTTCCAGTTACATTTAGGATTGATAAAGTACTTTTACTCGTATATAAGTCGCTAAATGACCTAGGACTGAAATATATTTTAGATATGTTCACTGAATATAAACCTAACAGAGCACTCAGATCATTAGGATCGAGTCAGTTAGAAATACCAAGGGATCACACAAAACAAGGAGAGTCTGCCTTTAGTTACTATGCTGCCCGCAGCTGGAATCAGCTTCCAGAAGAGATCAGATGTGCTAAAACACTAGTCACATTTAAATCTAGACTCAAAACGCATCTTTTTAGCTGTGCATTTATTGAATGAGCACTGTGCAATGTCCGAACCGATTGCACTATATTTTCACAGTTTTTTTTTATTATTTATTATTATGTTAAATCATTTTCTAACTGTTTTAAATTCATTTTAAATAAGTATTTTTTTTTAAATAATTGTAAAAGTTTTAAAATTGCTTGTTTTATTCTTGTTATTATTTTTCTTCATTATTATTTTACTTTCTTTTATGTAAAGCACTTTGAATTACCATTGTTTACGAAATGTGCTATAGAAATAAACTTGCCTTGCCTTGCCTACCATGATATATCGCATTACCGCACATGTCTATAGGAGCGCAAAACCCTCTCATGCAGTTTATATTTCATTCACACTGGAAGCTGGAGTGTGTTCTTGTGCAGAAAGTCAAATACAGTAATTAATTGTTGTTCAGAAAACAGAAATAACACAATATTGATGTGCGATGTTTCCCTTCTAGCAAACTATCAGCTATCGAAGCTAAGCTGAATAAAAAACAGAAACGTTTAGACTGACAATAGCACTATAAGAAGACAACGAATATGTGATGAAATAATAATATAATAATAATAATAATAATAATAATAATAATAATAATATTATATGGTTTTTGTGTGTGTCATCTTCAGGTAGGCTAACAAAATAATAAAATGTGAAAAATACAGTGCTAATTTATCTATTATAGTATTGAAATGATAAAATATATTATATATATATATAAAGTATATAAACCACAATATAGAGAAAATATAGAGAAAAATATAGAACACAAATGACTGTTTATTGTCCAGCAGTGTATTTGATTTAACCAATTAAAAGAGATGAGAAAAAAAAATAATAACCTGTTCTTTAGATTTAAAAAAACTATATATATATATATATATATATATATATATATATATATATATATATATATATATATATATATATATATATATATATAATGTATGTAGTAAAACAGTTGCACACTTGTAAACACACATTACAAGCAGATATGAACATTAATGTGATGATTGTTTCTCATCAGTGACTCATCACTGAATCATAGAGAATTTATAAAAAAATTTTTATACAACTTAATGTTGTGACACTGGACTAAAACCTACTGACTTTTCTCACAGAGTTACAAATTCACAACATTTTTTCTATAATTTTTGAAAAAAAAATCCCTCACCTTATTACACTTTCTGTGTTCCGGGTCAAAAATGACCGGCCTACAAAAATAGCTTATAAATCTTTTATTATGCTCTATATCACCAAATATTAAATTCAATATTTTTGGCACCTTGTTTTCTTTCAATTGGGACAGACTTTGAATTTATTTTTAAAGACTGATCGATTGCAGACATCATTGATCTGAGCCTGAAACACACTATAGTGTGATAAACAGTGCATATTATTATTATAATTTAGTGCTTAGTGACAAAATGAAACACAAATAATGCTTTTTTTTCCTCTCAAAAACTGAGGTCCATAATCTCAATATTAATAAAACCTAATTTAAATGCACTTTTTGAAAGGGCTGCCCTTCAAATGTGTTACAGGGTTTTCAGCAGCTCAAGGGTTAATTGTGACACTATAGTGACTGTGAAAGAATCTGAACACTTAGTGTGTTTTCACATGAAGTATATTTTAAATTAACCAATCTCAGTTCAGTTAAAGTGAACCAGCAGTGAGTATGTGTATGAAGTATATTAAGAAACAATAAATATGTTGTTCAAAATGAAGACCGAACACACTTTCTGAGTGTCACGTGTTAGAGGAACATGTTCATATGTTAAGCATGAACTACAGCTGTGGTTCTCTGCTGAGATCCGACTTCACACATCTGCTAAAAATGATGTTGCGATAAACTGGTTAAAAATAATTTTAAAAGTGTCTCAGAAAACGGAAGTTAGTTCAGAGAAACATTTGAGCATCATTTTTTGGCAAATGTGACAAGTTTGATAGACTGTGTTTTCTGCAATGAAATTCAGTCATTTTAAAGAGTGATTTAACGAACCAACATTTTTTGGGAGGACTATATGCACAATTCATTTTCAATAAGACTAGCAGAAAGAATTTTAAAAAAAGATGAAAACTGTTCTCAAACTCTTGATGTCTCTGATGGAAAGTCTATTTGAAGAAACAATATCACACAACACCAAACTCATATTAAACAAATACATCTGATTTAACTGAACTTCCTGAAATATGAAGAACGTGTATTATAACAAAACCAAGCAAAAGCACATGTCCACAGAGCCTCCATCTTTCACAAGCAGCACAGATAAATACATGTTTTCTCAAACTCTGATCTGATCCGCACGTAACATATCATCACATTAATCTGAACAATAAAGAATATGATAAACAGCAAGACGGTGGATTCATAGACTCTCCTACACACAGCACAAGCATTAATCTTCAGCTGAATACTGTATTAAAAACAGAAGATAGTGTAGAATATAATGAAATACTCACAGAGTGTGAGAGACAGTGCACTGGAGCCCATACTGACACATTAACAGACTGTTTGAACTAAATCAGACACTTCCTGCTTTTCACACTTCAAGAAGAGATGAGGGAGGAGACAAACTCTACACACAAATACATCAAGAAATAGGAAGAAAACCAGACCCATTCGAAGATATTTACTCTTTTAGTGCATTAAAGCTGTTTTTCTCCTTGAAAAGAGAAAGTCTTCAGTAATTGTTCTCTCACTGCTTTGTTTTGTTCGTTCACAGCCAAAGCCTCACAGATTATGAACAGATCAGAGAATAGCAAGTAAATCATGAGCTGACTTCTAATGTAGTTCTGTTCATGTAAGACCTGCTCTTATCTGAGTTATTCTCTCATCAACAATTACAATTACAATGTATGCAAGATGGTGACACATCCACACGCAGGGGCTTCTCTCTGTCCCGTCAGAACGGTGTTGTGCGGAGGCACAATAAGCGCCGTGAGAGGAAGCAGAAGAGGGGTTAGCGCAGAGGTATTTGTGTTCACATCAATGATGCGTGGTTTGGTCTGCAAACACTGCTCACCCCTGCTGGAGTTTATGATTATTAAGTGCCAATCGTTCTTATCTACCAAGGGAATATACAGCTATACTGCTTGTTGCTGTTTACATTCCTCCAAACAACAGCAACAGTAACAGGAACGATGCAGTAAATGAACTGAACCAGCTCATCAGTGAGCAGCAGACAGCACACCCCGATGCTTTTCTCATCATAGCTGGGGATTTCAACCATGCAGAATTAAAGAGTGGGTTTCCAAAAACACACCAACACATTAACCTTCCAACACGAGGTAATACAATTTTAGACCTTGTTTACACAACACAGAGAAGAGCCTACAAAGCCCTCCCCCACCTCGGAGCCTCAGATCACATCACTCTCATGCTAATGCCTGCATACAGACCGCTCATTAAAGTCACCAAACCAGTTTACAAACAGATTCAAGTGTGGCCTGAAGGGTCGTAATAGGCTCTTCAAGACAAGACACCACTGACTGGAATATGTTGAAGCAGGCTGCCACATACAATAGCACTACTGACCTCCAAGAGTACTCAGAGACTGTCACTGCCGACATCAACAAATGTATTGATGATGTAACGTTCACATAAACCATCACTGTCCAGGCCAACCAGAAGCCGTGGATGACAAGAGAGGTCTACAGTCTCCTGAAGACGTGGAACACTGCCTTCAAAGCTGGAGATGAGGTGGGCCTGAGGACAGCTAGGACCAACCTGTCCCGCGGCATCAGAGAGGGTAAAGCCCCTTTACACACTGCACGTCGGACCCTGCATATTACCGGAACATTGCCGGGTCACCTTCTGTGTGAAAGCAAACACTTCCCGGCATTGATTCCGGCATTGAACCCGGGTCAGGGACCTAGTAACATTGCCGTGCTCAATCCTGGGGTTAGCACTGTGTGAACAAAAGCCAAATCGAATGCCGTGTTGTAGTGATGACGCATGTTAAAAATATGTGCAAACTGTAATGACGCAGAGATCAGTTAGTTTCTCACTTTCCACGCTGACGCAGAGATCGTTTGCTTGCTTCAGTAAAAGCCTAATGTTTTCGTCAAGTCCTGATGTCACCAGTTATTACGGGACCTTTACGGGTTGTGTTTGAAAGCACGCACATATCCCGGGTAATCTCTGGCAGTGTGAAAGTGCAAAATCTAGCGACCCATTGCCGGAACACTTTACCCGTGTGTTTGCCGGAATCGTAGGGTGAAAGGGGCTTAAGAGACAGTACTCCAGGAGGATAGCCCATTGTTTCAGCGACAGCAGAGACACTTGGAGCCTGTGGCAGGGGATACAGACCATTACGGACTACAAGCCCCCACTGCAGACCTGTGACAGCAACATCTCCCTGATGAACAAGCTGAACGCCTTCTTCGCTTGCTTTGAGGAACAAAACAGCATCACTCACACATATAGACAAAAAGGACTCAGAATGCTGTTCATAGACTTCAGTTTAGCATTCAACACAATCATCCATAAACAGCTCATTCACAAACTGGTCCAGCTGGGGCTCAACACTTCGCTGTGCAACTGGCTGTTGGACTTTCTGACTGGAAGACCTCAGGCAGTACGGGTCGACAGTAACACATCCAGCACCATCACACTGATCACTGGGGCCCCCCAAGGATGTGTGTTGGGCCCGCTCCTCTTCACTCTAGCCGCGTTTCCACCGCAGGAACTTTACCCAGGAACTAGGGACTTTGGCCTGGTACTTGGTGTGTTTCCACCGCAGGAACTAAATAAAGTTCCGGGTAAAAAAAATGCCCCTCAGAAGTCCCTGCTGGCGAGGTGGTACTTTTTCAAAGTTCAGGAACTTTCGGGGGCGGGACTTTGGCGCTAAACATTCTGATTGGTTGAGTCCACGCAGCATTGGTTGAGTTCAACCACCATTTATTCGTATCAACATTTTCAAAATATTACTGTTATTGTGTCATGAAATGTAATTTTAAAACTATTTCAGGCGAGAATGTAGTTGTTTAAAACTCAAATCTGTTGTTTATTTATGAAGACAGCGCCTATTTAAAAATGTGTTTCGCCGATCTCTGAGACGGTGAGCTCCACGCAATCAGCGGAAGCTCAGTGATCATCTATCCGCCGAGAAGCAGCCTCTCCTGGGATAGACCTTCTGATATGTGCCGCTGGCTCTGATATCTCTTTAGTGGTTAAACATAAAATATAATTCAGCTGCGGGGTAAATCTAGCAGGTTTTCTTTGGTCTGTATTCAATTTATCTATATGTTAAAATGAAAATAAAAAAGGCAAGTCTATATAATATTTCGTTTCATTGTAATGGCTGTATATAACGTTACACATATCCCTGAACTAAGTACATTTATGCAGCTGTTATTATGTTTAAATGAAAACGAAAGGAGGCAGTGGTATTTTATATCCTATTTCGTGTTATTGTAAACATACTGAGGGGAAAATTGCTGTAGCCAAAGCCATCTGAGTTCACGCAGCATTGGTTGAGTTCAAACACCATTTATTCGGATCATTTTCAAATATTACTGTTATTGAGTCATGAAATGTAATTTTAAAAGTATTTCATGCTAAAATGAAGTTGTTTAAAACTCAAATCTGTGGTTTATTTATAAAGACAGAGCCTATTTAAAAATGTGTTTCGCCGATCTCATAGACGGTGAGCTCCACTCGATCAGCGGGAGCTCAGTCCTCATGTATCCACAGAGAGCAGCCTTTCCTGGGGTAGACCTTCTGATATGTGCCGCTGGCTCTGATGTGTCTTTAGTGGTTAAACATAAAATATAATTCAGCTGCGGGGTAAATATAGCAGGTTTTCTTTGGTCTGTATTCAATTTATCTATATGTTAAAATGAAAATAAAAAAGGCAAATTTATATAATATTTCGTTTTATTGTAATGGCTGAATATCCCTGAACTAAGTACATTTCTGCAGCTGTTATTATGCTTAAATGAAAACCAAAGGAGGCAGTGGTATTTTATATCCTATTTCGTGTTATTGTAAATATACAGTAAGGAAAATTGTAGTAGCCAAGACGAGCTGACTGAAGTTATCAAGTACGCTGCTGTTTATAGATTTACCGGACTTGCGTCGTCACGGACATCACACTCCCCAGTCGAATGCACAAAGTCTGAACTAACTACCGATGATGCACGTCCAAAATCAGCGTACTTTTTTTTTTTTTTTTATCAGCGGTACTTTGTAATGAGAAACGCGCGCGGACCTACGTCACCAGTCTATTTGCCTAATCTTCCCGGTACTTTACACCGCGGTGGAAACGCAGAAAGCAACATGTCTGGGGGGAAAAAAGTTCCTGGTAAAAATGTTCCGGGTAATTTCGGTGGAAACGCGGCATCTGCTGACCCACGACTACACACCGTCAAACAACTCCAACCTCTTCATTAAGTTTGTGGATGACACGACTGTGGTAGGTCTCATTAGCAGATGAGACAAACTACAGGAGCAAGGTGAGCCACCTGGCCGGATGGTGCAGTGACTACAATCTCTCTCTGAACCAACTTCCTGGATGTGCACATCACAGAAGACCTCTCCCGGACAGACAACAATGCAGCACTGGCCAATGAATGACAACAGCTTCTCTACTTCCTCCTCAAACTGAAGAGAACTAGAGCCCCACACCCCATCAAGCATCCTGACAAGCTGCATCACTGTGTGGTATGGCAACTACAACACGTCCTGCCGAAAGACTCTTCAACGCATAGTGAGAGCAGCTGAGAAGGTCCAGGCCATTTACGGAACCAATTTTAGGCCCACAATAGAAACAACCCACAAAATGTTGTGGTTTCCACTACAAGGTTCATCACCTACCAAACCACAACACTGAGAGAAGCTTCTACAGAACTCACTTTGACTTTGAACATTGATGCTATGATTATATTAGAGATGTTACCATCTTTATGATTATCAAATCTCTGCAAAAATAAACTAAGTATAATAATTGAGACACATAATGATTGAGAAACACTTGCAAGAAGATCAGACATGATTCTGCAGCCAGATGACCCCAAAAGGCGATTTGCATGTAGGTCAACTGGATGTTGTTTGACCAGGCTTAGACCTGACCTGAGTAGATCATTGGTGTCTTGGTACAATATTTAAAATGTTTAGGAGTAATTATTTTACATTTATTCTGTTATGAAAAATGCTTTGGCAATACAGTGTGTACCTAAGTATGTCATGCCAATAAAGCAATATGAATTTAAACTAATATAAATGTAAGAAAACAGAGACTCTTCAATGTGACGTTGAACATATTTTCTAAGAAGGGAAGTAAATGAAAATGACATGCACATGTTGCTGGGAATCTTTTGCCCTTGTTGTAGTATTTTGAGGTTTATGAAACTACAAATGAAGAATAAGAATAACTATCTTCCTCGCTCTGGTTAAAACTATAGAGCAGAAACAGAGCAGAAGTCAAACCACAACCACCAGCTCAACCTTTATTAGGCCTCTTTTAACACTTCTGTCATTTTCTCACTTCAAGCAGCTTCTAAAGTCAGCAACGGACAAATAAAGATGTGTCTTCAGTGATGAGCCAAAGAAGACAATGCAAGGTGTATTGTTACAGTTTTTTCCACATGGCTGCAGAAAAATTAGGCCCACAATAGAAACAACCCACAAAATGAGAGAAGCATCTGCAGAACTCACTTTGACTGTGAACATTGATGCTATGATTATATTAGAGATGTTACCATTTTTATGGTTATCGAATCTCTACAAACATTATCGAATTATAATAATTGAGACACATAATGATTGCATATTTATAAATATGTGCTTAAGAAACACTTGCAAGAAGATCAGACATGATTCTGCAGCCAGATGACCCCAACAGGTCGACTGGATGTTGTTCGACCAGCCTTAATTTGTGTGAGCCTTACCTCTGTTTACTGTAATATTACTCCAGCTAAGTGAGACACCATGTTATGATTAAACCAAAACCGTTATCAGAGAAAGTAATGTTGGTCTTGGCTACGATGTGGAGAAGAACAACTCTCGCGTCAAGATCGCCGTTAAGAGTCTTGGGCCGGATTCACGAAAACTGTATAAACTATTTTTTAAAGAAAAAAAGTTCAGAATATTGTGTATTCCCAAAAAAATATTCTTAAAAATATATTTTATATAGAATAAAATAAAAATAAATAAATAAGACAGAACTTAAAAATAATCTTCTTAAAAATCATTGTAAATAACTTCTTTAATTTAGGACAACCCCAGACTTGTCTTAAATCCCAAAGAATTAGAATTACTGAATTAAGTAATTGGGTTATTTCAAATTAACTGTTATATTTAAGAAATACAACAACCCTAGCAATTTATACATACATAGTAGGACTAGGGATGTGTACAAGTTTTCTGAAGTAACAGATGACTGATAATGTAAACAATGATCCATCATTGTACTAAAATGACGGCCAGTTATTTAATGTTCATACAGTTCTAGTATGTGTGTAATGGTTAATCGCTGTTGTTATTTAGTCAGGTGTCAGTCACACACCTATTGTTAGGACCCAGAAGTCTAAAAAGGACCCGGTTGCTGACGCAGTTTCAGGGCAGATATGATTGCTAGTATTACTACTATTATAATGCAAGTTCTCACGCAATATTTACATTTACATTTAATCATTTAGCAGACGCTTTTATCCAAAGCGACTTACAAATGAGAACAATAGAAGCAGTCAGGTCAACAAGAGAACAACAACAACAACAACAGTATACAAGTGCCATGACAAGTCTCAGTTAGTCCAGTACAGAACGCATAGCCAAGTTTTTTATAAATTAATAGACAAGAAAAGGAGAAGTGCTAGTGTTAGTTGGTTAAGTGTAGGCGAAAAAGAAAAAGAGTCTTTAGATGTTTCTTGAAAATGAGCTAAGACTCAGCTTTTTTACGAATTGAGATTCAAGATGCAAAAAGCTGCCTGCGGGTGTCGCTGCTGGACAGTGTTTTCTCTACTTTCTGTTGGCCTTCGGTAGCTAATCGTAGCTCTGTGTAGATGTTTTTGTTTTATTTTTTCTCTAGAATCTTTATCTTACTATCACTGTCTGTTTGTTTGTTTGTTTTAAGTGGTAAAATATAACTTAATTCACACCATATTTCTGATATTATCGATCAATCTTATCAGATTAACTTTGATCGTTCACTTTTCCTTGAGTGCAGTACACCTGCAAAGCGTTAGCACTCGTTAGCTTGTCATTAGCGTTTTCTTTTCTCCTCTCCTCTCTCGCTCCAGTTTTTCACAAGTTCATCAAACAACTGCAGTAAGAATATTTCATCAAGCACGGTGAGTAATGGCTTCTCCTGCTATTGTTATTTGCACTTCTTGCCACATGTACAGTTTATCTCTGTGCTGGCAAATGCTAAACGTAAATACAGTAAGATTGTTATTCATGCCGGCGCTAATGATGTTCAACTTCAGCAGTCGGAGATCACTAAAAATAACTTTAAAGAGGTGTGTGAACTTGCAAGCACGATGTCAGACACTGTAATATGCTCTGGTCCCCTCCCTGCTTACCGTGGTGATGAGATGCATAGCAGATTGTCATCACTCAATGGCTGGATGTCTAAGTGGTGCCCACAGCATAACATAGGTTTCATAGACAATTGGACGAGCTTTTGGGGCAGACCTGACCTGTTGAAAAGAGATGGTTCTTCATCCCTCCTGGGGTGGCCCCACTCTTCTCTCTAGAAATATGGCATATAGTCTTAGTGTTTATACTTGACTAACTGGGGCCCAGGTCAGGAAGCAGACAGACTGGCTAAACCGACCGTCTGCTAGCTGCCTCACCTCACAAAGGTCAGCTAATTCTCAGCACATAGAGACTCTTTCACCTAGATATCACACTATAGAGACTGTGTCTGTTCCCCGAACTAGAAAATACAAAAGAAATGTCCAAACCAAGTTAAGATTAACAATTTAATTGAGGTTCAACAAATAAAAAACAAATGCACAAAGGATAAACAAATGATAAAGCTTGGCTTATTGAATATCAGATCCATTTCTACGAAAACACTTTTTGTAAATAATATGATAACTGATCATAATATAGATATACTCTGTTTGACAGAAACCTGGCTAAAACCTGATGATTACATTATTTTAAATGAGTCCACCCCCCAAGATTACTGTTATAAACACGAGCCACGTCTAAAAGGCAAAGGGGGAGGTGTTGCTTCAATTTATAACAACGTTTTCAGGATTTCTCAGAGGGCAGGCTTCAAGTATAACTCATTTGAAGTAATGGTGCTTCATATAACATTATCTGTTACTGTTAACAAACTGTACCTGCTGTTTTTAATGCCTTTTCTACAAGAATTCAACAGGATCAACAAGCTGTTCCAGCAGGACGGGGGCAATCCAATCTAAATGTTGGAGTCTGTGCTTCTTTTCTTTCGCTGCTTCATCTCCAGAGTGGTGAGACCTGGAATGATCCCCACATCAGATGAACAACTGTTTGCAATTGACATAACAGACCCCAGTGTTTTGTTTCCTGTGGGTGCAGTCAGTTATGGGGTCACCTTCATGATGGCATTGGATGAAGCAAGAATGGAGAGCACGTCTGAGAGAAATATGAAGAGCAGGTGCCGTGACTTCTTGGTGGAGGCGGATAGACAAGTGCAACAGAGACTCCCAGCTAACATCCAGATATGGAAATCTATGACTGTGTTCAGTCCGACTGTCATCCTGTCACAAACTAAACCACAGCTCAGCTCAGTCTCAATGCTGAAGCTCTACTCTGGGGATCTTGCAGCTCTTGAAACACAGTATCAGTCTGCTGCATATCTCTCATGGACAAACAAGGAGGACAGTCAGGCAGAGGCCTTTTAGGTTCAAGTGCTCAATTACAAAGACAGCAGTGGAGACCACACTTTCAAAACACTTGCCCTCTTTTCTCTGTCATTGCTTGTGATGCCTATGAGAAATGCTGATGTAGAACGAGTTTTCTCACAGATGAACCTGGTCAAGTCCAAACTGAGGAACAGAATGGGACAAGAAACTCTCAGCAGCATACTCCACATAAGATACAGACTGAGCAGACAAGGACTTTGTCCCAAGTCAAGAGATGTTCCAGTGTTTCAATGGTCGCATGTACTCTGTGAGAGGAGCATCAGAGAGCAGGGAGACAGATGCAGATGAAGATAGTGAAGATGAATTTTAATTAAGGTAAGCACTGTTACTGTATCTTTTTTATTAGAGCCAGGATATGATGCTAAGAAGGAAAGTTGTTTTTGATGAATGATGATAATCCTCAAAGTACTGTAATATTTAATAGGATTTAGGGAATCCTAGGTATAGTGTTATAGCTGAAGTATAATTTGACCTTATCCCTCGTTAGAAAATCTTACCTTTTCTTTCTGCAGCACAAGCTCTGTCCTGTGGCGTCTTAAACTCATGCACACTGTGACATTTTACTTTGATTGACCCTCTTTGTGCCCCACACACTCCTCAACTAAACAAGAGGATAGTTACATTCTCATTTCACACACGTTTGTTTTGATTATTTATATGGTTTTATTATGTTCTTGTTTGAATGTGGGCCATCAAGAATGTCTGGATGTAGAAGAAAAACATGTTGAATGTTTCAGGATATTTAAGATATTTTCAGATATTTCATGGGTTCACTTTGGTACCTGAAGCAACTTGAAAGATAATTTGGTGTTTTTCTTCATATATATGAGGCTAAAGTGTTATGAGTCTTAAGAAAAATGTTTTAGACCAAGCCTCATCCTCATCTTTTCATATGGTTTTGACCAGAATGGTTTTTAAACCAGTTTATTTTATTTAAGTCTTTTCTAAATCACTTATTTGTTAATCAGAGCAGGAGATACTTTATTGCTGGACACTAAGATCATCAGTAATTTCTCCTGTTTCTGGGTTATAGTTATATAAACATGGGATCTTCTGCAGTCCTTGCAATAATAAATAAAGAATTTGTGAATTCAGGATGATATTTATTTGTGTGTGTAAACTGTAATTATCAGATGCTTACTGTGTATAAAATGTACTTGGTACATCAGTCTATATTTGATATCCCATCAGTTTTCTAATGTTAAATGATGTTAAAAGGTGGTTTAACTCCCTCTTGTGGTCATTGTCCTGAAGCTTAGGGGGGAGAAAAATAAATAAACTGTACCATGTGCAGTTTTGTAAATTGGAGGATGCAAATAGAAAACATGTACCCACAGTTTAAAATCCGTCCCCATGGATTGTAAAACCGCGCACAGTTTATTTTTCACTTCCCAGAACCTAGGGGGGCTCCGTAGTAAATAGTCAATTGTTTTGGGCTTGTTTTCACAGGCCTGGTTGCTTATTTGTCTGGCGATATCTGGCAACACTGATTATTAGGGTAATTTACAGGAAGTGCAAAAAGACAATAAAGTGTGAGTTTATCAGTGTCATGTATTCACTCAGATAAAGATTTTTTTCTTAAAGGAACACCACTTAGAAAAAAAAAAATGACAGCTCCCCTAGAGTTAAACAGTTCAGTTTTACTGTTTTCAAATCCATTCAGCCGCTGTCCAGGTCTGGCGGTAGCACTTTTAGCTTAGCTTAGCATAGATCATTGAATCTGATCAGACCGTAAGCATCTCGCTCAAAAATGAACAAAGAGTTTCTATATTTTTTCCTATTTAAGACTTGACTCTTCTGTAGTTACATCGTGTACTAAGACCGACAGAAAATTTAAAGTTGTGATTTTTTTAGGCCGATATGGCTAGGAGCTATACTCTCATTCAGTGACATCACATACGGCCAAGTATGTTAACCCATACTCAGAATTTGTGCTCTGCTTTTAACCCATCCAAAGTTCACACACACACAGCAGTGAACACACACACACACACTGTGAACACACACCTGGAGTAGTGGGTAGCCATTAATAATGCGGCCCGGAGAGCAGTTGGGGGTTCAGTGCCTTGCTCAAGGGCACCTAAGTCGTGGTATTGAAGGTGGAGAGAGAACTGTACATGCAGTCCCCCCAGCCACAATTCCTGCCGGCCCGAGACTCAAACTTACAACCTTTTGATTGCGAGTCCGACTCTCTAACCATTAGGCCACAACTTCCCATCAAATAACTTTTCTGCCATACCATGGTCCAGCAGACGCAATGATATTAAACAGCTTCTGAAAATAGTCCCAGCTAGGTAACTTCCAATAAACCTATTTTCAGGCACTGCGTAATATCATAGTAATATCATAGTAATATCATAGTAATATCTTAGTAATATCATAGCGCTCCGGCTACCAGCGGTGTGAAGAAGCCTCATCGCTACAGGCCCAGTACTGTACTTGCAGTACTTCTATTAATATATATTTTCTAGATTCTGATCTTCCACTTGTAAATGCAGAATATGAATCAGAACAGATCACAACTGTTGTTGGTTGATTTCTTCCACTCACTGTAAAACTTTCTGAAAAGAAAAGGTTTCTCCCTGCAAAGCTGTCACAGGAGAGGATCTAAAAGATCACAACATATTCAAGGGCTTGGTTCTGAATCTCCTCTATCTTAGTTAGTAATGAAGCTGATGCTGAGCCATATATTATTCTACAATAATCAATTGATGATCAAAGCACACTTTACTCTTTTAAGAGAATGTTTTGTAGCTGGACTCGAATTTGACTTAACGAGTGACGTTTAGTAGAACCGCCCATGATTGTGGTTTCACCTAGGTCCGTTAGAGAAGTGTAACTCCCGTTCTCAGAGAGTTTGTGAAATTAATCAAGTATGTTTCGGAAGAGGAAAATGCGGTAAAGGATTTTGCTGCTGGTTCACAATATTTAATTTATTATCTCTTTCTGAAAAAAATGCTACAAATCAATTAAAGGAACAGGATCTGATGGAGATGACAGATGTAACACATGAGGTGGTGGGCGGGATTAACATTTCAAAGCCTCTGATTGGCTCTAATGTGGCCAATGAAATCATTCTGTGGGTTTGTCAATGGAGACACGCAATCACAGACAGCCATTTTCCCCTTTATTAAAAAATTCATTAAAAAATTGTATTTGTTCGTTCAGGTGCAGGAGACTTCGAGGAGAACTTCGCAGAAGAGAGCTTGTTTCAGTGTCGCTGTCTGTGCTATGCGACTCTCTCTCTCTCTCTCTCTCTCTCTCTCTCTCTCTCTCTCTCTCTCTCTCTCTCTCTCTCTCTCTCTCTCTCTCTCTCTCTCTCTCCGCACCGAACACAGCGCACGAGTAACCAGCTAACTCTGTTCAGTTTGTCCGCGTCTTGTGTTTGGATGCTTTAATGTTTAAATCGATAAGCGGTAAGGCTTAAAAACACGTGAAAAAGATAAGCTTTCGTGACGATGCGCAGCAGTGGCCCGTCAACTGTCCTGAGCATCTTTTTAGGCTGGCCTCAGTCAGTCGGTTATATAAAATATCAAGGTGAAAGTCATCAGAGCTCGCTTAGTATAGACCCAGCTCCCAACCCAACTTTGAGAATAGATTAACGATGATATATATTTTATTATCGCCCGATAAGAGTCACACGTTAACGCAGCACTTTAACGCCGATAACGGCCCATAGTGAGTCATGCTAATAATACAGCTCCATCTACAGCGGTTCTCTCTAACTCTGCTGTTCTCAGTATAACAAACAGTTTACTCACATTGTAGTACAGAAAAAAAAAAAAAAAAAATGTTAAACAAATACTGAAATGTAATTTCTCCAGCAAATTATACAAACTTTTGCCAATATTCTTTCTAAATGTAATGTTTTGTGATCGTATAATGGCAACATTAATTCAGAATTTGAGTAGACAGAGAAAGTATAATATACTGAGTACAAAATAATCATCCATTTTATTTTAACTGTAGAATAAAATTAAATGGAAAACATTAAGTAAGACAGCGAATTGAGTGCTCTACAACATACAGTTTGCAATAAACATTTTCTAAACACTGTAAATTCTTAAATGCTTTATGAAAACAATTACCTGCACACAGAGCAGTGGAAAGAAGAGAATAGTGAGTCATGCTAATAATACAGCTCCATCTGTTCAAGAAAATGTTTTAGTTGATTAGAAAGCACATGGAAAAATGGCGCACATTAAAAGATTATGGAGTTCATGCAAACAGAAATAAAACTATCAAAATACCCAGAAATATGAACAGAAAACACACTCTAAAATCAATTTATGTCCCCTGTGTGCAATCCCTAACATACATCATCTGACATTCAGTATGAAACCAACATTTTTTACTTTTAATGTGGAGCTGCAACAGAAAGGACTCACCCACAGCAGTTCTCTCTAGCTCTGCTGCAGTTCATTCGAACTCCGCGCGCTATAGCGCCACCAGCGGCCAATAGGAAGCGCGATCACATCACAGCAGGATTTACTTAAAGAAACCTCATCTAGAATATTTATCCCGTTACATATATACATCATGTATGTAGTAAAACACTTGCACACTGGTAATTACAAGGAATGAACATATGAACATTAATGTGATGCCTCACTTCCTCTTTGACTGAAAACTTTGACTCCAGCCTCATCTTGTGTTCAGGACATTCTGACATCTTTTTATTTATTTTTTATTTTTATTTTTTTCAAATAGGCAAGTTAATGTTATTACATTGAAATACAACTTACTGACTTTGCTCACACATTTCCCCTGCTTGTTAACAACTTCACAACATTTTTTCGTGCATGTTTTTGTAAAACATTTCCCCCCCTCTGTGTTACACTTTCAGTGTTTCAGGTCAAAATTGACCGGCCTATAAAAAATAGCTTATGAATCTCACATTATGCAATATATGACCAAATATTAGATTCTATATTTTTGTCAGCTTGTTTTCTTTCAATTGGGACATACTTTGCATTATGTATAAGATTGATTGCAGACATTGTTGATCTGAGCCTAATGCACACTATAGTGTGATAAACAGTGCAAATTATTTTCATATTTTATTGCTTACTGAAAAAAATTATCCACAAATAATATTATTTATTTCCTCTCCAAAACTGAAGTGCATAAAAACAAGATTAATGACACCTAATCAATCAGTTCAATATATATATATATATATATATATATATATATATATATAAAGAAAAAAATATATATATATATATATAATATAAAGAAAAAATTAAAAACAATAATAATATTATTGATTACCTAATTAAAGACACTCTTGTGATATTTGTGATAATATAGCATAATAAGAGATTTACAAGCAATTTTAATAGGCAGGCCTTTTTTGACTTGGAACACTAAAGGGTTAATTGTGACTTTATATATAGCCACGAAAATAATCTGAACACTTAGTGTGTTTTCACATGAAGTATATTTTAAATGAACCAAACTCAGTTCAGTTAAAGTGAACCAGCGGTGAGTATGTATATGAAGTATATTAAGAAACAATAAATATGTTGTTCAAAATGAAGACCGAACACACTTTCTGAGTGTCACGTGTTAGAGGAACATGTTCATATGTTAATGATGAACTACAGCTGTGGTTTTTCTGCTGAGAACCGACCAACATGATTGTGGTTTCACTTAGGTCCGTTAGCGAAGTATAAACTCCCGTTCTCTTCTGTCTCTTTATTCAGAGAGTGTGTTTGTGAAATTAATCGTAAGTATGTTTCGGAAGATGAAATGCAGGACTTTGCTGCTGGTTCACAATATTTCACTTACTACCTCTTTCCGAAAAAAATGCGAGAAATCAATCAAAGGAACAGGATCTGATGAAGATGATAGATGTAAAGAGCATACAGACAGATACTTCTCTATCTGTAAGTCGATTCTCCTACTATTTCTGGCATTCCACTCACAGATCAGAGATAAGTAACAATACTTTTATTAGAAACAGACTTGATCCTGCCAGTACTCCTATATGTAAACACCGATGGACTTTACTGGACAAGAAATTATGGAACATGATCTTCCTGCTACCTCAGCAGTATATTATTGGAAATAAAATTAAAGAAGTTTTATTCAAAATTGTTCACAGATATTACCCTTCAATAGCAAACATCTGTGCTTTTTTTTCCAACTGTGTGTAACTTTTGTACATTCTGCGGCTGTGAAGGAGAAATCATTGAGCATGTTTTTGTTGATTGTCCCCTTGTAGCTTCCTTTTGGTCCCATTTACAAAGATTTATTTCCCAAAAGATAAAAAAGGAATATTTCTCTAAGTAAATTTGAAATACTTCTTATAGTCACTGAGGCAAATTTATCGGCCAATTAAAACTATGTAATTAACTTAATTATTATTTTAGCTAAATATTATCTGCACAAAATGATTTGGCAAAGAAGCAAAACCTCCTTTTACAATTTCAGAATTACAGACCTTAAAAAATATTGGAACAGCATTGAAAAAAGAAAAAGAAAAAAAAGAACAACAAGTTAAACAAAACAATCAAATTAGTTCATTAATTTAACTTTAATGCAGACCCCTAAGTGTTTTTCAATTATGCATCCTTTTTTTTTTCTATTTTATTTCAGATCTTTTCCTGTCTCTTATCTTGTTCTCCTTGTTAAGATCAGATTTATGAAGCTGTATGTTGATTAAACTTGGTTTACGTCTTAAAATTGTATTTTGACAAAATGTTAATAGAAAAAAAAGGTGGTGGGCGGGATTAACATTTCAAAGCCTCTGATTGGCTCTAATGTGGCCAATGAGATCATTCTGTGGGTTGGTCAATGGAGACACGCAATCACAGACAGTAATTTTCCCCTATATAAATTAGCATAGAGAAGTGAATAAAATACTCCCGTGTTGTCATAAAAATTAATGATAATGTTTTTTGAAAACATGTTATGATGGTTTTATCTGTATCATTAAGTCAGCGCCCAAGAAGTGCTCAAAGAAGGCCGTCAGTAAGAGCAGATAAAGGAGGAAAGAAGCGCAAGAGATCCAGGAAGGAGAGCTACACGATCTACGTGTATAAAGAGCTGAAGCAGCTTCATCCTGACACCGGAATCTCCTCCGAGGCGATGTTCATCATTAACTCTTTCATCAGCGACATCTTCGAGCGCATCTCCGGTGAGTCTCGTCTCGTCTCGTGTCTCTCCAGCATCACATCGAGAGAGATCCAGACCGCCGTGCGTCTGCTGCTGCCGGAGAACTGGACAAACACGCCGTGTCTGAGGAACAAAGACCGGGACCAAATACACCAACATCATCAACGAACCCGAAGACTCTTTAAGAGCACCACATCATCTGGAGAAGAGCTCTTTCTGTTCAATCAGAGGAGCACCAATAACTTCTGTTTAGTACTACTTGTTTAACAGTAGTGTTTGCAGGGTTCCTGTGGGGTTTGGAAATGTTTGGGATTTGGTTCAAGAAACTTCCAGGTCTGGGAAAGTGTGGAAAGAAGAAAGCGGATGAAAAATGGTATAGAATATGGAAAAAAAATATTTGCATTTCCAGACTTTTGCCCCATTTAATGTTTATATGTGAGAAAATTTAGTAATTTTATGAGAATATTTATGATACAGCAGCTGTTGTCAAACATGACTGGTGCAAGGTGCACTTTTTATTTAGCATTTTGGGTTTCTTCTCACAAATTTTTTTTTTTTTTTACAAAACCACTATTTCTTTTATAGACCTTTGAACTTGGTAACTAGGACAATGCACACAGCCATATTTTGTCATCTTTATATATCATATTAATATATTTATATATGTATGCAAGCAGAACAATTCCCATGCACATGTGATTTGTTTCTCAGGGGCACAAAAAAGTGTGCATGCAAAAGTCAGTTGTTGTGTTTTTTTTTTTTTTTTTTTTTTTTTTTTTTTAAATCACTTCTAGAATATAAATAAAAAAAAATATAAAGCTGAAAATATTTCTGTATGAATATTTTGTTTAATATGAGCCAAAAATTCTAGAACCTGACCGATATTTTTATTTATTTATCTTTATTTTTTATTGACATATTGGCTGATATTCTTCGTGTAGGATATATTACAGTACAGTATAATCTAATCTTTGGACACACTTCCCATTCGTGTCCAAATTTTGACTGCTACTGTATATAGAATACAGTATAAGCATAAACCATTTTTTGCAATTATAACTCGAATGTGATCAAACACTTGTCACTATTTGACAAACAGGCCTATGTAATGGAAGCAGGATATTTAACAATTTAACAATAAACTTTATTATTCAAAATGAGTCTGACATCAGTGCACTTAACAGTAAACTTCACTTATTAGAAATAACAACACAAATATAACTAAACATATATAAGTTGAATTATGAAAATAAACAAGGTAACTGTGTAGAATCAAGCTTTACTGCCAAACCAACAGAGACAGGCACAGCTTTTCCAAACGTAAACCTCTAAAATGAATAAATAATAATAATGAATAATATTTTCCTAAACAAATTAACATGCAGAACATAATTCGCTATATAAAATACTTTTTTTGCAGTTTAATATTCACATACACTAGTCTATATTGGGATTTTATTTAATTGTACTGACCAGTTTTAATTTATTCATCAAAAATAAGACTAATTCCATGAAATTCCACGTTATTCAGTAAATTCCATTGTTATGAATGTAGCAAACCAATATGATAAGTTCATTGTGAGAGTAAAAGGCAGTTTATTTTCTTAGCATTGAGTGTCTCCAACTAGGTGACAATGTAGCGTTAAGGCCACGATTTACTTCAGACGAAACCAAAGAAAGAACTGACATTTCGAACAAAATCAGACCTAAACGAAGTTTGTTTTGAGTTTGTTTCGACAGTTCGACCAAATTGAACTTTCTGGAGGAGTTAGTTTCTTCTCCTAAACACCTTTGAGTTTCTATTGGTCCGTGACGGTTACACAATCACTGAGTGTGTTCTGAAACTGGTTCAGCAGAAGTCAGGAAAGAGAGAACAACATCTCCTCGTCTCTAGAAACATGAATAATACACCGGAGTGTGGAATAGCTGAGCTGCACAGATATATCCACACCTGTAAGATTCAGAGAAAACAGAAATAGAAAGAAATAGCAACGAAGCTTGGTGTCGACGACATGGAGTTATGTAAAGAGCGACGCAGAGACACATCTGAGACAGAAAGTCTTAAATTATTATATATTAAAGGAAAGAGTAAAGATATATAAGGTAGCAAGTACTAAATACATGTGTTACAAATAAATGTTACACCATACTGCTGCATGAACACACAGTAATAAACCTTTGTTTTTTATCAAAAGTAAATCATGACACCACACAAAATATAAAAAGGCCTAACAATTTATCCAGTTTAATATAATAAATGAACACTAATATATGTATATATTTTTTTCACATCATGCTTCAGTTTTACAGACATTCACACTTCCCATAAAAGACTGATTATGGTTCTCTTGTATTGCAAACATGATACTTGACTCTGAACATTATTCTTTTGTCTGTAATATTCTGAGCATTGGTGCCCGTCTCACACCTAGATTGTCTACACTTCTTCATTTCATGGTTGTTGTGTTTAGGGGATACGAGTCATGTTCACATTCATCTACACTCCTCCTCCAGAAGCGTACTTTGTGTCAGTACGTCATAAATAGAAGGAAGCATCAGTTTACTGTCAGGATTTGTCGTGTCACATTGCAGCGTGTAGACAGTGTAGACAGCATCACTGATTATAATGGGTTCTGTTGTATTTTGTTGTGTAGACACCAGTCAGTCTTTGTGTTCAGTTCATTTTGAATACTGTTTTCTCTGCTGTTTTATAATCCAAAAATATGTATATATGTATGTATATTTTAATACAGTACTTTTACGGCTCATTTGTTAAACTGAGGAGCTCAAATTCAAGATGAAAAAACACAATTTTACTCCGATGCCCAAACGAAGCAAAAATGTAATTTGCTGCAGATGATAATAGTTATATGGAGAAATAATTCTGAAAGCTGATAATGTAAATCAATGAGATCTTTAGAACAGAATATTTACATAAATGATATTTAAATACTTATAGTGTTGAAAATATAATACAACACAATGATAACTGAGAGAAGAACAAATACAGTTATGTTTGGATAATCAGGTAAATATAAGCTGCTTCAGTCCAGTAAGTGTTTGACTTGAAATAGTACTAACACTGTAAAAGTTACTTTTACCTTAAATTCAGTAAAGATTTAACAGCAAAGAGACATTTCTAGAATTAGACTCAAACTCCTTTTACTCCGACGACAGAAAGCATCTAGCATCATAAAAACAGCATGTTGTTCAGATGTAATTTGAGATTATAATTGTTGTTTGTGGTATTTAAAGGGTAACTTTCAGTAGCTTCCAGTGAATCTGACACACATGAAGAAACTGGTTTTGGAGTCGATGATGAGCAGGAGCTCTTTCTGTGTGGAGTTAGTTCTCTTGTTCTCCATGTGTTGTGTTCACAATCTAATCTACAGCGCAGGTGAATCAGAGACACTGGATTGAGTGAGAGTGTGAATGTGTGTGTGTTAGTCTTGTGATGGACTCGTGTCCAGTGTGTTTCCAGCCTTCAGCCTGAGACTCCAGCATCCTGTGACTCTGAGCTTTGGAGAAGAGATGATTATTCCTCTGTTACAGCGACTGCCTTTGGGCTTCAGGAGATTTAACTGTCAAACACACACACATACAACATTTATATTCAGCTCAATTTGACACTTTCTGTTTTGCTTCCACTGCAGCTATTGATTTATGAATCAAATAATATTTATAGATAAATATGGATCTATATAACAGATATAAAAGACAGAGTAAAGGTTTGTCTGAATGTGAATTGATTGGGGAAAAACACATTGAGTCTCATTCATGAAACACGAGCAGAATTAATGTTTTAGTAAATCATTCGTAAAGCAGTTCTGACGTAAACTTTCAAATTCATGAAAATGTTAGTTGGTATGAAAGAAATGTTCACCTGCTCTCTAACACGAGTAAATTAACTTTGAATTTTGATGCACTGCCATAATAATGACGAGATAATTTGTCCTTTCCTTCTTTTTTATTTTGTTCTTTATTCATTTATTTTGCTGCTGAGTTGATAACTGTAAAACACAGCGCTCCAGTCACAAATAGAGACAAACATCTACTTGTACAACATCTGTCTACAGCAATGAAGAAGTCAATATTATGGTATGACTACTGCGTTTTTATATTTAGTAAAATTTATAATAAATGAGACACTAGTAGGTGAATGCTTTGCTGCTGTGGATATTCAAAAGCAGAGCAACTAAAGTTTATCAGCTGAACAAAACCTCTGTGCCACCAAAGCGTTTTCCAGCGCCACCAACTGGTCGTTTTAAGAAGAGAGTCTGACATTTTTAACTCTTTGGTTTTTGAAAGTTTTCAGGAAGCTCTGTTTTATGCACAAATTGCTCATAATTTACTGGTATATTTACTCAGGTTTGATGAATGAGGTCCATTGAGATGAGAGAGACGGATCAGACAGAAGTGTTACCTCTCGCTCTGGAGCATTTGTAAAGCAGCACGACTGTCACCAGCAGATACGGACAAGCTGTCAGAAGAAAACCGGGGATGATGAAGAATGAAATCTGAGCTGAATGTAACACAAAAAACATTATTAATGTATATATTCATCCCGTGTCATATTTATCCCACCACAATGTCCCCTTTGCTCTATAATTTACCCTTTAAATGATTATTCTGTCATAATTTACTCAAACTCATTCATTCAAACCTGTGACTTACTTTCTTTTGTGGAAGAAGGATGTTTCACTTTTCTTTGGATAGAAAAGAAAGGAAAGTGAAGGAGTGGATGCCGAGTTGCCATATCCTTCATATTGATATTAATTATATTATTACATTATAATTAATTATAATTAAAGCCTGTGCTTCTGTTTCATGTTTAGATATGGCTTCTTTTTTGACCTATAGAGTTTTAGCTGTCAACGGCGAATGGCACGGTGTATTGTGTTCACCGACAATGTTTTCTGGAAGTATTCCTGAGCCCATGTTGTGATTTCCATTACAGTAGCATTCCTGTATGTGATGCAGTGCTGTCTAAGAACCGAAGATCACGGGCATTAAGGATGGTTTTCTGGCCTTGACCCTTACACACAGAGATTGTTCCAGATTCTCTGAATCTTTGGATGATATTACGCACTGTAGAAGATAATAACTTCAAACTATTTGCAATTTTTCTGTGAGAAACTCCTTTCTGATATTGCTCCACTATTTTCCGCCGCAGCATTGTGGGAATTGCTGATCCTCTGCCCATCTTGACTTCTGAGAGACACTGTCACTCTGAGAGGCTCTTTTTATACCAAATCATGTTCCCAATTTATCTAATAAGTTGCAAATTGGTCCTCCAGCTGTTCCTCAGATGTAAATGTAACTTTTTCAGCCTCTTATTGCTACCTGTCCCAACTTTTTTGCCAAAATGAGCCAATATTTGGCATGACATTTAAACATTTCTCACTTTCAAAATTTGATATGTTCTCTCTATTCTATTGTGAATAAAATATACTTTTATGAGATTTGTAAATTATTACATTCCTTTTTTACTCACAATTTGTTTATCAAATGTCTTCTCTAAAAGTGAAACATATTTGTCCTTTGTGTTTCATGGGTTATGAATCATTATTTCTAAATGTGCATTTGTTTTTAATTGATTTATCAACTCTATTACTGAGAAGATTGGATATGTCAGGCCACATTGCTTTTTTCAGTCTCATAAGAACTCAAAGAACCTCAGACTAATAAAATAATTTGCTAAATGTACTCTTATGGAAAAAGTTTGAAATTATTTGCAGTCATAGGCTGTTAACTTTTAAAGAGAAGACACCCAAACCTTAAATGGCCCATTTGACCTGCTCTCACCCTACTGTACACAGACATCTACTGTAAACATGTTACAATGATAGACATTGTAAACAGACTTTATGGTCACAATTATGAATATGATACTACTGGATATAAACGTGTGTTTTATATGTGTAATAAGCAGAGTCAGTGCAACATAAAGTGAAGATAAGTTTATAAATCATGAAGTCTGTCAGTCAAATCTGAATCAAGAAAACTCGGCAGATAAAGTAAAAGATGAATGAATGAGTGATCGTTACAAACATGAATAAAACAAACTGAACACGTGTGTGACGTGCTAGAACAGACACACTTTCTCTCTCACATCACACACACACATTCGAGCATCTCTTTTCTTTTTAATGGCAGTTACATCCCTAAATCTAAATGTAAGTTTTTATTTTATTTACTCACCATTAACAGTGAGATCGATTCGTTCACTCTCCTGTGATGAGTTTGGTCTTTTATCTCTCTGTCCTCTACACCAGAACTGACCTCGGTCAGACTCAGTAGCTCCTCTGATAGTGAGAGTGTCTGTGTTTACAGTGTAACGATCAGACGACTGTAACTTTACACTGTCTTTATACCACTCATATCTCCAGTCTCTGTAAGACTCAATCACACACGTCAGATTGACCGTCTCTCCAGTGAAGTCAGGACTCTTTGGATCTACACTCAGTTCAGGTTTGGGTAAGTCTGTTAAGATAAAAACATAAAGTGACTCAAACAGCTTTAAGAAAATAAGTATAATTTGTTTTATATTTATATTAACTTTTACAGTATGAATATTATACATAGACTTTGTCATATTTGGTAACACTTGTCATGTTCTGGTTTGTTCCTGTGGTCAGTTTTGTGCTCTCAGTGTTTTCTGGAGGCTCTGGCTCCGTCTCGTCCTCAGACAAACACCTCTGACTCGTCATAGAAAGCAGAATGAAGCTCCTGCTGAAGGAGAGCTGAACACCTCCAACTACAACCTCATATGAGGAGACACTGAATCTCCATCAACTTCAGCAGACCATCTGAAGACTTCAGCAACTCATTTAACATCATTATTTGTCACTTCATTCTAGATTTAATAATCCATTCAGAAAAAAAAAGGCACTTGATTCATTCTTGAATTAATCTGCCTTCTGAATGAAAGACTCACTTAAAACAGTCACATGCTGCCACTTACTGTGGTCATTATATGCAGATGATGGAGCCTTATGGGTAAGAGGAAGAAATTTAAGATATCTAGAGAAGAAAATGCAGAAAGCAGTAGATACTGTTGAAAGCTGGACTAACCAGTGGAGATTTCGTCTTCCAGTAGCAAAAACTCAAGTAATTTGTTTCTCAAAAAAGAGAAATTAAAGTTATTTGAGCAAACTTTATAGCAAGTGTCTATTATTAGATATTTGGGAGTATGGATGGACTCAAAGCTAATATTTGGAGCACATATTCAAAAGGTCATCGATAAATGCACAAAATAATAGAATAGATTAAACGATAAAGAATACACGTCACAATTCTTTTTATCAATTTGCACTGGCTTCCAATAGCTGCTCGCATAAAATTCAAGGCATTGATGTTTGCCTACAAAACTACCACTGGCTCTGCACCCATTTACCTAAATCTGTTACTTCAGACTTATGTGCCCTCTAGAAGCTTGCGTTCTGCAAGTGAACGTCGCTTGATTGTGCCATCCCAAAGAAGCACAAAGTCACTTTTATGGACTTTTAAATTAAATGTTCCTTCTGGTGGAATGAACTCCCCAACTCAATCCGAGCAGCTGAGTCCTTAGCCATCTTCAAGAATCGGCTTAAAACACATCTCTTCCATCTTTATTTGACCCTCTAACTTTAGCACTCACTATTCTAATTCTATTCTTTAAAAAATCTAACTACCTTTCTAATCTTTTTGTATTCTATTTTATTTTCATTTATTATGCAATTATATATATATGTGTATGTGTAAAGACCTCTAACTATGCTCTATTCTTTTTTTTATTCTATCTGTTTTATTTTTATTTATTTATTTATTTTATTTATTATATTATTTAAAATCCCATGCTATGTGTACTGTGTTAACCTAACTGAGACTTGTTATGGCACTTATATATCATTGCTCTTTTGGTTGTTTTTGATTGCTTCCACTGTCCTCATCTGTAAGTCGCTTTGGATAAAAGCGTCTGCTAAATGAATAAATGTAATGTAATGTAAATGTAAATGTAAGAAAGGAGTTAATGTGTTGAGATGTTTGGCAGGACTGGACTGGGGTGCCACAAGACACTCACTAAAGAGAGTATATTGTGCATTAATTAGATCATCGATTGATTATTGAAGGATAATTTATGGATCAGCATCAAATACTTTGCTAAAAAAAATGTATACAATTCAAAGTCAAGCACTAAGGGTTTGCTGTGGAGCTGTTAGAACATCTCCTGTAGCATCACTGCAGGTAGAAATGGGAGAAATGCCCTTGGATTTACGTGAGCTACAGCTAAAACTGGTCTACTGGTCAAATATTAAAGATCATTTTTTAAATCATCCAGTTAAATATGTTCTGGGAAACTGCTGGGAATATGAACAATCTCAGGTTAAAAGCTTTGGATGGATAACAGAAAAGCAAACTTAGCAAATAGGTATTAATAATGTTAATATTAGTCCTACAGTAGCATTGTCAGTATCCACCTTGGTTTCTCTCAATACATTATGTGGACCTCCAGATATTTAAAAATATAAAGGATAAACAAAATCAAGTTCCTAAAGTGATAGTAGTTCAGCAACATCTTGAGAGGGAATATTTCCGTTTTTTACAAATATATACAGATGGTACCAAAGACCCAGTAACTGTAGTAACAGCTGCAGCTATGTATATCCCTCTTTCTAAGTATAAAGCTGCAAAAATAACCACTAATGATATATCTGTATATACTGCAGAGATGGTGGCTATTTTGATAGCATTACTATGGGTTGAAGAAGTTAAACCATCTGCTGTAGTAATTTGCTCGGATTCATTTTCAGTTCTTACTAGTTTAATAAGTGGGAAATCAGATTCAAGACAAGATTTATTAATATAAATTTTACAAAATCTACATAGACTGTGTCAATTAAGACTTTTAGCAGTATTTATATGGGTGCCAGCTCATGTTGGTGTGGAGGGTAACGAGGATGTGGACAAGATAGCCAAAGAGGCCCTTAAATATAATGTTATTGATTTAGAAATACCTTTGGGTAAAACTGAAATGAACAGTTTAATTAAAACCGCTATTAAAAATCTGTGGCAGGAGAGGTGGGATAAAGGAAATAAAGGTCGACATCTGTAGAAAATACAAAAACAAGTTGGTTTTAGCCATTAAACGTCAAAGAAGAAGAAGAAGAAGAAGAAGAAGAAGAAGAAGAAGAAGAAGAAGAAGAAGAAGACCTCGAGGTCCAGAGTTAAGAACCGCAGGCAGAATATTAGGGGCATCGTTTCCATGAGCCGGCTAGAGCTTCATTGGTTGGGGGTCATATCAACTGCCTGATTATTTGTTGTTTAGGCTTGGAGCGAAATTGGAATAGAGTTTGACTGCACCAGAGGATTATTTTGAACTGATTTATTGGGTTACTCATTGGACATTGGACTGAGGACTTTGTAACGATGGGTCGGTAGTGGAGAGGAGTGTGTGAGCACCGGCCGACGGCTCGTATAGGTGAAGTAAAATATACAAAAGTACTGGGAGATGGAAACTTGATTATTGGGTGTAGCTCTGACAAGCAGATAGAGAAGGCAAAGAACATGAGCAGTGTGGGGAAAAATTAAAATAGCAAAAGTGGTAAGAGTTGGAGGGGGAAAAGATGAGAGTTGTAAAGGAATAATGGCAAGAGTTCCTCTTCTGGTGAACATTTATGAAGTTTAATCATGATTATGGAAAATGTGCAGAAGGTGTTAAAACAAAGTGCCGAAATTGTGGAGACAATCATAGTGTTGCCTTTTGAGGATGTGAAGTAATGAAACAGGAGATGAAAGTACAACAGATTCAAGTGAAGGAAACATTTCTTATGGATATATAACAATAAGACGAGACAGGAGAGAGGGTGAAGGTGGAGGTGTGTTTCATTTGTTAAACAGGGAATTCATTATAGAGTTATACGCTTGGGAATTGAGCGAGAATATGTGGGAATAGAGTTTTGGGGAGGAACATCAAAATTATCAATCATAAATTACTCTAATCCATGTAAAAAGCTTGAACTGAACAAACGTATAGATATAGGGGGACAGGATGAGAACAGTGTTGTATGGTGTGGGGATTTTAATGAACACAGCACATTGTGGGGATGTGAAAAAACTGATAATAATGGTTTAGTATTAGAAGAGTTATTGGAAGAAAGAGAATCGGTGTCTAAACGATAATACGACAAGGATTGATATTAGGAAAGGAAAGGAATCAGTACTGGATCTTACTTTGGTATCAAATAATTTGGCATCAATTTGTGACTGGAGAGAATACAAAGATGGGATGACGATCCAGTTATATGTAAAGTCAATATCTCTGTAGTGGACAAAATAGATGGAAGAGGAGGAAATTGGGTTTTTGGAAAAGCTGATGGGGAAAAGTTTCAAGTATTTACCTTTATTTTACCAGGAAATAATCCCATTGAGATTCAGAATCTCTTTTTCAAGGGAATCCTGGCCATGACGGCAGAATAAAAGTTCCATTTTAAAAATACATATACAAACATTTAACAGAAAAAGACATTTTGGCAATTTAAACATCATCTCAACATATTCACCAGCAGCACTCAGTAACAGCACATGTGCATTTAGTACTCAAATAGTTCTTTATCTTCATTTTAAATTGTCATTGTCAGTAAATAGTCAAATTTTAGCTTATTCTGCAATTTATACCAAGAAAAAGGTGCAAAAACTTTAAAAGCATTTTCAGTTTCATTTCATTTCAAGTAGAAAGTGAAAAATATTTAAGTCAAGTTTATAACAATATAGTTATAGAATTAATAAGTAATGAAGTAAAACAAGGAATAATATTAGCAGCAATAGATACTGTACCTAAAACTAAATTCATAAAAAGAGGAAATCAGTTCCATGGTGGAACGATAATTGTAAAAGAGCAGTAAAAACAGAAATAAAGCTTTCAGGTTATTGAAAATAACTCATAATTTCCAGAACATGATTCAGTACAAACATGCAGAGGCAGATGTAAGAAGAACAATTAGGCAAACAAAGCGGATATATTTGTAGTCTAATAGAAGGACTACTCAGATAGGAGAAGTTTGGAGATGATTAAAAGATGATTGATGAGTGGGATGTAGAGGAATCCTGTGTTAAGTGATGGAGATAAAGATGCCGTTACTCACAAAGACAAAGCAGAGATGTTGTAGATACATTCGTTAGTATACACAGCTCAAACTGTTTATCTGTGGAGGGAAAGAAAGGTAGAGAGAGCACCAAGTCTAAGAATATAGAAGCTTTAATAAAGAAGGAAGTCTTTAAGGAAATGAAAATGAAAAGAAATGAAATGAAATGCCCCTTTTAATATGAGAGAAGTAGAAAGATCGCACCAGGAAAAGATGAAATAAGCTATATCATGTTAAAAAACATTTAAGTACAAAAAGTAAGGAACAATTGTTTATGTTATTTAATAAAGTATGGGAAGAAGGGAGAATTCCTGAAAGTTGGAAAGAAGCAGTAATTATCCCGATAAAGAAGCCAGGAAAAGATGCTAGTAAGCCATCAAACTATAGACCTAGCATTAACATGAGAGATTAATGTATTCTTATTTAGAAAAAAAGGGTTTGATAACAGAATTTGAAAGTGTGTTTAGGAGAGGAAGAGACACGATGGATGCAGTGTTGTGTTTAGAGGACGATGTGAGAAAAGCTCAAATAAATAAAGAATCTGTGGCAGCAGTAGTTTCTGATGTTGAGAAGTCATGCGATATGTTATGGAGAGACGGAATGATTAATGATTAAACTACACAAAATGTAAAGTTTTTAATTGGATTCTCATTGTTTGCAGATGATGGGACGCTTTGGAAACATGGGAAAAATGTGGAATATGTAGAAGATACAGGAAGGAAAACATCAGGTTGAAATGTGGGGAATGGAATGAGGTTTTACATTTTCTGCTGAAAAATCAAAAGTGATGGTTTTCTCTGGAAAGAAAAAAATAAAGATATTAAAATGAAATTATATCGCAATAATCTGGAAAGAGATGAGAGTTTTCGTTTTGGGGGTGTGTGGTTTGATTTTACAAATAACATGGAGATCTCACATTAAACAAGTAGAAGATAAATGTAAGAAAGTAATAAACATAATGAGGTGCTTACAGGAGTGAAGAGGAGAGCAGATTTGAAGTCATTTTTATATATTTCACTGATAAGATCTAGGTTGGATCATGGGAGTCAGCAGCACAGTCAGTATCATCGAGTCTGGACTGTATTCAGACCCAGACACTGAGATTATGTCTCAGAGTCATGAGAACATCTCCAGTGTGTTCAGTGCAGGTAGAGACAGGAGAAATGAGTTTGAGAATAAGACAGAAGAAGCTGATTGTGAATTACTGGATTAGTTTGAGAGGACAAATAGATAGACACACAACATAAAGAGTGTTGGACAGGAGATGATGCACGTGATCTGGGAGGATATGGAGAGGAGTTTTGTAAAACTGTGGTATGGTCCAGTATCCCTGTGTGGAAGTATGATACTCCAAAAATGGATCTGGAGGTATTACAGACCAAAATAATAAATAATCAAGTTGATTTAGTGAGTGAATATTACAGACATGTGAACCAAAAATATGTTAATTTTAAGCAAGTTTTTACAGATAACAGGAGTTACAGGTGTGCAACTGTAATTCCCAGCCAGAAGAGTGAGATGAGCGAGAGAATATCAGATCACTTTAGTGTATTTGCTGTTGAGATGTTTGATGACTTTATAACGGAGAGAATACACAAAGTCAAACAGAAGTTTAATTTGCAGCGACTCTGTCTCTGTACTGAGAGTCTCAAGACCGGTGGATAAGATTCATCAGGAGGTTTGTATGATGTTATGTCTGCCTATTTAAGAAAAAAAAAAAAAAAAAAATTATAAAGGACAATGATATTGAACTCACCCGTCACAGAGAGAGAAACAGCAGAGCTTGATTGTGATGAGTTTGGTCTTCTATCTCTCTGTCCTCTACACGTGTACTGACCCTCATCAGATGTAGTTACTGCTCTGATAGTGAGAGTGTCTGTGTTTACAGTGTAACGATCAGACGACTGTAACTTTACACTGTCTTTATTCCACTCATATTTCCAGTCTCTGTGATCAGACTCAATCACACACGTCAGTCTCACTCTCTCTCCAGTGAATACTGTATTGTCTGGAGTCACAGTCAGAGTAGATCTGGGGGAATCTGTGAAAAAAGACAAAAATATGAAGTGACTCAAACTGCTCTTTCAGGGAACAAATATTTTATTAATGTATTATAAATCTACAAAATAATTATTTATGTCATATTTCATAACATTGTTTCTGTTTTATTTGTGTATTGTCATTAGTTTTCTCATTTCAGTTTTTTGAGGAGGCTCTGGTTAAGTCTTGAAGGATCTCAGGAATCTCAATCCATCTTATTTTTCTTGTAAGAGCCATTTATGAGTTTAATGTTTATGGTTTATGGTGTCATTTACTTCTATGTTTGCTACTAAACAGTTTGTTTTGCTGCTTGATATTGTAAACTGGTGTCACCATATTATATTAAAGGTGCAATGTGTAATATTTACAGCGATCTATTGACAGAAATATAATATAATACACATTACTATTTTTTCAGAAGTGTATAACAATCTTAATTAATAAACCGTAATGTTTTTATTACTTTAGATTGATCAGTTTCTATCTACATACAGCACACGTCTCGTTACATGTTTCTACAGGAGCCCGAAACACACAAACTGCTCTACAGACTGTTTCTCACTTTTTTTTTTTTTTTTTTTTTTTAATAAAACACTGACACAATGATGAACAAGTACATCAATATTCACAATAACATTGATTTATTAAAAAAAAAAAAAAGTAAATATAATTCCTGAATTGCCCTTTGTAAAGAGATCTCAGTGTCTCTGCTGTGTTTATGGAGGACATCTTTACCTGCATCAGTCAGCGTAGTTTCTCTAAAGAGAGATGTGAGCGGAGGACTGAGCAACTTCACTAGATCCCGCTAAAATACACACTGCACCTTTAATACATGATCTGAATCATGAACACACTGCTTCGTAGTGCACACAGTTTTACTGTCTCCTGCACTTTGTTATTCTTCTGCTTATTTCTCTACAGTGTCTAATGAACCAGACGTCTCACACATTCACAGAAAAATAAGGTTCATAACATCCTCTGTGTGTTTCTTCAGGAGAGCATCCATTATATATCTGTTAGTATTTTCTTAGTTTTTTTTATGAATGTGTAATCATTATCATTAATCATTTCATTGTTACAATTAATCAGAAAATAATTTATTAATTTTTATTATTTAGTATTTGGCTTATTTTACTTGCTCTTGCGGTGCTTTTGAATTTTATTTCAACTAATTACAATTAATAAACAAAGAAGTTTGAATGTGTGATCTGGATTCATATATGATGTCAAATTAAATCTGTCTAAACTTTCACTTTCATTGATCTACAGATGATACAGTAACTTTCTACAATAATAATTGTTGTATTTTTGTATTGTGATATATTGCGACTCAACAGAAGGCTGAGATTTAATGACATTGGTGCCCTCTGGACATTTAATTTGTTGCACTTTAGGACATAGATATTATTTGTGAATCACCTGACTATCATTCCTGCACAGACATGTAACTGTTGCTGAATCCCGCTGTAGTTTTGTACTGATCTCCGAGCTGATCTGCTCCGATTTCGGTTGCACTTTATTTTACAGTACGTGTACTAACATGTACTTATAGTGTATTTACAGTGTATTTATCTAAGAAAGTTCTGGTAACACAAGGTAACTACATGGGGTAGGCTTAGGTTTAGGGGTAGGTTCAGTGTTAGTATCTAGTTATTACATAGTTATTGTAATTACTATGATAAGTACATAGTATGTACATGAGGAACAGGACTGTAAAATAAAGTGCTACCCCGATTTATTGTGAATTTTCGTTCATACTGTGTGCGTACATCTTAAAAGTAAGTAGTTATTTACTCGTTCATGTATATATTGGTAGATTTAGCTGCTGCTATGTTATATTGCAATTCTAACAGTTCGTTTATTTCTTTGAGGTCTTCAATATAAGCTCGATCACTCATTCATTTCAGCATAAAACACGCTGAATCAGACTCTGAATGTTACTGCTTGAATATTATGTAATGTAATATTATGTGAGTTTGTTTAAATGTACAGCTGCTGGACTTGTAGAAATGTGTCCTGATCTTTATGCTATCGCATTACTTTATTTTGTTCAGTAATGTTTCTGCCTCGTTGTATCTACTGTATATTCATTATTATTATTATTGATCGTTTATAGAACCATTTAGTCTAGATGGAAATAGGGGTCCACGTGCACCCCCGGCTTTTTTTATGACACCTGAAGTGTCTATTTTCAGAGTCTGCCAGCCAGGTACCAAGCTGAAATAATGTGCAAAATGCTTTATTTTTAACCCTTTGCACCAAACACAAACCATCTAAATATGATATAAAGTGGCATAACTTTTGATGTAAACAACTCACAGAGACAAATGAACACCTTTTTCAATATAATTCTGACCCCAGAAATTGTTATCTGTCATGTTTTACAACATCTTGACCATCTGTGGTCAAAAAGAGCAAAAAAAGTTCATTTGACAGTGTTTTTATTATACTTTTTTTTAACATTTTACTTCACCTATCCTGAACCTGAAGATATTTAAAATAGCTTTACTTTTGAAGTAAATTAGAGAAACAGGCTCTTTATCGCAAGGTGCAGGACAAGGACCTATTTGTAATAGAAGCTAAGTATCATCCATCAAGCAGAAACAACTTCAACACAGAGAAGCAAACCCATGAGTGTGGAAGGGAGAGAGTAGAAAAGACACCAGACAACACTGACAGCCTTCAGGCCCAGAAGATAGCAGCACATAACAAGTCATATTGTGTTATAAAGGATTACATTCTTAGGAAAGAGGTTGTCCAGCTAAGATCCATGTGCAACTTGTACATGAAGACATCAAGGTTTTCCTAATCCTGAATACTGCAGTGAAAAATTGACAAGACGGTTACAGGGAGACAAAGACATCTCTCATGAACTCACATTCTCCAAGGTGCAACAACATGAGTGTATTAAGTCGAACCTCATATACAGCTCAGCATTACTGTAGATGAAGCAGTTGGATGTGCATACAAACTTGGAACAGCTGAACAACTTCAAGAAGCAGCACTCACCCTCCATTCTCACATTATAAAGGCATTCAAAGAGCCAAAGGAGCTACCATGGCCCCGACAGCACAGGAGCTAGATGCTGTGAAGATGGACGTGCTTCTTCCAGAGCATCTTGTACAATTTCCGAGCTCATTTGTGACTGGGACACTTGATGGCGAAAAGTGTGAGAAGACACAGAGGCTGGTCTATTCGATTACACAAGATGTGTGTCGAGCAGCAACTAACAGCAAGTGCAAACTCCCAAAACACATCCTCCTGTGTGCTACACTTCGACACCTCTATCGAAGCAAACAGGTGAGTTATAAGTTAATTTACTGCTTTCGAGGTCCTACATTATCAATGCTGAACTCTTTCTGATACAGGTATTTGATTTTGATATTTACTAAAGCAATTTTCTGTCTTTGTAGCTCACAACCATCCTTTCACGACTAGGACATTCAGAAACAAATGACTTCAGTATGAAACAATATTGTTATATGTTATAATATTATAATGAAGCGGCTGATGAAAGGTGCTCTGTGTTTTGGAGCAGCTCCTGGGTTTTAAAAATTATTAATAATAATATAAAAACATTATCTGGAAATTCAAGTAGATTTTACTATGCATTAGTGAACTTGAATCATATAAAATGTAATTTCTTAACACAACTGAGTCCAGTGAAAAGCTGAGTTGTCAGTAATTGTGTAAAAGCTGTAGTCACAGAGTCTCTGAGCAGAAACATGAATGTCCAGCTCTGTGTGTAATCATAGAGACAGAGACTACAGTAAAAGTAAAGAGAGAGACTGTCTCTCCTCTGAACACACACTGATCTGATCTGATCTCACCTTCACTACAGCTTCTGATCTCCATCTATTAATACACTTATGAGCAAATATTGAGAGAAACAGCATCACAGTATCATGATCACTGTTATGAACTCACAATCATTATGAGGAAAATACTGCACTAAAAAAAAAAGAAAAAAAAGATGAATGAATGAGTGATTGTTACAAACATGAATCAAATAAACTGATTAATTTAAAGATTATTTGTACTGATCTGAAATTATTTTATGAATCTCTCCGTTCATCGCTTAATAAGAAAGATGCTAAAACTACTGTATTAATTGGGGGGAAAATATAAAAAAATATTATTTGAAGTTTACATTTTATGTGTAATTTTACATTTAAATTATTCTTTATTTTAATTTATGATTAAAAAAAAAGTCAAACTTTTTTTTATTGTTTTTTTTATTTACATTTAATTAGTAATATTTACTTTTCTTTGTTTTCTGGTTGTGTATGTACTTCATTGCTTTGATTGTATCCCCTGTATGTTAAATAAATAAAATATGTATGTGTTCGTGTGTGTGTGTGTGTGTGTGTGTGTCCGTCTGTGTGTGTGTGTCTCCGTGTGTGTGTGTGTGTGTGTCCATGTGTGTATGTCCGTGTGTGTGTGTGTGTGAAATATAAATATATAATTTATAAATATATCACCAGTAACCATAGCGACTGTAATCATTAGGTGTGTAACGATACACTCATGTCACCATTCACTTCAACACATGACACTGATCTCACTATATACTCCAAACAAGACCGAAACAGAGTTCAAATGACAAGTTTTATATTTAATTATTGTATCTAAGGCATAGAAACAGTTAACGTAAATAAATATTTATTAAAATGCTAAATGTGGTGTTATATGAGGAATGGAGTTGAAAAGGCTTTGGTTTGGTGCGTCTCTCTCATGAAGAGCACAATAGAGACACCAGAATAGAAATATTGATGATTCACCAAATAATACAGTTTTATATTAGAAACACATGCTTTCACTCTGACTACATACTGTATATATTATAGGTTTTAAATATTGCATTTTATTAAATAATGTATTTTATTTAATTGATTAATAATAAATTAATAAACATGGAAGCTCAAGTCTGTGTCCTTCTGGGTTCATTATATTTTATGCAGCATTTCTGATGCTAAATTAAATCTATTTAAATGTCTGTTTAATCTATAAACAATACACACTGTTGGTGTTCATGATACTGACATGATGATGATGCTCTTGTGTTTCTGTTTTGTGGTTAAAGGTGTAATAGGAGATCTTGGAAAAGGCTAACTTTAGCCTGATAGCACTGAAAGTGAACGTCCCACCTTCCCTGACATCATCGTTCAAAGCCACGCCCCCTGAGCACATGAACGCTCACACAGACCAGAATACCAGAGACAACATTACTACAACATTACTACAACAGATAGAGCTGTAGTCAAGTCTGGCTTTGTCGAGTCCAAGTCAAGTCCAAGTCCAAAAGTTTCGAGTCCAAGTCCAAGACCGAGTCCAAATGAAAGAAAAAAGGGTCCTCTTCAAGACCACATGCTTAACTACTGATAATGTTTGTGATGCGAGAGAAAGCATATCTCCTATTCTAAGAAAATCATTTTACATCATTATTTGTAATGATCAAAAGCATGTGCAAAGTAACAACTCTGTAGGACAGGGGTCTCCAAACTACATCCTGGATGGCCAATGTCCTGAAAAGTTTAGCTCCAACTGGCCTTAAAACACCTGGAAGATTAGTGTGTCTAGTAAGAGCTTGATTAGCTGGTTCAAGTGTGTATAATTAGGGTTAAAGCTAACAGGGGCAAACACCCATGAAAATATCCAGGTAAAAAATATATATTTCAGATTCATACTTTTCAAGGGCCCTCTCTTCCTTTGGGGCCTTGGTAATGAGTACTGGTTTTACCCCAGTCCGACCCTGGGAGCTAAACTTGGATAAACAAACAAAGTTTGGGACTGTAAGGTCAAATAATTTTTATGTACTTTATTTTTTGTTGACATTATATCTGTGGTCAAAAATGTATATAACTATGCCTAATTGGCACAGTGCACAGACACACGCAAAGCTCGGGGTATGACAAATGCGCGCAGCAAGGCTAGAATGGATAAGTTTGGCTCTACTGGGCATGCGCACATAAATACAGCGACATTTTTGTCATACTGAACTAGGGCTTGCATAGACTAGTCGAGCACTGTCGGAAACAATCAACTACTCCAGCATGCATTAACCATAATGCATACAAAGTGTTTGCAAGTACGACGTGAATTTTAGAATTACAATATTGCGTGGAGCTGTTACTATATGACCTTATCTATGTTGCATGTAAAAATAAAATATGTAATGAAATAATTAGGGTTGTGCCTGAAGCCGAATAGGCCTACCTTATTCGGAATGGCACGGATAATGGCTTAAAAAAATACAGACATACTTGTTCAGTGATAACTACGAAAAAATATATAAAAAGTCATAACAGTCTTATCAAGTAACTGTACGATGTTGTATCCGAATGCAGATAGGAAAAATGTTGTGATTGTTACAGATACAAATACTGGCTGTTAAAATTTAAATATGTAATGTCATATATAAAGTTTTTAAAATTTACATATGTAATTGTTGCATTAGGCTATACATTAATACGCATTTATTGATTAAAAAAAAATATATTATGTCACACTTCACACTATTTTCTCTAGTAAGGCACAAATCCGTGAATGAATCCGGAGCTCTCTTCTAATGAGCTGGTATCAGAATCAGGTGTGTTAACTAAGTGACACATGCAAAACATGATGTGATGAATGTGAGCTGGAATTGGGAGCCGCTGGGCCACATCATGTGTTTTTCACCAGTGAGTTAACTTTAAAAGTAACATTACTACAAAAACAGGAAAGAAGAGAGGGTTGCTGATGTTTGCCTGCCATTCTAGCTCTGTCTGAGTAACGCTCTCATGAAGCTCGCGCCGCTGTTTGAACTTTGACCCGAGCGGATAAACGGTCCTAGAACCTCACTTTAAATGACTAGGGCTCTGTCGTTCTGCCTTTGCCTCAAACATTATCTCAAACTTTATATCAAACTTTTACATTTTATAGTTTATCGAGGTAATGATCATTATCTATGTATTGTCCAGACCAACAATTAACTGATATTAGATAGCAGTGAACATGCAAATGTTTTTACATTTCAGGTTTATTTCAAGTAAATTCTTTATGTCAAAAGTGTTAGTGCTAAAAAAAATGAAATGAAAAAGGTTTGTGAATCACTGCTTTCTAGAAACAGAGCACTGCATGTAAAAAGAAAAATCACGTAAGGTCATTTCATGAGCGATAACTTTAAAGACAACTGTAACTAACAAAGTTTTCATAGTTTTAAATCTAAGAGAGCAGCGCGTCACATCACAAAAATAACAATAATCGCTCTGCACACTTTAAGCTTCAAAAACACCCTTCAGGAGTCTACGGGTGACATCACGGACACTACGTCCAGGTTTTTATACGGTCTATAGTAGAAATAAAAACTGTATGCTCAGTGGTGTGTAATATAACGAAGTAAAACACTTTGTTACAGTATCCTACTTAAGTATTTTTGGGGATTATCTGTACTTTGAGTTTTTATATTTCAGCCAACTTTTACTCTTCAATATTTCCAGATTAAAATGTATACTTTTACTCCAATACATTTCCCCAAAGTATATTCGTTACTTACAGCAAAATAGTCAGAAGAACACAGACTGAAGAAAACATGTTTGACGAATCAGTGGTCTGACATTAGGCCCTGTCCCTGTCCCTGTGATAGTAATAAATAACGGTCTTACTAAATATCACAAATATCTTATACAAATATAATATTTATGTTCATAATCATTAATTGCTATTAAAACAACGTACTGAGAACAAAAATGAACACACATAAACGTTCATAATTATGTATTTTTTACTTTTAGTATCTTGACACTTTCTCAAGCAGCGTTTTGAGCTCAGATAAGATGGTTGTTGAGCGTCCTCAGGTGACATCAGAATACACTACCTGTTATTAACGGAAAAATGTAAATTATCCACCAAATGATCATCATTTTGTAACTTAACAATGATGCCACTAAGTAAATTAGTCAAATAGTAAACTGAGTTATTGCCTACATAACATATTTTAATATAAACAATGTAGGAAAAACGTTAAAACAGAAATAATAAAGGTGTAAACTTCATCTCTCATTCAAACTCGCTCCCTCCCGCTCTCGCAGTAGCGTGCTGAACTGTCAAGTTATGTTCGTTTGGCTGCCTGGGGCTCGAGGATATAGAGACATCAACTTTTTTTGAGCAAGCATTGATTATGCGTGACACAGTCTCAATTTGTGGGACCCATGAATTGGGCTTCAAACGCTGTGTGCGCACGGACTACACGGGACGCGTGGTCACCCTACATCGATCTGTAGATAAAATGACTGATGAAAATGTACAGTTATTTTCATCACAAACAAAATTTGTTAAAAAAGAACTTGAGCGAGAAGCTTCGAAACTCTGTGTAAGAAAAATAAATCTACATTCAAAAAAGAAAAAAAAGTTTGGGTTAGCATGGATGATTTACGTGAAATTTTATGTGTGTGCAATGTTTACTGTAAGTGACAGATTCCAGCCAAAAAAATAAAAACAACTCAGGGGCAGGGTTTCATATTTTTTTTTAAGCACCCCTGGGTGCCGCCATTGGCTAGCGGACCCTCTTAGCACTCCATTGACTCCCATTCATTTTTGGCATCATTTTGACAGCGAAAGACTCAATTAGTCCATTAATAATTTCTAAAGAAACATAAAAATGTATAAAATGCTCCATTACCTTGTATCTTACATTATGGGCCGTAGAAGCATTTTTTGTAAAACATAGGCTAACGATTGCGTCATAACCTGCGACTCTCTGTCGCACAGTAGATAAATTACTGTATGGACAGGAGGAGAAGCTCGCAGGCAATCTTTTACTGTCTATGAGGCTATCAGGGGACGTGGAGGCATAACGTCAAGGGAGAGTCCATAAAAGCAACGGGACAAAATTATTCAACAACGTCTGGAAGATTCGGTGGGTGATTCAGATTTCTCTTGGCACAGCGATTAGAAGATTTACAGGTTGCTCACGTGACATCTACGTCTTCAAGCTCAGTCTGAGTCTGTGCAGTACGCTCGATCCCCAGGAAGTGTGTGCTTCTAATTGACTTCACTTGTCTCTATTGAATCCAGTGGTGTCGCTGTGTCCATTTCTTTTACTGTCTATGGCAGGAACGGGAGTCATTCTTCCGGGATTGAAACGGGACGGGATTTTCCCCCAGTTTTTTTTCATGGCATTGGGGCGGGACAGATTTGAAATTCCACTCCTGTGTCACCCTCTAATTCAAATATTAAATAATGTTATGTCATTTGTTTACTCTTACACTAAATGTTTGCTGCTTCAGTCCAGATGAGTAGGATATAGGGTCGATGTAGTTTAGGGCAGGGATCTCCAACCCTGCTCCAGGAGAGCTACCCTCCTGCAGACTTCAGTTCTAACCCTGCTCCAACACACCTGTCTGTAGTTATCAAGTAGCCCTGAACACCTTGATCAGCTGCTTCAGGTGTGTTTGATTCGGTTGGAGCTGAAATCTGTAAGACGGTAGCTCTCCAGGAGCAGGGTTCGAGACCCCGGTATAGGGTGTGAAAACTGTACAGCTGTGTATTTGTATAGAAAAGTATTGCTTGACTGAAGTAAAGCTATTTCTCTCTTTCTCACCCATGCACACTCACACACACACACACATTTTAAAGCTGTATTTAAAGTTTTTTATTTGTTATTTCACCCTAATAATCTAACTAAAATGTCTTGTCGTGGCTCAAAAATGTGCTGAACACATGCGGTTCATGTATGTCTTTAGTCTGTTGGCTCTTTAGGTTTTTCACTGGCACACATCACTTACAGATTCTGCACTTACTGTTGAGTGTTGAGACTGTTTACATATTTGTACAAATATTTACAAATAACCCAAATTATGAAAAAGGACTAAAACTAACACTAGAACTAATAAAAACTAAACTAAAAGCATTTTCAAAAAATTAAAACTAAACTAGCAAACCCACTTTAATTAAAAACCCACAACTAATTAAAACTAAACTGAATTTGAAAACAAAAAGTCAAAACGAAAAATAAATAAATATGGAAAATGCAAAACCATAATAACCTAATAATAACATAATAACAGAGTTTATGAGGACAATGATATTAAACTCACCTTTCACTGAGAGAGAAACAGAGCTTGATTGTGATGAGTTTGGTCTTTTATCTCTCTGTCCTCTACATGTGTACTGACCCTCATCAGATGATTCAGATCCTTCAATAGTGAGAGTGTTTTCTTTTACAGTGTAACGATCAGGCAGCTGTGATACTGAAGTGTAGTATGTGTTTCCTTTCCTCCACACATATCTCCAGTCTCTGTGATTAGACTCAATCACACACGTCAGAATCACTCTCTCTCCAGTGAAGACAGGACTCTTTGGATCTACAATCAGAGTAGGTTTGGGTAAAGCTGTTAAGATAAAAACAAAGTGATTCAAACAGCTTTAAGAAAATAATTATATATTGTTTTATATTAATATATACTTTTACAGTATGAATATTATACATAGACTTTGTCATATTTGATAACACCAGTCATGTTGTGGTTTGTTCCTGTGGTCAGTTTTGTGCTCTCAGTGTTTTCTGGAGGCTCTGGCTCCGTCTCGTCCTCAGACAAACACTTTTTATCACCTCATTTTCATCAGACATTTAAGATATGTTTGTAGAATAGCCTGAATGAAGCAGTGATTTTAGAAGTCTGTGATATAACACTTTTTATCTCATTTCCGCTGAGCTTGCACTGATACCAAGGGCTCTTTTATAACACATGAACTTTAAACATGGTCTTTAGATAAAAATAATAAAGCAAACACTGAATAATCCAGTCCACCACTTTTACAGAGAGAACAAGAGATGTGACCATGAAGAAAAGCAGGAGAACATCTCTGTGTCTTCACTGATTCTTCAAAGAGAGAGACACGTTTCCCAAACTGGGGTTCATGAGGGAACTAGCAGGGGTTTGTGAGCTGATGACAAGCTAATAATTAAATCATGAAAATACAAAACCAGGTAACACTTTAGAATAAGTTTCCATTAGTTAATGTTAGTTAACTACTTAATTAACATGAACGAAGCAAGAGCAATCCTTCTACAGCATTTATTATTCTTAGTTCATGTTAATTTCAACATTTACAAATGCATTATTCAAATCAAAAGTTGTGCTTGTTATCATTAGTTAATGCACTGTGAATTATCATGAACTAACAATAAATTACTGTAATAAATTACTAACATTAAGAAATATTAATAAATAGAGTAATAAATGTATTGTTCATTGTTTGTTCATGTTAATTAATACATTAACTAATGGAACCTTATTCTAAAGTTTTACCCAAAATTAAAATAAATAAATAAATAAAAATAACGATGAAGAGCTGAACAATTTTTTTTTTTCAGATTCCAGCGACGCATTTAAAGTGTCAGCTGATTAAACTACAGCACACTCATATTCAACAGAACATAATTATTCTCTGATGTTATCATTCACTGATACAGATATTTTCTTGTTATTTTCTTGATGTGAACAGGTTTTAAAAAGTGAATAGTTTCAGTCCTCTGCAGATGAAAGTTGTGGCTGATACAGAAGAGTATAAGAGAAGTGTTGATCCACAAATATAGATTTAAAGATCATTAACAGAATCATCAGACTGACCTGATACAGTCAGTGTAAGAGCAGCACTGATGTGTGATCTCTGTGAGTCTGATCTCTCTCCTCTACAGCTGTATTCAGCTCTATCAGACACAGATGTGATGGTGAAGACTCTCTCAGTGACGTCTCTGATGACTGAACCGTCTTTAAACCAGCTGTATGTCCACTGAATGTGTCCTCCTCTCTGTATGACACATGTGAGAGTGACTGTCTCTCCTCTGAACACACGCTGATCTGGAGACACCTTCACTACAGGCTTAAGTCTCTCTGTATTAATACACAGATGAGGAGATATTGAAGAAACAACATCACTGTATCATGATCAAAGTTATTAACACAAAACCTCTTCATGAGAGAGAGAGAGATTAAAAAATAAAAACATATTAAACTAAACTTAATAAAATTATTTTTGATTTTAGTTTTTAATTGCATCAAACATATTTGTAAATAATGGTAAAACAATGAAATATTAATATTCATATCCAGTCTACATCTCTTTTTTGTTTCATACAACTGCAGACTGTACATCATTTACATAACGTATCTAATGAACAAAATACTGTGCTGAAATTCATAAGAGGTAATATTTATTCTCAAAAAAAAAGAAGTCCAGACAACTGGAAGTGTGACAGTAGAGAGAGTTTATGAGGACAATGATATTAAACTCACCCTTCACTGAGAGAGAAACAGCAGAGTTTGATTGTGATGAGACTGATCTTCCTTCTATGTTTCCTCTACACGTGTACTGACCCTCATCAGATGATTCAGATCCTTCAATAGTGAGAGTGTTTCTGTCTACAGTGTAACGCTGAGACACTTGAATGTTTGAGTTTCCTTTCTTCCACTCATATCTCCAGTCTCTGTGTTCAGACTCAATCACACACGTCAGAATCACTCTCTCTCCAGCGAATACTGTGTTGTCTGGAGTCACAGTCAGAGTAGATCTGGGTAAATCTGTGAACAGAAGAAAATAAACTCTGAATATCTGACTTCATGTAGTTGATAGTGATGCAAGTGTGGTTAAAATTTACTACATCATGAATAAAAGTTGTAAAAAAATGTTTTATTAATTTATTTGTTTTGTCAATTCAGCTGGATTTTGAAATGAGAAAGTTATTAAAACATTATTGAACAGTTCTTGTTCTGGTCGGTAGGTGGTTTTAATAAAGCATTTATTTTAGAGATCAATATGATAATAATCTTCAGAGAAAATGGTCAAGTATTTTTATTTTTTTGTTGTTTATTACAAACTCTCGTGGAGACAACAGCAAAAGAAAAACAGGCAAGGCCTCAACAAAATTAAGATTTGACAATGAAAAAAATAAATAAAATAAAATAAATAAATAAATAAGGCATTGTTCTCAAATAAATAATATGTGTTACAGGACTACAAATATTTTAGCAGCATCACAAACTTCTACAGTTTGTTTAGAATTATTTACAAGGTTGAAGGAGGATATTAACATACATAATTCATTTTTAAAACAGTTTACATTTAGCAATATATTTTTTTTCCATTTATTTTTGTGGATTTGATATTTACCCATAACAATGATGAGGTTAATCAGAAGTGAAATATCCCTCTTCAGTTTAGAATTATAAATAAGAATATCTTCTATTGTAAATTGTTCAAGTTCACTAATTTTATTATTTAAGCAGCTCATCTTGCCAGAACTTTCTACTAACTGAGCGAAGGAAGAATAAATGCTCTGTTCGTTCTGAGTTTTCATGACAAAAGTCACAAGAGTCAACTTCAAAACCAGATCTACCCCTCAGTGTCTCCACAGATGGACAGTGGTTAAGAATTAAATTGTATTTCTTTTACTTTGAGTGTAATTGGCCATTTTATACATTTCCAAAGTTTTTTCTGCAATTGCTGAATATTTTAAGTTTTATCTTCCTGTCATAATCATGATATATATATATATAATATGGATGGATGGATGGATTTGATAGAATTGTATGTTTATTATTATAAAAAAAAGTTATTATTTATCAGTGGAGAAGTCAGCAATTTCATTTGTTTTTTTTTTTAGGTTGCTAAACGCAACGACTGATTCAATCAATAGTCGACGGTGCAGTCCATTACTAACAAATTAAATATTGTATGCATTTACTGAATGAAGATTAGACAAATTAAACACCTGATTTCTCTACTGAGAAACATCTCAAATCTTACAAACATTTCAGCCCATGTGTGCAGTATTATTCTGCACAGAGTTGGTAAAATTTAATTATTTTCACAAAGTTTGTAAGAATAATACAGCACACATGGGCTGAAATGTTTGTAAGATTCGGCTAATCAGCTTGCCATAAACGGGTCACTTGACCTAGCAGGCAGCTAGAAGCACAGTTGTTCCTAAACAAATACATAACCATCCATGGTATTTATTTATATGTTTGACAAAATCATGCCTGTATGATTTCTTTGAAAAATACTGCACGGATTGATGAAAACTGAGAGAAGTTTTGGAAGCCAATATGATTGAATGGCCGATTCTGCTTTTGACAACGTCACTTGCGGATCGTAAAAAAACACATGCGAATGTTACAATCCATCCCAAACTTCACCTAATTCAAGTTAAATGTATATTCTATCAAAAGTATTGGGTTTGAAACAAAAAAAATGATCGCCTTCATAGCGGATTTTGATGGCAAACACGAGAGAAATGTTGAGAATCAACGTGAGGACGTAATTTACGTTACTAGTATATGGGCTTTAGAGGTATTCACAAAGCAAAGATAAGAAAGAGTTCCTAAGTCACCGACGCGTCTGGCGCTGATTACCTGCTGGGAACACAGCCGCGGGAACAAAGCGCTCGTGCGTATATAGGTCAGATTGTCACATACCTACATAGTGCACCCTATTTTGTGGGGTTTTTTCTGTTTTGATTATCATTGAGTTGTAAGTCAATGTTTACATTTTGTTTTTATTTATTTTTTTATTACAGATGCAGATGCAGGGGACCATCCCTGATCACACTGCTGTTGAATATGATTATCCCAGGATATATATCTCAGAACCAGGAGGAAATGTTAATGGTTTCTTACTTGTCATTAATATTGTGTTTAATTTGTTCTATGTTCTAGGGATATGCCACTGCAGCTGACCTTCAGAGTTCCCGATCTATACCTGCAACTCCTCGTCTGATACTTCTTGGTAAGTTGGTTTTAGATAGGAGTAGGACAGTTGGCTTTAGTGTTGTATGTCGTGAATTCAATGGTATAAAACTAAACTGTTTTCAAAATGAAAACTATTAAAACATTTGTGTTTCAGGAGAAACGGGAAGCCGCTTCCATCGCTGGATGCTCAGCCTTGAGGGCCAAATCGTTGGCGAAGGGATCCAGTCCATCTTTGTGACAGGGCTGACATCTTTTTTTCCTGTTTTTACATCTTTAACCTTCAATACCAAGAGGAGGCAGCCTGCACGCTTGAATTCATCCAGAGGTAAGATATTGTCTGCTAACACCTACATTTTTTCTGGCCTAGCTGTGGCTCAAACATGGTTTCAACAGGTCTGGTGATGAGATTTAGAAATTAACTCTGATTTATAAAGTTTTTATAAAGTTTCATTTTACAGAGGCAAGAAGATAGTGCATGTTGAGGATAGTTCATGTACATTTGTTGTCTTTGTTGTGCTGTCTGTGTGAATTGCTAGATTTTTTTACCAGTGTATCATTTTTCAGACGCTTTGTGGGTATAAACCCAGGAAAAGGGGACAAAGGCTGCAAAGGGGAAAAAAAAGCTATGATTATAACTGACAAATAATGTTGAAATATATCAGTCTGTGTGTAATGAATGAATATAATATACAAGTTTCACTTTTTGGATGGAATTAGTGAAATAAATCAAGTTTTTGATGATATTCTAATTATATGTCCAGCACCTGTACATTGCACCTGTTCAAACAGCAATGACTCAAGATTCTGGGGAAATTCCTTCTAATGTTCATCCTCAACTGCCTTTCAACGATAGAATGCTGCCATTCTTTTTTTGTTCTTTCAATGAATTGTACTCATAACACTTTCTATTATTTTATAATAGAAATTAGCTTTTTCTAAAATTAGTTTTTGTTAGGTCAAGCCATGTGATATAATTTATGGAATTTTATAAGTTATGGAACTCATCTCTCTCTCTCTCTCTCTCTCTCTCTCTCTCTCTCTCTCTCTCTCTCTCTCTCTCTCTCACTCACACACAGACCCAAGACTTATTTGCTACTTTTTAAGACATGAACATGAGAAAATGAGATTTGTTTGTGATTAATCTGAGCATATCAGAATCAGAAAGAGCTTTATTGCCAAGTATGTTTGCGCATACAAGGAATTTGTTTTAGTGACATAAGCTTCCAGTACACAGAGACAACAACACACAGACAAAAAAAAAAAGGAAGGCAAATAAATAAGTGTATAAACAATTGTGCTATAAATGATAATGGAATAGGATTGAATAAGATGCAGGGATACTAGGATGGAGTGGTAACAAATAAATATAAGGATATTGCACTTTTGTTTGCATAAGCATAAGTGGGGAACATTTAAGTGTTCATGAGGTAGATTGCCTGGGGGAAGAAACTGTTTTTGTGCCTTGCTGTTCTGGTATTTGCGGCTCTGAGACGCCGGCCAGATGGCAAAAGTTCAAAGATGGGATGACTTGGATGTGAGGGATCCAGAGTGATTTTCTGAGCCCTTTTCCTCACTCTGGATGTATACAGTTCTTGAAGGGTGGGCAGGGGAGCACCAATAATCCTTTCAGCAGTCCGAACAGTTCTCTGTAGTCTTCTGATGTCCGATTTTGTTGCTGAGCCAAACCAGACAGTTATAGAAGTACACAGTACAGACTCAATGACGGCTGAGTAGAACTGTTTCAGCAGCTCCTGAGGCAGGTTAAACTTCCTCAGCTGGCGAAGGAAGTACAACCTTTGTTGAGCCTTTTTTACAATGGAGTCAATGTGATTGTCCCACTTCAGGTCCTGAGAGATGGTGGTTCCCAGGAATCTGAATGACTCCACTGCAGTCACAGTGCTGTTCATGATGGTGAGTGGGGAAAGTGCAGGGGGGTTTCTCCTGAAGTCCACAATCATCTCCACTGTTTTGAGCGTGTTCAGCTCCAGGTTGTTAAGAGTGCACCAGACAGCCAGCTGCTCAACCTCTTGTCTGTAAGCAGACTCATCACCTTCCTGGATGAGGCCGATGACTGTAGTGTCATCTGCAAACTTCAGGAGCTTGACAGCGGGGTCTTTAGAGGTGCAGTCGTTGGTGTAAAGGGAGAAGAGCAGAGGGGAGAGAACACATCCCTGAGGGGCACCAGTGTTGGTGGTGCAGCTGTTTGACATGAATTTCCCCAGTCTCACTAACTGTTGCCTATCTGTCAGAAAGCTGGTGATCCACCGACACATAGAGCTAGGAACAGAGAGCTGGGTCAGTTTGGACTGGAGGGTTGTTGGGATGATGGTGTTGAAAGCCGAACTAAAGTCCACAAACAGGATCCTCACATAAGTCCCTGTTTTGTCCAGATGTTGCAGGATGAAGTGCAATCCTATGTTGATTGCATCATCCACGGACCTGTTTGCTCGGTACACAAACTGCAGGGGGTCAAGTAAGGGTCCAGTGATGTCCTTCAGAAAAGCCAGAACCAGTTTTTCAAACGACTTCATGACGACAGATATTAGAGCCACAGGTCTGTAGTTGTTAAGTCCTGTTATCTTGGGTTTCTTTGGAATGGGGATTATGCTGGAACGTTTGAAGCAGGAAGGCACTTCACACAACTCCAGGAATGTGTTGAAGATCTGTGAAAAGATGGGGGCCAGCTGGTCAGCACAGATTTTCAGACAGGCTGGTGTAACACCATCTGGGCCTGGGCCTCTTCTTTTGTTCTTCTTGAAGACCTGGCACACATCATCTTCACAGATTTGAAGAGCAGTAGGTGCGGAACGGGGGATTGCAGGAGGTGTTAATGGATGTGTAGGGAGATGGTCAGAATGGGTGTTGGTGGTTTCAAATCTGCAATAAAACTCAGTCAGGTCGTTTGCAAGCCGTTAATTAGCCTCAGTGCAAGGGGATGGTGTCTTGTAATTCGTGAAGGCTCTCAGACCTCTCCACACTGAAGTTGAGTCGTTGGAAGAAAACTGGTCTTCCAACTTTTTAGCGTAGGTCTTTTTAGCCGCTCTGATCTCTTTGTTCAGTGTGTTCCTGGCCTGATTGTACAAGACCCTGTCCCCATTTCTGTAGGCATCCTCTTTGGCCTGACGAAGATGTCTGAGTTTTACTGTAAACCATGGCTTATCATTGTTGAATGTTAAATAAGTCCTGGTAGGAATGCAAACATCCTCACAGAAACTAATATAGGATGTTACAGTCTCTGTGAGTTCATCCAGATCGGTGGTAGCAGCTTCAAAAACACTCCAATCAGTGAGGTCAAAACAAGATTGTAAATCCTGCTCTGTTTCGCTGGTCCATCTCTTCACAGTCCTTACTACAGGTTTAGGAGATTTAAATTTCTGCTTGTAGGATGGTATAAGATGAATCAGACAGTGATCAGAACGTCCCAAAGCTGCTCGTGGAACAGAGTGAAATGCATCCTTTATTGTGGTGTAGCAGTGATCCAATATATTACTGTCTCTGGTGAGACATGTAACATGCTGTCTGTATTTTGGCAGTTCACGAGAGAGATTGGCTTTATTAAAGTCCCCAAGAATGATTAAAACAGAGTCCGGGTGTTGTTATTCTGTCTCTGTGATCTGATCAGCGAGTTTCTGTAAAGCTGAGCTCACGTGCGCTTTGTTACATATTTGTAACATTTTTATGTGACCAGGACTAACAGTGTATATTCTTGATTTGAGTCTTTTTATTTGAATATTAGCAATTCAGGGGACATTAAATGTTGAGGATTAGGGCCCTATTTTGCACCGACAGCGCAAAGCCAAAACCAAGTGCTTTGTTAGTTTAAAGGGGGGGTGAAATGCTCGTTTTCACTCAATATCCTGTTAATCTTGAGTACCTATAGAGTAGTACTGCACCCTTCATAACTCCAAAAAGTCTTTAGTTTTATTATATTTATAAGAAAAAGATAGTCTGTAACGATTTTTCCTGGAAAAACACGAGCGGCTGGAGGCGTGACGTGTGGGTGGAGCTAAAGAATAACTAGTGCGAGTAAGCTTTTGCGTTGAGAGCGTTTGGAAGCTGTGACATTAACGTGAGGAAAAAAACATCCAAAACAAACCATGGCTAACAGTCAGATTCAGCGTATATTTATGATCCACAATCAGATCCAGAGGCTGAAATTTAACAAGAGCAGCATCAGCAACCACGTCTCTATGTGGTATGTACTGAAACTGTATATATTTGCTTAGCGGTTTTGGAAAATGACTAAGTTCCACTTTATGTCATCTATTTTTTTTTAAGCTGTACATGTGGAAAGTGCAGTTTGATGACAACAACGCATGTTGTTTACTTGATGTGCTTACACGCTGATAGCTAAGTTAACAACACAGAGATATTTGAAGCAGTTTTACTCACCGCATGCGGTTCCAACACACGATCGTGACCCTTTTTCGTTGGGACTGCATTATTCTTAAGAAATAAACGATGTGGAAATCCGGCGTCAAACTGGGCCTTGTTTGTAAAATAAGTATCTTCGAAATGCAGGGAACAAACAAAAACACTTGCACAACTCCGTTGATGCTCTGTAAAAATAAACTCCATCCACTGGTCCCTTAATGCTGTTTCTCTTTTGGTAATTTGTGCAGGGTTGTCTTGCCCTGGCAACCAAAAACAAGCTCTCGCTCTGATCAGTGAAGTCTGTTGTGCTCTCAGTGCTGTGCTATACGGGAGCGCGCGCTCTTCCGGGAGAAGTGCCTTAGGACCCATATAAGGAAATTCCGCTCCATCTAACGTCACACAGACCCATACTCGAAAAAAAAACTTTACGAAACTTGTTCCTTCAAACGTACAACTTAATTTTTGAAACTTTGTCCATGTTTAGCATGGGAATCCAACTCTTTAACAGTGTAAAAAACTCAGTATGCATGAAATAGCATTTCACCCCCCCCTTTAAGACCGACGCAGTTGTTATTTTCCATCCAGCTACCACAGATGTCAGCAATGAACATGATATACAATATATTTCTGTGATTGGTCTGATCCATGTGTGCCTACTTGTGTAAGTATTTACCTTTCAGTGTTTGTATTACAATTAAAAAAGTTAATTTCAACATGGAACTATTTGTTTTCTTTCTGATAATCTGATGGATTATGCCCATCCTTGTATTAACTCAAACTAGAATGTGTGTATAACAATCAGTGGTTCACGTTACTATGCTACAAATAATTAACAATATTTAATGGAAACAAAATAAATGGTCATTTAACAGGAAAATAATGTTAACACTGCTGCCTGTTGTTTCCTGTTTTTTTTTTTTTTTTTCTGTGATTCACAGTAAATTCCTGTTGAAAAACATTACGGGAGTGCACTGTAAAATAACATCAACAGGAATTAACTGTTAAAATAACAGGAAAATAACATTTGGGGATGGATGGCAAGGGAAGTTTACAAAAACTTAAAAAAAGACCGTGGATGCCCTTCGTGAAGCCATCTTCACCACATGGATCAACGTTCCCACCAGCCTCCTGGAAACAGTCGCATCAAGCATATGCCGAAACGAGTGTTTGAAGTGATCAACAAGAACAGTGGGGCTACTCACTACTGAGTCCTTTTATGACACTTTTAGTTCTGTTGTGAGTTTATTTTTGGGCTATGGTCTTAAACTTTTGATCAGCTGAAGAACAGCCTGTTTGACTTTAAATGCAGTTTTCAATAAATTGCCTACTCTCTATTTTTTGTCTCTTGATCCTGTTTCTTCTTTTGGCATTTTGAAGCAGCACTTACAACCCGGTTATGATCCACTAGTGCAAAATGTGTAAAACTTCCCATGGTCTTAAGATTTTGTTCAGGGGTGTAGATAGATAGATAGATAGTTAGATAGATAGATAGATAGATAGATAGATAGATATATAGATAGATAGTTTGATTTGGACATTAGAAAAACTAATTGTGTTTTTTTTATCAGCGGTATCCAATTCACTGGGATAGATTTACAGATTTTCTTATATTCTTTAAGAGAACATTGAATATTATGAAATTTGTTTTTTAAATCATTAACTGTAAGATTTCACCGTTTATGTCTAAAAAAGGTGGAAGTAGATAATGGTGGAAGTTAGTCGTGGCCTAATGGTTAGAGGGTTGGACTCCCAATCGAAGGGTTGTGGGTTCTAGTCTCGGGCCGGACGGAATTGTGGGTGGGGGGAGTGCATGTACAGTTCTCTCTCCACCTTCAATACCACGACTGAGGTGCCCTTGAGCAAGGCATCGAACCCACAACTGCTCCCCGGGCGCCGCAGCATAAATGGCTGCCCACTGCTCCGCGTGTGTGCTCACAGTGTGTGTGTGTGTGTGTTCACTGCTCTGTGTGTGTGCATTTCGGATGGGTTAAATGCAGAGCACAAATTCTGAGTATGGGTCACCATACTTGGCTGAATGTCACTTCACTTCACTAAAATGTCATGAACAGATAATGCCTTGGTCAAACCAAAGCTGGTTGAACAGAGACTTTTTTTATATATATAATTACTCTATTATTTCACAAGGAGGCACAGTGAGGAGTAAAGTTATGGGTAAATCCCATTTTCCAATCATTAAAACTTGTTTATGAAACTCAGATATTTTAAAAGGTATTTTAGAAATGTCAAAGTCACATTTCAAAAGAAAGTTTAACCCACCGAACCTCTTGAAAATACTTTCTGGAACATCAAACCATATTGAATCTGTCTTCAATAAAAACTCAACCACTTTTAACCACTTTATTTTAAATCTTCCTGACACATGACAAGTTTTATATTTAATTATTGTATCTAAGGCATAGAAACAGTTAACAAAAATAAATGTTTATTATAATGCTGAATGTGGTGTTATATCAGGAATGGAGTTGAAAAGGCTTTGGTCTGGTGCTTCTCTCTCATGAAGAGCACAATAGAGACACCAGAATAGAAATATTGAGGATTCTGCAAATAAAATTACAGTTTTATATTATAAACATATGCTTACTGTTTTGTAGACCTAGTCGTATTAATTCAGCTTCAGCAAGAAACTCATTCACTCGAGGACCATCGAAGACTTTCTGGACATTTCTGATCTAACTGAGCTGCCTGACTTTCCTCTCATTGATTTCTTCTGCCATGAATCAACAAGCGTTACAATCTCCACTGATCTGTGATCTTACACTCTTTGTGTGACACTGATGTTAAAGAGGAGAGATGTGGAGAGGAGACTGATGTCTCTCCTCGTCTGATTCACTGCAGGTTTAAAGAGGTCTTGATGCTGCTAAAAATAACATTATTTTGTGTATTTGGTGTAATGACGTGTTTATGTGGTTTAAAGTAAAAAAAAAAAAAAAAAAAAAAACATTATTTTCCACATAATGCCTTCTGAAACACGTCAATTTTTACAAGGCACAAAGCGAGGTGTGCTCTGATTGGCCAGCTTTAGTGCGTTGTGATTGGCCGAATACTTCAAGCATGTGATGTAAATGTTAACTTAACAAGAGGACAGAACTTTACTATAAAACTCTTCACATGTACTGTCTCTACTCTCATAATTTAAGTTGGACATCTCTTCACAATGCACATTCTGTTTTTCTAATTTGGAAACAGTAACACACTATTTTTTTTAATGTGATTATGAAAATGATTTTGGAACAAAATGTCTTGGCTTGTTTTCTCAGCTTACAACACACTTTTTAGGTTTGAGATAATTAATGTACTTAATAAGAAAGCTGCTAAAACTACAGTATTAATAGGGGAAAACATGAATTTGATGTAAGGGTCACCACATGTGTATTCGTTGAAGATGACATTTTATGTGTAATTTTACATTTTAAATTATTCTTTATTTTAATTTTTGATTTAAACAAAAGTTTTACTTTTCATTGTTTTTTCTATTTACATTTAATTTGTACTTTTCTTTGTATTCTGGTAGAGTATGACTCTCTTCCTTATCTCCTCTTTCCTTCTGCTGATAATGAAATGATCCACCACAAACACACAAAGTGAAAAAAAGAGAAAGTAATCTGAAAGGGTGTTGTGGCACAATGTTTTCTCTTCCACAGATGAAGATAAGTTTATAAATCATGAAGCTCGTGTCAGAATACCAGTCTGTGAGTCAAATCTGAATCAAGAAAACTCAAATATTATAACAACTTCATCTCAGACGACAGATAAAAGTGAAAGATGAATGAATGAGTGATCGTTACAAACATGAATCAAATACACTGAACACGTGTGTGACGCGCTAGAACAGACACACTTTCTCTCTCACATCACACACACACACACACACACACACACACACACACACACACACACTTGAGCATCTCTTTTCTTTTTAATGGCGGTTACATCCCTAAATGGAAATGTAAGTGTTTAGTTTAATTACTCACCATTTACAGCGAGATAAATTCGTTCACTCTCCTGTGAGGATGAAGGACTTCCATGTCTCTGTCCTTTACACCAGAACTGACCCGCATCAGATTTAGTAGCTCGTCTGATAGTGAGTGTGTGTGTGTTTACAGTGTAACGATCAGACGACTTTACACTGTCTGTGCCTTTATACCACTCATATGTCCAGCCACTGTAAGACTGTGTTATCACACACTTCAGATCGACCGTCTCTCCAGTGAAGACAGGACTCTCTGGATCTACAGTCAGCTGGGGTTTGGGTAAGTCTGTGAAGATAAAAACATGAAGTGACTCAAACAGTTCAAAGAAGAAAATAAATGTCTTAGAGTATTATATACTTTTACAGTATGAATATTATACAAAGACTGTCATATTTCATAAGGCTGTTTTTTCATACGTGTGTGTTCACTCCTGTGTGTGTGTGTGTCTGTGTGTGTGTGTGTGTGTGTGTTTGTGTGTCAATGTTGTTGTGTTTTGGTTTAGTAAGTCACTTCACTCTCTCTGACTTCAGGACTAAACTCATCTCTATTGAACTCTGTGACTAAAGTAATCATTAGGTGTGTAAGGATACACTCATGTCACCATTCACTTCAACACATGACACTGATCTCACTATATACTCCAAACAAGACTGGAACAGAGTTCAAATGACAATTTAATTATTGTATCTAAGGCATAGAAACAATTAACAAAAATAAAATTTTCATTAAAATGCTGAATGTGGTGTTATATCAGGAATGGAGTTGAAAAGGCTTTGGTTTGGTGCTTCTCTCTCATGAAGAGCACAATAGAGACACCAGAATAGAAATATTGAGGATTCTGCATGGAAGCTCAAGTGTGTGTCCTTCTGGGTTTATTATATTTTGTGCATCATATTTGATACTAAACTAAATCTATTTAAACATCTGTTTAATCTAAAAATGATTCACTGTTTCTATCCATGATACTGACATGATGATGCTCGTGTGTTTCTGTTTTGTGTTACAGGACTTTTATGTTGAAGTGTTTTTCTCTTTCCATTGTTTCTGTGTTCACGACTATTGTTACTATTGTTAATATATTTTATTGTGGTGAATTGCCCAGTGCTTGCTTTGTATTACGTACACTCTTAGAAGAGATTGAACCTTTAGAATTCAAAAAAGAACCTTTAAGTGCAAAGATAAACTTCTAGTTATCAAAAAGGTTCAAAGTTGAACTTAAAGGTTCTATAATGGTCCACTGGTTATTTGGCAGTTATTTTAAGAACCTTTGCTGTGGTAAAAGGTTCATATTAGAACCTAGCATATTTAAGGTTCTTTCATGAACCTTTTCTAAGATGTAATGTAAAGACTAGACTTAGTACAGTTAGAACACGGTTTGCTTAACTGTTACATTAGTAAATTATTCATTTACACACCCAGTATTATTTAATCTTATTCATTTACTAATTGTGATGTCAGATGCAGTTGTGGCAACGTTGTTGATACAGTTTGTTTTGTCTGTATTCATGGCCACCTCACATATCTCTAAATTGCACAATAATATTTAGTTCACCATGTTGTTGTACATTTTTAGAACACAAATAAAAAAAAAAGAAAACGAAGAAAAAAATAAAAATAATAAAAATGAAAAAAAAACTAAGTTCAGTTGTATGATCATAAATGAACCAGAAGCTATTCTGTGGTAAATGGAGAGAGTGAAGTGAAACTCTTGCCCCTAAAAATAAACTTTATGTTCAATAGGCTATCTTCATATTTTACAGCTGTACATCCTTTAAATTTTCCCCATACCACATTCAACCTTCAAATCTCAGAAAGCCTAATTCAGCTCAAAACATGACAAGCGACAAAAGTGAATGAATCAAAACACATGTTTTCAGACATGTGTATATTATTGAGGAACACCGTTATGTCATTTTGTAACACTCCTTCAAATGTGAAGCATATCTATGTTTGTTGAGTAATGTTTCTTCAGCAAGATAATTTTTCTTTCTTTCTTTCTTTCTTTCTTATTAGTAATTGTTTTCATCATCATCATTATTATTACTTTTATTATTGCGATATTGTTTCGATTTTGAGAATAAAAACAATCAAAGCATTTGCATTTAAACCAGGGCGAAGGTTTCTGGGTTTAATACGCAAGTTGTGCAACGCAACGCAAAGCACTGAATCTGTTACGCGCAAGATCAGAGATCGCGAGGAAAACCCATTACAAAAACATTCAAGGGCACACAAGATGTTAATGAGGCCACAATATTAAGTCACTTTACCCGTCCAGAGTTAATTATTCTGCGTATATCGTGGTTACTAAAACACCTCAAGACCTTTTCTCTGATGTTTTATTTCTAGATATTTGTAAAGCTTTTAGCCGGCTGGTTACCAGAGCACTCGTGTTTTGATTATTTACACCAGCAGAGGGCGCTGTGAGCTACACTGATTGCTTGGTAATGTGCTGCTACTTCATTCCTGAAGAACTGAACCTGGACGACAGCAGGACGCTATTATCATCAATCCTCAGAAGAGACACCGTTGTCCCTATATAAAGGTAGTATGTCAAATTAAAATAACACTGTATGTACTTTATAACTGCCTTTCTAACTTTATAAATATAATTGTATGACTCCTGTTGTTTTAACAGGTACTGAAACTGATGGAGACACTTTAATGAACCTAATAAAGCTTAAATATTACAAAAAATGAAGGATGAAGTTACATTTATAAGATTACAAGAAAACCTAAATACCGAGATGCCAGCAAGACCACAGACACCACGAGTAAGTTACTATTCTACATGTGTTTACAAATATGTGGACACCTTTACTAATTATTATTTACTATTGTAATTATTTAATGGGATGTACGGAAGAACTTAGTGACTTTGACATTTTCTTATATTTATGCATTTGGTTGTTATTACAAAGCAAATTTTTAATGGGATGCTCAGTTAGGAGTGATGGTCAGGTCAGGTGTCCACATATGTTTAGCTGAACTATACTGTTATCTTTGCAAATCATTGAGCTGTTTTTACCATGGAAACTTTTTTGTAGGACTTCCTGTTGATATTCCACCTGGATCAATCTCAAGACAACATATTGCTTGTTTGTAGCAAAAAAAAAAATAATAATAATAAAAAAATATTTTAGACCAGAGATTTTTTCTTTGACAGGACAAAGCAAACAAGATCAAAAACAACTCAAGGTCGGTTTGATTAAATGTGCATATACATGCTAATATGTTATTGAACATATATATTTAATATGTTCTCCTCTGGTTTATGGCAATGGAGGCTTATTTTGATCTCACTGTGGTAAGTGTTGATTAAAACTGACGTTATACACCTTTCTGAAACAAGATAACCTCTCAATCACTTCACACAACTCACGTAGGTGTAATCTTGTAGTTACTGACTTGCTGAATTGTGGTTTTGTGATGAACTGATTTGAGTCTTACTCCTGTGTCTGAATTAGTTTATATGAATTGTTTTAGAGAAATGTAAAATTAATTGTTTTCTTGTTTAGAAGGACATGTCAGATCTTAGAAGATGGTTTATAGATCTGATGGAGAACTTTCCTCTAGTAGAGAAATCTTTTTAAAAATTGACTCAAATGCTTTTAATGCAACTGTTAAAATAAAACCAAAAAGTCTTATTTTTATTAATGTGTATTTGCAGTCACGGGAAAAGATTGCACATTGAACTGAAGATGAGAGACAAACTCTTAAAGGAACTTTTACACCCGTCTTCTGCATATCGATGAATATAGGCTAAATATTACTGTCTCAATTGTGTAGATTCTTAGAGAGCACATTAACTTCTTTCTAATGTACAACTCTGTGTTTGCTGCTTTAAAACATGAGTTGATATTTGCATGGATCTGACCCGGTAACGTCTGAACACAAAGCAGCTTCGCTCACAGGTGAAATGACATAAAGATGACAACGACACGTTTCTGAGGAGAGTCGGTTCCTTCAGATTCATTCAGTTAAAGACATCTGCGACGCGTTTTGATGAAACATGCAGCGCTCGTATTTATTCAGTGACATCATCGCTCTTTAAAGTCTAACCCAGCCATATCACGACTCTTGTCTTTCGATTATAATCAAGACATTTCTTATACTATTGAACATATTCAGATCTTTTCATGGCCTTAAGTTTGACTCTACTCACTCCAGGAGTTTTAAGGACCCCTCAGAGATCTGCTTTAGCCCGAGTCCTGATACACTTCTGACCCGACTGAAGACACAAAAGCCCCGGGACGTCAGGCTAGTGATTCTGAGAGCCCTGCAGCTAGAAAACACACAATCTACCCGAGAGAAGACGTCTTTCACTGCTGTACGTTAAGAGGATGTTGTTAAATAGAGAAACACAATTATATATATTTGAACTTCTAGCTCTTAAACTTGGACATCATTATTGAAAGACAAATTCAAGCAGCAAAAGCAGCAATTACTGTAGACTATGTTTCTCTTTCATAAAAATAAATAAATTATTAATAATAAATCATTTCTTGTATTCATACATGGTTGCAATTAAATTTCAGTTCAGATTTTTAAGTGCCATTATTTAAAAATGCTTTATTGACTGATGTTCATAGACGGTCAGTTGTGTTTTCAGATGTTATGTCATATCGTATGTTTGTAATATCACAGTAAATCCGTCTCCTAAATGATTACACCCATGTGCAGTCACAGCTCATCACCCTAAAGTCTCCCTGATTTCAGCTGGACGCGGCTCACAGTGAAAATGAAGGTCTTCTGGTCACTTTGACTCTCTGGACGCTGGCGATGTGAACACAGTTACTGTTCATGATGCTCAAACTACTGAAGAAAATCCTCAATATTGATTTGGAGGTTTATATGAATGTGTTTCTGACGAGAGCTGACTGTTTTCTGAGAAGTTTATGTGGAATAATTTCACAAAGATTGTCTGAACATTCGGTTTCTGCTTCAAATTGATTATTCAATCAAATTATGTGTATGATTATTATTGTATAACTAAACAATATGAAATTAGATAAATTATATGTAGATTAATTATATAACTAAAATAAGATAACTGTAATTCAATTTAATTAAATAAAGATGTCAGTCTTTATCTTTTTATTTTAAAGAAGAAAAAATATATTTATTTATTTACCCAGTCATTTAAAAATAACACATTTCAGAGCTTTAACAATGTAACCATGATATTTTTGGTTAAAGTTATCATACTGTCAAAATATCATACGGCCCACACCTAAACACAACTGAATCTTATTCTCATGTAGTAGAGAGAGTTTATGAAGATGATGATATTAAACTCACCCTTCACTGAGAGAGAAACAGAGTTTGATTGTGATGAGACTGATCCTCCAGTTGTGTGTCCTCTACACCAGTAATCACCCGTATCAGATGATTCAGATCCTTCAATAGTGAGAGTGTTTTCTTCTACAGTGTAACGCTCAGGCTGTAATATTGAAGTGTAGTATGTGTCTCCTCTCCACCAATCATATCTCCAGTTATTATAATAAGGTGTTATCTCACACGTCAGAATCACTCTCTCTCCAGTGAATACTGTATTGTCTGGAGTCACAGTCAGAGTAGATCTGGGTAAATCTGTGAACAGAAGAAAATAAACTCTGAATATCTGACTTCATGTAGTTGATAGTGATGCAAATGTGGTTAAAATGTACTATGTTATGACTAATGTTGTAATAACATAATTTTAATTCATTTGTTTTGTCAATTCAACTGTATTTAGAAATGAGAAAGTTATTAAAACATTATTGAACAGTTCTTGTTCTGGTCGGTAGGTGGAGCCAGAGGTTTCAATAAAGCATTTATTTTAGTTTAGTTTATTTTTTGGTGCAAGAGATCTGATCCCAGAGTCATATGCATTTTATTTATTTATTTATTTATTTATTTTTCTCTCAACAGTAATCAGTTCATGTCTCTGGGTCACAGTCCTCCAGTGCTGCACTTTTAGAAACCCTTGATAACCCATCAGTGTCTCGTCAGATTGATGTGGAGACATTCAAACATCATTATTACAAGAAAACAATTACTCTTTTTTTAAAGTTTAACTTGTTTTGTGCTAAAGTACCATGTTTGCATTTATGCTACTATATTCTGAGAAATTATGTAACAGAGCAATTATTATTATTTTTTTATTTTTTTTCTCATCTGTTCACATGTTTATGTAATAATATTCATGTCATTATACAGATGTGTGTCCTCATGAACCATCATGACAGATCACCAGAGTTATACATTGAAGATATTTTAAATGATCTGAACATCACAAAAGAGTTCATGACACACTGTTGTTTTGTTGTTATAGACTACAATAAGCTTTTTATTTATTTTTTTTCATTTAACTTTCATCATAAACTGCAGAAACAGCAGTGTTTTACAGCATGAGGAGCTACACATATAAATGATGCTCAGTGAAGATGAACAACAGCTAAATATGGACATGAATTATCAGCAAAGAGACAAATGTGTGATCCTCATGTGATCCATGTAGACAAATAAACTACTACAACACTATTCATATTTAATAAATCAAATGTAAATCAGTAGAGCACAATACCTTGAGTGAGTCCAGAGTGGATGAAGGACATCAGCACTAAACACAGAAGAAACAGATATGAATCATTTCCATTGGTTCAACACAATGCAGATCACAGAAACATGTCTAGAGTTTCAGCTGAAAGTGTTTCTCTGTTTTGATGCTCCATGAGAACCGATGGAGGATATTCTCCATCATTTAACACACACAATGTCATCACAGCATGGGTCTAGAATACACTCAACCTGTCCCTCCACTCCTCATACTTTTATTAAAATCTACATTTGTCTCACACATGTTTTCAGTCAAGTGTGTTCAGCTCGAGGTTTTCAAGAGACAGTGTGAAAAAGTCTAGATTTAAATTCAAAGAGACAAAATAGTTTATGAATGACCCGGCGTCTTAATTGTGTCAGAAATGAGCCGATGTGAACATTATGAAGCACTAGGGATATGTCTGTACCTAATTTTCCTGTTGTGATTAATTGCTCATGCTTTTACCACAGTATACGTTATCATTAAATATTTGAATATCTAAGATTAATGAATGTTCAGAAGAATTGTTTCATTGGCAGTTTATGTTGACTAATGAATTAAGCAAGGAATAATTGACAATGGGCCGTTGAATTATTAGAAAAATAATGCACACCTGAGGTGGAGATGTGGTCACGACGTGAATAAACTACATTTACCACACCTCAAGACATCGATCCGATGATTTAATTAAAGATTTAATTAATCGTCTGGTTTGTGAACTTAAATTGCTATTGTGCGTATGACTTCTTTAACGCATCTCTTCCAATCCTGGTAACGGAGGCTTGAGACAGGGGCTGGGACCAAAAAGTGGCCCTGGACTTTCTGGCCCACTGCAGCCCACCACAACATAACGCATCTGCCACTGTTTTGAGGTCATTAATTAATTTAATATTTAAGTATACAGTTTGGGGATTTTAACCAGTAGGGCAACTGATCCTCCGTTCATTTAGCGACTCCTAGTGAGCGATACATGCTCATCACGACACATACATTCTTCTAGAACCTACACTTTGCGTTCAGTTAACAGATCCATACGAATCATGCATGGAACAAAAGTTTATAAACTCAAACGATAGCTTTATGTGTTTTACAGATGAACTTGAAGTCTTTATTTATTCGAGATGTTCAATAATAGATCATCTTTGACTCGGTAATAGAAGTTCATGACCCGATTTGTGAACAGATGATTCTTTTGGGTCAATATTTTAAAATATGCTTGTGTGAATGCTAATGTACCTCTGTGCGTCTCTAAACAGCGCTATTATTACCTCGCTAGTGAGACATGTCATCTGTAGCCTAATTGCTGACTGATCAAATCGTCAGGGCAGCGCTGAACACCTTTTTGTGCAAACTGCGTGACCGTTATTACTGTTAACTATGTGAAGTGATCTGGAACTGTGATGCGGTCAGAGAGCTGCCTGGAAATACATTCACTGTGCGTTTCCCAGAAAATAATGTCACACCTCAGAACATTCATCAGCCAATCAGATTCAAGCATTCAACCGCCCGTAGTATAACTAATGTTACCTAGTGAAGCCCTAATGTAAAGTGTGAACGAATAATAAAGAATCAAAAGTATAGGGCATGTTCTAGTCCAGATTTTTTTTTTTAAATAGCCTATTAAGTCTAAATATTTATGTATTTGCCTCAGTGATGAACACCATAGCAGATCCACAAATGTGAATGTCTATTTAAATCCGTTTTAGAAAGTAGTGCAGCTGCTTTATTTATGGGGTTTCCAGGGTAATGGCTGCATTTCATTATTTAGCGCCATCTGCTGTCAGAGAGTGAATGTGCTTTCATTCAGCGCGTCTCTCACGTGTTCCCCATGCGTGCTTGATTACATCAGAACACACACTCTTTCAAGCAGTAAACAGAGGTGTTGTGTATTTTGACCAGTTGATGGGAATATTATTCTTAAAATGCATTCCAAATTGTTAATAATTTTTATATATAATTATTCATGGTATTTAGAAGTGCCCACGATAACAACATTATTCATATTAATTACCAATTAATTACTAATTAATTGAGCATATCACACCAGTCCTCAGGTCTTTACACTGGCTTCCAGTTACATTTAGGATTGATTTCAAAGTACTTTTACTGTATATAAGTCACTAAATGACCTAGGACTGAAATATATTTTAGATATGTTCTATGAATATAAACCTAACAGAGCACTCAGATCATTAGGATCGAGTCAGTTAGAAATATCAAGGGTTCACACAAAACAAGGGGAGTCCTCCTTTAGTTACTATGCTGCCCGCAGCTGGAATCAGCTTCCAGAAGAGATCAGATGTGCTAAAACACTGGTCACATTTAAATCTAGACTCAAAACGCATCTGTTTAGCTGTGCATTTATTGAATGAGCACTGTGCAATGTCTGAACCGATTGCACTATATTTTCACAGATTTTTTTTATTATTTATTATTATGTTAAATCATTTTCTAACTGTTTTAAATTCATTTTAAATAAGTATTTTTTTTTTAAATAATTGTAAAAGTTTTAAAATTGCTTGTTTTATTCTTGTTATTATTTTTCTTCATTATTATTTTACTTTCTTTTATGTAAAGCACTTTGAATTACCATTGTTTACGAAATGTGCTATAGAAATAAACTTGCCTTGCCTTGTCTACCATGATATATTGCATTACCGCACATGTCTATAGGAGCGCAAAACACTCTCATGCAGTTTATATTTCATTCACACTGGAAGCTGGAGTGTGTTCTCGTGCAGAAAGTCAAATACAGTAATTAATTGTTGTTCAGAAGACAGAAATAACACAATATTGATGTGCGATGTTTCCCTTCTAGCAAACTATCAGCTATCAAAGCTAAGCTGAATAAAAAACAGAAACGTTTAGACTGACAATAGCACTATATGAAGACAACGAATATGTGATGAAATAATAATATAATAATAATAATAATAATAATAATAATATATGGTTTATGTGTGTGTCATCTTCAGGTAGGCTAACAAAATAATAAAATGTGAAAAATACAGTGCTAATTTATCTATTATAGTATTGAAATGATAATATATATATATATATATATATATATATATATATATATATATATATATATATATATATATATATATATATATATATATATATAAATAAAAGTATATAAACCACAATATAGAGAAAATATAGAGAAAAATATAGAACACAAATGACTGTTTATTGTCCAGCAGTGTATTTGATTTAACCAATTAAAAGAGATGAGAAAAAAAATAATAACCTGTTCTTTAGATAAAAAACTATATATATATATATAATGTATGTAGTAAAACAGTTGCACACTTGTAAACACACATTACAAGCAGATATGAACATTAATGTGATGATTGTTTCTCATCACTGACTCATCACTGAATCATAGAGAATTTATAAAAAAATTTTTTTTTTTTTCTATACAACTTAATGTTGTGACACTGGACTAAAACCTACTGACTTTTCTCACAGAGTTACAAATTCACAACATTTTTTGGAAAATTTTCCCTCACCTTATTACACTTTCTGTGTTTCGGGTAAAAAATGACCGGCCTACAAAAATAGCTTATAAATCTTTTATTATGCTCTATATCACCAAATATTAAATTCAATATTTTTGTCACCTTGTTTTCTTTAAATTGGGACAGACTTTGAATTTATTTTTAAAGACTGATCGTTTGCAGACATCATTGATCTGAGCCTGAAACACACTATAGTGTGATAAACAGTGCAAATTATTTTCATAATTTAGTGCTTAGTGACAAAATGAAACACAAATAATGCTTTTTTTCCTCTCAAAAACTGAGGTCCATAATCTCAATATTAATAACACCTAATTTAAACGCACTTTTTGAAAGGGCTGCCCTTCAAATGTGTTACAGGGTTTTCAGCAGCTCAAGGGTTAATTGTGACACTATAGTGACTGTGAAAGAATCTGAACACTTAGTGTGTTTTCACATGAAGTATATTTTAAATTAACCAAACTCAGTTCAGTTAAAGTGAACCAGCGGTGAGTATGTATATGAAGTATATTAAGAAACAATAAATATGTTGTTCAAAATGAAGACCGAACACACTTTCTGAGTGTCACGTGTTAGAGGAACATGTTCATATGTTAATGATGAACTACAGCTGTGGTTTTTCTGCTGAGAACAGACTTCACACATCTGCTAAAAATGATGTTGAGATAAACTGGTTAAAAATTATTTTAAAAGTGTCTCAGAAAACGGAAGTTAGTTCAGAGAAACATTTGAGCATAATTTTTTAGCAAATGTGAGATGTTTGATAGACTGTGTTTTCTGCAATGAATTTCAGTCATTTTAAAGAGTGATTTAAATCATTTTTTGGGAGGACTATATGCACAATTCATTTTCAATAAGACTAGCAGAAAGAATTAAAATTGATGAAAACTGTTCTCAAACTCTTGATGTCTCTGATGGAAAGTCTATTTAAAGAAACAATATCACACAACACCAAACTCATATTAAACAAATACATCTTAATTAACTGAACTACCTGAAATATGAAGAACGTGTATTATAACAAAACCAAGCAAAAGCACACGTCCACAGAGCCTCCATCTTTCACAAGCAGCACAGATAAATACATGTTCTCTCAAACTCTGGATCTGATCCACACGTAACATATCATCACATTAATCTGAACAATAAAGAATATGATAAACAGCGAGACGGTGGATTCATAGACCCTCCTACACACAGCACAAGCATTAATCTTCAGCTGAATACTGTATTAAAAACAGAAGATAGTGTAGAATATAATGAAATACTCACAGAGTGTGAGAGACAGTGCACTGGAGCCCATACTGACACATTAACAGACTGTTTGAACTAAATCAGACACTTCCTGCTTTTTCACACTTCAAGAAGAGATGAGGGAGGAGACAAACTCTACACACAAATACATCAAGAAATAGGAAGAAAACCAGACCCATTCCAAGATATTTACTCATTTACTGCATTAAAGCTGTTAAAGCTGTTTTTCTCCTTGAAAAGAGAAAGTGTTCAGAAATTGTTCTCTCACTGCTTTGTTTTGTTCGTTCACAGTCAAAGCCTCACAGATTATGAACAGATCAGAGAATAGCAAGTAAATCATGAGCTGACTTCTAATGTAGTTCTGTTCATGTAAGACCCGCTCTTATCTGAGTTATTCTCTCATCACCAATTACAATTACAATGTATGCAAGATGGCGACACATCCACGACACATTACTTCAATAACTGTCTGGTTTGGTTCAGCAACAAAATCAGACATCAGAAGACTACAGAGAACTGTTCGGACTGCTGAAAGGATTATTGGTGCTCCCCTGCCCACTCCTCAAGAACTGTATACATCCAGAGTGAGGAAAAGGGCTCAGAAAATCACTCTGGATCCCTCACATCCAAGTCACCCCATTTTTGAACTTTTGCCATCTGGCCGGCGTCTCAGAGCCGCAAACACCAGAACAGCAAGGCACAAGAACAGTTTCTTCCCCCAGGCAATCTACCTCATGAACAGTTAAATGTTCCCTACTTATGCTTATAAATGTGCAATATCCTTATATTTATTTGTTAACCCTCCATCCTAGAACATTCCTGCATCTCACTCAATCCTATTCCATTATCATTTATAGCACAATTGTTTATACACTTATTTATTTGGCAATTTGTAAATCCCCTTTTTTTTTTTTTTTCTTTTTTTTTTCTGTGTGTTGTTATCTCTGTGTACTGGAAGCTTATGTCACTAAAACAAATTCCTTGTATGCGTAAGCATACTTGGCAATAAAGCTCTTTCTGATTCTGATTCTGATTCTGATCCACACGCAGGGGCTTCTCTCTGTCCTGTCAGAACGGTGTTGTGCGGAGGCAAAATAAGCGCCGTGAGAGGAAGCAGAAGAGGGGTTAGCGCAGAGGTATTTGTGTTCACATCAATGATGCGTGGTTTGGTCTCCAAACACTGCTCACCCCTGCTGGAGTTTATGATTATTAAGTGCCAATCGTTCTTATCTACCGAGGGAATATACAGCTATACTGCTCGTTGCTGTTTACATTCCTCCAAACAACAGAAACAGTAACGATGCACTAAATAAACTGAACCAGCTCATCAGTGAGCAGCAGACAGCACACCCCGATGCTTTCCTCATCATAGCTGGGGATTTCAACCATGCAGACTTAAAGAGTGGGTTTCCAAAAACACACCAACACATTAACCTTCCAACACGAGGTAATACAATTTTAGACCTTGTTTACACAACACAGAGAGGAGCTTACAAAGCCCTCCCCCACCTCAGTGCCTCAGACCACATCACTGTCATGCTAATGCCTGCATACAGACCTCTCGTTAAAGTCACCAAACCAGTTTACAAACAGATTCAAGTGTGGCCTGAAGGGTCGTAATAGGCTCTTCAAGACTGTTTTGACACCACTGACTGGAATATGTTGAAGCAGGCTGCCACATACAATAGCACTACTGACCTCCAAGAGTACTCAGAGACTGTCACTGCCTACATCAACAAGTGTATTGATGATGTAACTGTCACATAAACCATCACTGTCCAGGCCAACCAGAAGCCGTGGATGACAGGAGAGGTCTACAGTCTCCTGAAGAAGTGGAGCACTGCCTTCAAAGCTGGAGATGAGGTGGGCCTGAGGACAGCTAGGACCAACCTGTCCCACGGCACCAGAGAGGGTAAAGCCCCTTTCACACTGCACGTCGGACCCTGTATATTGCCGGAACATTGCCGGGTCACCGTCTGTGTGAAAGCAAACACTTCCCGGGATTGATTCCGGCATTGAACCAGGGTCGGGGACCTAGTAACATTGCCGGGCTCAATCCTGGGGTTAGCGCTGTGTGAACAAAAGCCAAATCTAATGCCGTGTTGTAGTGATGACGCATGTTATCACGTGACTCTTTAACCGGCTGTTTTGAAGGAAGATCAACGTTCGCGACAAAAAAAAAATATGTGCAAACTGTAATGAAGCAGAGATCAGTTAGTTTCTCACTTTCCGCGCTGACGCCGAGATCGTTCGCTTGCTTCAGTGGAAGCCTAATGTTTTCGTCAAGTCCTGATGTCACCTGTCATTACGGGACCTTTACGGGTTGTGTTTGAAAGCACGCACATATCCCGGGTAATCCCTGGCAGTGTGAAAGTGCAAAATCTAGCGACCCATTGCCGGAACACTTTACCCGTGTATTTGCCGGAATCGCAGTGTGAAAGGGGCTTAAGAGACAGTACTCCAGGAGGATAGCCCATCATTTCAGCAGCAGAGACACTTGGAGCCTGTGGCAGGGGATACAGACCATTACGGACTACAAGCCCCCACTGCAGACCTGTGACAGCAACATCTCCCTGATGAACAAGCTGAACGCCTTCTTCGCTTGCTTTGAGGAACAAAACAGCACCACTCACACATATAGACAAAAAGGACTCAGAATGCTGTTCATAGACTTCAGTTTAGCATTCAACACAATCATCCATAAACAGCTCATTCACAAACTGGTCCAGCTGGGGCTCAACACTTCACTGTAAAAACTGGCTGTTGGACTTTCTGACTGGAAGACCTCAGGCAGTACGGGTCGGCAGTAACACATCCAGCACCATCACACTGATCACTGGGGCCCCCCAAGGATGTGTGTTGAGCCCGCTCCTCTTCACTCTACTGACACATGACTACACACCGTCACACAACTCCAACCTCTTCATTAAGTTTGTGGATGACACGACTGTGGTGGGTCTCATTAGCAGATGAGACAAACTACAGGAGCGAGGTGAGCCACCTGGCTGGGTGAAGTGACTACATTCTCTCTCTGAACCAACTTCCTGGGTGTGCACATCACAGAAGACCTCTCCCGGACAGACAACAATGCAGCACTGGCCAATAAATGACAACAGCTTCTCTACTTCCTCCTCAAACTGAAGAGAACTAGAGCCCCACACCCCATCAAGCATCCTGACGAGCTGCATCACTGTGTGGTATGGCAACTACAACACGTCCTGCCGAAAGACTCTTCAACGCATAGTGAGAGCAGCTGAGAAGATCCAGGCCATTTACAGAACCAATTTTAGGCCCACAATAGAAACAACCCACAAAATGTTGTGGTTTGCACTACAAGGTACATCACCTACCAAACCACAACACTGAGAGAAGCTTCTACAGAACTCACTTTGACTTTGAACATTGATGCTATGATTATATTAGAGATGTTACCATCTTTATGATTATCAAATCTCTGCAAAAATAAACTAATTATAATAATTGAGACACATAATGATTGAGAAACACTTGCAAGAAGATCAGGCATGATTCTGCAGCCAGATGACCCCAAAAGGCGATTTGCATGTAGGTCAACTGGATGTTGTTTGACCAGGCTTAGACCTGACCTGAGTAGATCATTGGTGTCTTGGTACAATATTTAAAATGTTTAGGAGTAATTATTTTACATTTATTCTGTTATGAAAAATGCTTTGGCAATACAGTGTGTACCTAAGTATGTCATGCCAATAAAGCAATATGAATTTAAACTAATATAAATGTAAGAAAACAGAGACTCTTCAATGTGACATTGAACATATTTTCTAAGAAGGTAAGTAAATGAAAATGACATGCACATGTTGCTGGGAATCTTTTGCCCTTGTTGTAGTATTTTGAGGTTTATGAAACTACAGATGAAGAATAAGAATAACTATCTTCCTCGCTCTGGTTAAAACTATAGAGCAGAAACAGAGCAGAAGTCAAACCACAACCACCAGCTCAACCTTTATTAGGCCTCTTTTAACACTTCTGTCATTTTCTCACTTCAAGCAGCTTCTAAAGTCAGCAACGCACAAATAAAGATGTGTCTTCAGTGATGAGCCAAAGAAGACAATGCAAGGTGTATTGTAACAGTTTTTTCCACATGGCTGCAGAAAAATTAGGCCCACAATAGAAACAACCCACAAAATGAGAGAAGCATCTGCAGAACTCACTTTGACTGTGAACATTGATGCTATGATTATATTAGAGATGTTACCATTTTTATGGTTATCAAATCTCTACAAACATTATCAAATTATAATAATTGAGACACATAATGATTGCATATTTATAAATATGTACTTAAGAAACACTTGCAAGAAGATCAGACATGATTCTGCCAACAGGTCGACTGGATGTTGTTCGACCAGCCTTAATTTGGGTGGGCCTTACCTCTGTTTACTGTAATATTACTCCAGCTAAGTGAGACACCATGTTATGATTAAACCAAAACCATTATCAGAGAAAATAATGTTGGTCTTGGCTACGATGTGGAGAAGAACAACTCTCGCGTCAAGATCGCCGCTAAGAGTCTTGGGCCGTATTCACGAAAACTGTATAAACTATTTTTTAAAGAAAAAAAGTTCAGAATATTGTGTATTCCCAAAAAATATTCTTAAAAATATATTTTATATAGAATAAAAAAAAAATAAAAAATAAGACAGAACTTAAAAATAATCTTCTTAAAAATCATTGTAAATAACTTCTTTAATTTAGGACAACCCCAGACTTGTCTTAAATCCCAAATAATAAGAATTACTGAATGAAGTTATTTGGGTTATTTTAAATTAACTGTTATATTTAAGAAATACAACAACCCTAGCAATTTATACATACATAGTAGGACTAGGGATGTGTACAAGTTTTCTGAAGTAAAAGATGACTGATAATGTAAACAATGATCCATCATTGTACTAAAATGACGGCCAGTTATTTAATGTTCATACAGTTCTAGTATGTGTGTAATGGTTAATCGCTGTTGTTATTTAGTCAGGCGTCAGTCACACGCCTATTGTTAGGACCCAGAAGTCTAAAAAGGACCCGGTTGCTGACGCAGTTTCAGGGCAGATATGATTGCTATTATTACTACTATTATAATGCAAGTTCTCACGCAATATTTACATTTACATTTAATCATTTAGCAGACGCTTTTATCCAAAGCGACTTACAAATGAGAACAATAGAAGCAGTCGGGTCAACAAGAGAACAACAACAACAGTATACAAGTGCCATGACAAGTCTCAGTTAGTCCAGTACAGAACGCATAGCCAAGTTTTTTATAAATTAAAAGACAAGAAAAGGAGAAGTGCTAGTGTTAGTTGGTTAAGTGTAGGCGAAAAAGATGAGTCTTTAGATGTTTCTTGAAAATGAGTTAAGACTCAGCTGTACGAATTGAGATTCAAGATGCAAAATGCTGCCTGCGGGTGTCGCTGTTGGACAGTGTTTTCTCTACTTTCTGTTGGCCTTCGGTAGCTAATCGTAGCTCCATGTAGCTGTTTTTGTTTTATTTTTTCTCTAGAATCTTTATCTTACTATCACTAACTGTTTGTTTGTTTTAAGTGGTAAAATATAACTTAATTCACACCATATTTCTGATATTATCGATCAATCTTATCAGATTAACTTTGATCGTTCACTTTTCCGTGAGTGCAGTACACCTGCAAAGCGTTAGCACTCGTTAGCTTGTCATTAGCGTTTTCTTTTCTCCTCTCCTCTCTCTCGCTCCAGTTTTTCACAAGTTCATCAAACAACTGCAGTAAGAATATTTCATCAAGCACGGTGAGTAATGGCTTCTCCTGCTATTGTTATTTGCACTTCTTGCCTCGTGTACAGTTTATCTCTGTGCTGGCAAATGCTAAACATAAATACAATAAGATTGTTATTCATGCCGGCGCTAATGATGTTCAACTTCACCAGTCGGAGATCACTAAAAATAACTTTAAAGAGGTGTGTGAACTTGCAAGCACGATGTCAGACACTGTAATATGCTCTGGTCCCCTGCCTGCTTACCGTGGTGATGAGATGCATAGCAGATTGTCATCACTCAATGGCTGGATGTCTAAGTGGTGCCCACAGCATAACATAGGTTTCATAGACAATTGGACGAGCTTTTGGGGCAGACCTGACCTGTTGAAAAGAGATGGTCTTCATCCCTCCTGGGGTGGCCCCACTCTTCTCTCTAGAAATATGGCACATAGTCTTAGTGTTTATACTTGACTAACTGGGGCCCAGGTCAGGAAGCAGACAGACTGGCTAAACCGACCGTCTGCTAGCTGCCTCCCGTCACAAAGGTCAGCTAATTCTCAGCACATAGAGACTCTTTCACCTAGATATCACACTATAGAGACTGTGTCTGTTCCCCGAACTAGAAAATACAAAAAAATGTCCAAACCAAGTTAAGGTTAACAATTTAATTGAGGTTCAACAAATAAAAAACAAATGCACAACGGATAAACAAATGATAAAGCTTGGCTTATTGAATATCAGATCCATTTCTACGAAAACACTTTTTGTAAATAATATGATAACTGATCATAATATAGATATACTCTGTTTGACAGAAACCTGGCTAAAACCTGATGATTACATTATTTTAAATGAGTCCACCCCCCAAGATTACTGTTATAAACACGAGCCACGTCTAAAAGGCAAAGGTGGAGGTGTTGCTTCAATTTATAACAACGTTTTCAGGATTTCTCAGAGGGCAGGCTTCAAGTATAACTCGTTTGAAGTAATGGTGCTACATATAACATTATCTGTTACTGTTAAAAAAAAGTACCTGCTGTTTTTAATGCCTTTTCTACAAGAATTCAACAGGATCAACAAGCTGTTCCAGCAGGACAGGGGCAATCCAATCTAAATGTTGGAGTCTGTGCTTCTTTTCTTTCGCTGCTTCATCTCCAGAGTGGTGAGACCTGGAATGATCCCCACATCAGAGGAACAACTGCTTGCAATTGACATAACAGACCCCAGTGTTTTGTTTCCTGTGGGTGCAGTCAGTTATGGGGTCACCTTCATGATGGCATTGGATGAAGCAAGAATTGAGAGCACGTCTGAGAGAAATATGAAGAGCAGGTGCCGTGACTTCTTGGTGGAGGCGGATAGACAAGTGCAACAGAGACTCCCAGCTAACATCCAGGTATGGAAATCTATGACTGTGTTCAGTCCGACTGTCATCCTGTCACAAACTAAACCACAGCTCAGCTCAGTCTCAATGCTGAAGCTCTACTCTACAGGCAGAGGCCTTTTGGGTTCAAGTGCTCAATTACAAAGACAGCAGTGGAGACCACACTTTCAAAACACTTGCCCTCTTTTCTCTGTCGTTGCTTGTGATTCCTCTGAGCAATGCTGATGTAGAACGAGTTTTCTCACAGATGAGCCGGGTCAAGTCCAAACTGAGGAACAGAATGGGACAATAAACTCTCAGCAGCATACTCCACATAAGATACAGACTGAGCAGACAAGGACTTTGTCCCAAGTCAAGAGATGTTACAGTGTTTCAATAGTCACATGTACTCTGTGAGAGGAGCATCAGAGAACAGGGAGACGGATGAAGATGAAGATAGTGAAGATGAATTTTAATTAAGATAAGCACTGTTACTGTATCTTTTTTATTAGAGCCAGGATATGATGCTAAGAAGGAAAGTTGTTTTTGATGGATGATGATAATTCTCAAAGTACTGTAATATTTAATAGGATTTAGGGAATCCTAGGTATAGTTTTATAGCTGAAGTATAATTTGACCTTATCCCTCATTAGAAAATCTTACCTTTTCTTTCTGCAGCACAAGCTCTGTCCTGTGGCGTCTTAAACTCATGCACACTTTGACATTTTACTTTGATTGACCCTCTTTGTGCCCCACACACTCCTCAACTAAACAAGAGGATAGTTACATTCTCATTTCACACAAGTTTGTTTTGATTATTTATATGGTTTTATTATGTTCTTGTTTGAATGTGGGCCATCAAGAATGTCTGGATGTAGAAGAAAAACATGTTGAATGTTTCAGGATATTTAAGATATTTTCAGATATTTCATGGGTTCACTTTGGTACCTGAAGCAACTTGAAAGATAATTTGGTGTTTTTCTTCATATATATGAGGCTAAAGTGTTATGAGTCTTAAGAAAAATGTTTTAGACCAAGCCTCATCCTCATCTTTTCATATGGTTTTGACCAGAATGGTTTTTAAACCAGTTTATTTTATTTAAGTCTTTTCTAAATCACTTATTTGTTAATCAGAGCAGGAGACACTTTATTGCTGGACACTAAGATCATCAGTAATTTCTCCTGTTTCTGGGTTATAGTTATATAAACATGGGATCTTCTGCAGTCCTTGCAATAATAAATAAAGAATTTGTGAATTCAGGATGATATTTATTTGTGTGTGTAAACTGTAATTATCAGATGTTTACTGTGTATAAAATGTACTTGGTACATCAGTCTATATTTGATATCCCATCACTTTTCTAATGTTAAATGATGTTAAAAGGTGGTTTAACTCCCTCTTGTGGTCATTGTCCTGAAGCTCAGGGGGAGAAAAATAAATAAACTGTACCATGTGCAGTTTTGTAAATTGGAGGATGCAAATTGAAAACATGTACCCACAGTTTAAAATCTGTCCCCATGGATTGTAAAACCGCGCACAGTTTATTTTTCTCTTCCCAGAACCTAGGGGGGCTCCGTAGTAAATAGTCAATTGTTTTGGGCTTGTTTTCACAGGCCTGGTTGCTTATTTGTCTGGCGATATCTGGCAACACTGATTATTAGGGTAATTTACAGGAAGTGCAAAAAGACAATAAAGTGTGAGTTTATCAGTGTCATGTATTCACTCAGATAAAGATTTTTTTCTTAAAGGAACACCACTTAGAAAAAAAAAAATGACATTCATACATTTCCAACTCCCCTAGAGTTAAACAGTTGAGTTTTACTGTTTTCAAATCCGTTCAGCCGATGTCCAGGTCTGGCGGTAGCACTTTTAGCTTAGCTTAGCATAGATCATTGAATCTGATCAGACCGTGAGCATCTCGCTCAAAAAAGAACAAAGAGTTTCTATATTTTTTCCTATTTAAGACTTGACTCTTCTGTAGTTACATCGTGTACTAAGACCGACAGAAAATTAAAAGTTGCGATTTTTTTTTAGGCCAATATGGCTAGGAACTATACTTTCATTCAGTGACATCACATACGGCCAAGTATGTTAACCCATACTCAGAATTTGTGCTCTGCTTTTAACCCATCCAAAGTTCACACACACACACAGCAGTGAACACACACACACTGTGAGCACACACCTGGAGCAGTGGGCAGCCATTTATGCTGCGGCGCCCGGGGAGCAGTTGGGGTTCGGTGGGCACCTAAGTCGTGGTATTGAAGGTGGAGAGAGAACTGTACATGCACTCCCCCCACACACAATTCCTGCCGGCCAAAGACTCGAACTCACAACCTTTTGATTGCGAGTCCGACTCTCTAACCATTAGGCCACAACTTCTCATCAAATAACTTTTCTGCCATACCATGGTCCAGCAGGTGCAATGATATTACACAGCTCCTGAAAATAGTCCCAGCTAGGTAACTTCCAATAAACCTATTTTCAGGCACTGCGTAATATCATAGTAATATCATAGTAATATCATAGTAATATCATAGTAATATCATAGTAATATCATAGCGGTCCGGCTACCAGCGGTGTGAAGAAGCCTCATCGCTACAGGCCCAGTACTGTACTTGCAGTACTTCTATTAATATATATTTTCTAGATTCTGATCTTCCACTTGTAAATGCAGAATATGAATCAGAACAGATCACAACTGTTGTTGGTTGGATTTTTTCAACTCACTGTAAAACTTTCTGAAAAGAAAAGGTTTCTCCCTGCAAAGCTGTCACAGGAGAGGATCTAAAAGATCACAACATATTCAAGGACTTGGTTCTGAATCTCCTCTATCTTAGCTAGTAATGAAGCTGATGCTGAGTCATATATTATTCTACAATAATCAATTGATGATCAATGCACAGTTTACTCTTTTAAGAGGATGTCTTGTAGCTGGACTCGGATTTGACATAACGAGTGACGTTTAGTAGAACCGCCCATGATTGTGGTTTCACTTAGGTCCGTTAGCGAAGTATAAATTCCCGTTCTCAGAGAGTTTGTGAAATTAATCAAGTATGTTTCGGAAGAGGAAAATGTGGTGAAGGACTTTGCTGCTGGTTCACAATATTTAATTTATTATCTCTTTCTGAAAAAAATGCTACAAATCAATCAAAGGAACAGGATCTGATGTAGATGATAGTGTAAAGCATGAGGTGGTGGGCGGGATTAACATTTCAAAGCCTCTGATTGGCTCTAATGTGGCCAATGAAATCATTCTGTGGGTTGGTCAATGGAGACACGCAATCACAAACAGCCATTTTCCCCTTTAGAAATTAGCATAGAGAAGTGAATAAAAAACTCCCATGTTGTCATAAAAATTAATGATATTTATTTGTATTTGTTCGTTCAGGTGCAGGATAGACTTCGAGGAGAACTTCGCAGAAGAGAGCTTGTTTCAGTGTCGCTGTCTGTGATATGCGACTCTCTCTCTCTCTCTCTCTCTCTCTCTCTCTCTCCGCACCGAACACAGCGCACGAGTAACCAGCTAACTCTGTTCAGTTTTTCCGCGTCTTGTGATTGGATGCTTAAATGTTTAAATTGATAAGCGGTAAGGCTTAAAAACACGTGAAAAAGATAAGCTTTCGTGACGATGCGCAGCAGTGGCCCGTCAACTTTCCTGAGCATCTTTTTAGGCTGGCCTCAGTCAGTCGGTTATATAAAATATCAAGGTGAAAGTCATCAGAGCTCGCTTAGTATACACCCAGCTCCCAACCCAACTTTGAGAATAGATTAACGACGATATATATTTTATTATCGCCCGATAAGAGTCACACGTTCTGGCCCGATTTGCCCCATTGTTCAACAGCACTCACACACACTCAGATTGTGGATGATATTTGAATTTATTTCCCTGCACACAGAGCAGTGGAAAGTAGAGAATAGTGAGCCATGCTAATAATACAGCTCCATCTACAGCGGTTCTCTCTGGCTCTGCTGTTCTCAGTATAACAAACAGTTTACTCACATTGTAGTACAGAAAAAATAAATAAAAAAAAATTTAAACAAATACTGAAATGTAATTTCTCCAGCAAATTATACAAACTTTTGCCAATATTCTTTCTAAATGTAATGTTTTGTGATCGTATAATGCCAACATTAATTCAGAATTTGAGTAGACAGAGAAAGTATAATATAATGAGTACAAAATAATCATCCATTTTATTTTAACTGTAGAATAAAATTAAATGGAAAACATTAAGACAGCGAATTGAATGCTCTACAAAATACAGTTTGCAATAAACATTTTCTAAACACTGTAAATTCTTAAATGCTTTATGAAAACAATTACCTGCACACAGAGCAGTGGAAAGAAGAGAATAGTGAGTCATGCTAATAATACAGCTCCATCTGTTCAAGAAAAGATTTCAGTTGATTAGAAAGCACATGGAAAAATGGCGCACATTAAAAGATTATGGAGTTCATGCAAACAGAAATAAAAAATCAAAATACCCAGAAATATGAACAGAAAACAACTCTAAAATCAATTTATGTCTACTGTGTGCAATCCCTAACATAAATCATCTTGACATTCAGTATGAAACCAACATGTTTTACTTTTAATGTGGAGCTGCAACAGAAAGGACTCACCCACAGCAGTTCTCTCTAGCTCTGCTGCAGTTCATTCGAACTCCGTGCGCTATAGCGCCACCAGCGGCCAATAGGAAGCGCGATCACATCACAGCAGGATTTACTTCCTCTTCGAGAATGTTTATCCAGTTCCTCTTCTTCTTCTTCTTTGGTGTTTATTGGCGGTTGGCAACCTAATTTATTGGTGCATTACCGCCACCGACTGGAATGGAGTATGGATAAGGATATTATTTGTATATAGTATTATAAATAAACAAAAAAAAATTATAATATAAAAAAACAATCAAAACAAATAAACAAACTGGAAAATAATACAAAACAAATAAACAAACAAACAAACAATCAAAACAAATTATATTATTTTGTATAATTTACTTACTTTCAAAAATGTAATAATATAATCATACAACTTGCTATCTTTTTTCCCTAATAAACCTGGCAATGTAAAGTCATGGTGTTTTGCTATCTTAAGTGACTGAATAAGGTGATGTCTTTCATTATTATATTTCATACAATGAAAAAGTACATGCTTAACTGTTTCTTGTTGACAACAGTATATGCATTCCCCAGTTGTATGCTTTCCAATCTTACATAGTGTACTATTAAATCCTGTATGACCTATTCTCATACGAGTTATAATACTTTCTTCTCTACGATTCCTGCTCTCCCTCCTCCCAGAACCAACTTGATTTTGTATATTATGTAAGTGTCTGCTTAATTCAGTATCATCCCAATGTCTCTGCCATACTGAGTACGCATATTTCCTAATATATGCTTTAGCTTCCATTTTGCTTAATGGACTTGTAGATCTATCTGTTTTAATTTTAGAGTTTGTTTTGCCAGAATATCCACCTTCTCATTTCCTTCCACACCAACATGAGCAGGAACCCAAATGAATTGTGTTTCTTTGCCTTTAACCTTCAAATTATATATCTTATGGAAAATTTCATTAATTATGTCCATTCTAAAAGATGACCTGCCAGATTTTATACTTTCCAGTGCAGAATAACTATCAGATGCAATAACTGTGTACATTATTTCTTTCTCCTCTAACCACTGCAAGGCCGATAATATTGCTAATAACTCTGTTGTATAAACTGACAAATGATTGGTAACTCTTTTCTTGATATAAAAATCATATGTTGGAATATATACAGCTGCCCCTGCAGATCTTTTGATCCATCTGTAAATAAAAACACTGAATCTTGGAAATGCATCTCAAAATAATTCCTCACTATATGACATACTGGAAATTGTTTAGATTTATTATTTATTTCCCGCTTTATATTGAGGTCAACAGCAGGGGAGGGGAATAACCATGGAGGGATGGAGGATATTGATACTGTATTGCTGTACTGTAAATGACATAAACCTATATTCCTAGCCTTTGCATCACCTATCCACCCAAAACTTACAAAGTTTGTTTCATTATGTTCCCAGCACTCTTTCAATACACTTTTGACAGGATGTGAAACATTTTGTCCCTGTATATTAACCCAATATGTCAACATCAACTTCATTCGCCTGATGCCTAAAGGCATTTCTCCCATTTCCACCTGCATTGATGACACTGGGGATGTTTTAAATGATCCACTGCAGATTCTTAGGGCTTGAGCTTGCAATACATCTAATTGTTTGAGATTTGATTCTGTTGCCAACATATAATCTATACATCCATAGTCAAAGACAGACCTCATGAGTTCCCAGTATATATTTTGTAGAGATGTTCTACTTGCTCCCCATTCCTGTCCTGACAAACACCGAAGAATATTAATAATCTTTTTACATTTATCCTTAATTTTATCCAAATGAACTTTCCATGTCAATTTTTCATCAAAGCAAACCCCAAGAAACCTTACTGATTTGACTTGCTCCAGAGGATTCCCATATAATTTGAAAGATAGAGGTGTGACTTTATGGCACCTTGAAAAACAAATGACCTGTGTTTTTGCTACAGATCATTTAAACCCCCATTTATTAGCCCACTTTTCAACTTCAACTATTGCTTCTTGCATTTTTTTATTTATATATGTTATATTACAACCTCTAATCCACAAAGCCCCATCATCTGCATATAAAGATTTTCCAATGTTTTGTTTAACTTGAGAGAAAATATCATTAATCATTATATTAAACAATAACGGACTACACACACTACCTTGTGGTGTTCCATTCTCCACTGTATACACACTGGAGTATTCTTCACCTACTTTTACTTGTATTTTCCTGTTTAATAAAAAATCTTGAACCCAATTATATGTTTTACCTCCAATTCCCAAAGACTTTAATTGTATTAATAATCCTTCTTTCCAGAGCATATCATATGCCTTTTCCACATCAAAAAAGACAGCTATTACTACTTCTTTGTTAAGTTTGTGCTTTTCTGATGTCTGACTCTGGACATAATACAGAGTCCATTGTATTCCGACCCCTTCAGAATCCACTCTGATAAGGAGATAATAAATCTTTACTCTCTAAGAAGTATGTTATTCTTTCTGTGATTATTCTTTCCACTACTTTGCATAAATGAGAAGTTAAGGCAATATTCAGATTATCTGAGCTATTAACTTTTTTAAAAGTTTGTACTAGAAGTTCGGCTTTATCTAGATTACTGACAGTCATGTCTGCACCGACCAACACTGGTAACTCATAATTCCTTCTATTCCCCCCCATTTTCCTGATCATATTCCATACTTCTGACAGTTGTACTTCTCTTCCAATACTATCACAGTACTGCCTCCAAAAAATACGCTTTTGTATTTTTATTGTTTTCCTTACTAATGCCTGGGCACATTTATACTTGATCATGGCATCCATAGAATGCTGTTTTTTTAAGTTGCCTAAATGCTTTATTCCTTGCTTTCACAACTACTTTACAATCATCATTCCACCGGGGTACGTTCTTGACACGTCTAATTCATGTAGTTTTGGGTATTACTTCCTCCGCTGACTGAATTATTTCACTTACTAGCTTATTGTTGAATTCATTTACATGCATCTGGTTCTCCTAGATAGAGTCATACATCTATTTCCACATATTACTTGAAAAACTTCCCAATTTACCTTCTCCAGTTTCCATCTTGGACTTCTTAAAGGGTTAATTGTGACTTTATGTATAGCCACGAAAAGAATCTGAACACTTAGTGTGTTTTCACATGAAGTATATTTTAAATGAACCAAACTCAGTTCAGTTAAAGTGAGCCAGCGGTGAGTATGTATATGAAGTATATTAAGAAACAGTAAATATGTTGTTCAGAATGAAGACTGAACACACTTTCTGAGTGTCACGTGTTAGAGGAACATGTTCATATGTTAATGATGAACTACAGCTGTGGTTTTTCTGCTGAGCACTGACCAACATGATTGTGGTTTCACTTAGGTCCGTTAGCGAAGTATAAACTCCCGTTCTCTTCTGTCTCTTTATTCAGAGAGTGTGTGTTTGTGAAATTAATAGTAAGTATGTTTCGGAAGAGGAAATGCGGTTAGGACTTTGCTGCTGGTTCACAATATTTCACTTACTACCTCTTTCCGAGAAAAAAATGCGAGAAATCAATCAAAGGAACAGGATCTGATGAAGATGATAGATGTAAAGAGCATACAGACAGATACTTCTCTATCTGTAAGTCGATTCTCCTACTATTTCTGGCATTCCACTCACAGATCAGAGATAAGTAACAATACTTTTATTAGAAACAGACTTGATCCTGCCAGTACTCCTATATGTAAACACCGATGGACTTTACTGGACAAGAAATTATGGAACATGATCTTCCTGCTACCTCACCAGTATATTATTGTAAATAAAATTAAAGAAGTTTTATTCAAAATTTTTCACAGATATTACCCTTCAAAAGCAAACATCTGTGCTTTTTTTCCAACTGTGTGTAACTTTTGTACATTCTGTGGCTGTGAAGGAGAAATCATTGAGCATGTTTTTGTTGATTGTCCCCTTATAGCTTCCTTTTGGTCCCATTTACAAAGATTTATTTCCCAAAAGATAAAAAATAATATTTTTTTCAAAGTAAGTTTGAAATACTTCTTCTAGTCACTGAGCCAAATTTATCAGCCAATTAAAAATATGTAATTAACTTAATTATTATTTTAGTTAAATATTATCTGCACAAAATGATTTGGCAAAGAAGCAAACCCTCCTTTTACAATTTCAGAATTACAGACCTTAAAAAATATTGGAACAGCATTGAAAATTAAAAAAAGGAACAACAAGTTAAACAAAACAATCAAATTATTTTAACTTTAATGCAGACCCCTAAGTGTTTTTCAATTATGTATCTGTTTTTTTTTTTTTTTCTATTTTATTTCCGATCTTTTCCTGTCTCTTATCTTGTTCTCCTTGTTAAGATCAGATTTATGAAGCTGTATATTGATTCAACTTGGTTTACGTCTTAAAATTGTATTTTGACAAAATGTTAATAGAAGAAAAAAAAGATGTAAACATGAGGTGGTGGGCGGGATTAACATTTCCAAGCCTCTGATTGGCTCTAATGTGGCCAATGAAATACTTCTGTGGGTTGGTCAATGGAGACACCCAATCACAGACAGTAATTTTCCCCTTTACAAATTAGCATAGAGCAGTGAATAACAAACTGCCGTGTTGTCATAAAATTAATGATAATGTTTTTTGAAAACATGTTATGATGGTTTTATCTGTATCATTAAGTCAGGGCCCAAGAAGTGCTGAAAGAAGGCCGTCAGTAAGAGCAGATAAAGGAGGAAAGAAGCGCAAGAGATCCAGGAAGGAGAGCTACACGATCTACGTGTATAAAGAGCTGAAGCAGCTTCATCCTGACACCGGAATCTCCTCCGAGGCGATGTTCATCATGAACTCTTTCATCAACGACATCTTCGAGCACATCTCCGGTGAGTCTCGTCTCGTCTCGTGTCTCTCCAGCATCACACCGAGAGAGATCCAGACCGCCGTGCGTCTGCTGCTGCCGGAGAACTGGACAAACACGCCGTGTCTGAGAAACAAAGACCGGGACCAAATACACCAACATCATCAACGAACCCGAAGACTCTTTAAGAGCACCACATCATCTGGAGAAGAGCTCTTTCTGTTACATCAGAGGAGCACCAATAACTTCTGTTTAGTAATAATTGTTTAACAGTAGTGTTTGCAGGATTCCTGTGGGGTTTGGAAATGTTTGGGATTTGATTCAAGTAACTTCCAGGTCTGGAAAAGTATGGAAAGAAGAAAGCGGATGAAAAATGGTATAGAATATGGAAAAATGATTTGCATTTCCAGACTTTTGCCCCATTTAATGTTTATATGTGAGAAAAATGTAGTAATTTTATGAAAATATTTATGATACAGCAGCTGTTGTCAAACATGACTGGTGCAAGGTGCACTTTTTATTTAGCATTTTGAGTTTCTTCTCACAATATTCTTATAGCACCATATTACATAACCTCAAGGACCTCTGTAAAAAAAAAAAAAAAAAATACACATATTTTTATGTGCGCATGAGAAACCATTATGCTTAGCATATAGGACAATGCATTTTGAGCCACCTATTGTGTCATCAGCTCATTTCACGTGTGTTTTTTTTTTTGGCCGCAACAGAACATGTGTTAAAGAGATCTTCGGCCTTGAAATATGACATATTACCATAAACCACATTTGAACACTTTTTTTTTTTTTTTTTTTACAAAACCACTATTTCTTTCATAGTCCTTTGAACTTGGTAACTAGGACAATGCACACAGCCATATTTTGTCATCGTTATATATATATATATATATATATATATATATATATATGCGCAATCAAAACAATTCCCATGCACATGTGATTTGTTTCTCAGGGGCACAAAAAAGTGTGAACAAGGTTTTTTTTTTTTTGGAAGGGTAAAATTTAAATTTAAATGTAAAATTTAAATATAAATTTATGAGATTATACTTGGATAAATCACTTTTTTATATATATGATAGTTTATTGAACATAAAAGAATATATATATATATATATATATATATATATGTATGTATGTATATTTTAATACAGTACTTTTACGGCTCATTTGTTAAACTGAGGAGCTCAAATTCAAGATGAAAAAACACAATTTTACTCTGAAGCCCAAACGAAGCAAAAATGTAATTTGCTGCAGATGATAATAGTTATATGGAGATATAATTCTGAAAGCTGATAATGTAAATCAATGAGATCTTTAGAACAGAATATTTACATAAATGATATTTAAATACTTATAATGTTGAAAATATAATACAACACAATGATAACTGAGCGAAGAACAAATACAGTTATGTTTGGATAATCAGGTAAATATAAGCTGCTTCAGTCCAGTAAGTGTTTGACTTGAAATATTACTAACACTGTAAAAGTTACTTTTACCTTAAATTCAGTAAAGATTTAACAGCAAAGAGACATTTCTAGAATTAGACTCAAACTCCTTTTACTCCGACGACAGAAAGCATCTAGCATCATAAAAACAGCATGTTGTTCAGATGTAATTTGAGATTATAATTGTTGTTTGTGGTATTTAAAGGGTAACTTTCAGTAGCTTCCAGTGAATCTGACACACATGAAGAAACTGGTTTTGGAGTCGATGATGAGCAGGAGCTCTTTCTGTGTGGAGTTAGTTCTCTTGTTCTCCATGTGTTGTGTTCACAATCTAATCTACAGCGCAGGTGAATCAGAGACACTGGATTGAGTGAGAGTGTGAATGTGTGTGTGTTAGTCTTGTGATGGACTCGTGTCCAGTGTGTTTCCAGCCTTCAGCCTGAGACTCCAGCATCCTGTGACTCTGAGCTTTGGAGAAGAGATGATTATTCCTCTGTTACAGCGACTGCCTTTGGGCTTCAGGAGATTTAACTGTCAAACACACACACATACAACATTTATATTCAGCTCAATTTGACACTTTCTGTTTTGCTTCCACTGCAGGTATTGATTTATGAATCAAATAATATTTACAGATAAATATGGATCTATATATAACAGATATAAAAGACAGAGTAAAGGTTTGTCTGAATGTGAATTGTTTGGGGAAAAACACATTGGGCCTCATTCAAGAAACACGAGCAGAATTAATGTTCTTTGTAAATAATTCGTGAAGCAGTTCTGACGTAAACTTTCACATTCATGAAAATGTTAGTTGGTATGAAACAAATGTTCACCTGCTCCCAAACACGAGTAAATTAACTTTGAATTTTGATGCACTGCCATAATAATGACAAGATCATATTCCCTTTTTTATTTTGTTTTTCATTCATTTATTTTGCAGCTGAGTTGATAACTGTAAAACACAGCGCTCCAGTCACAAATAGAGACAACCATCTACTTGTACAACATCTGTCTACAACAATGAAGAAGTCAATATTACGGTTAGACTACTACGTTTTTATATTTAGTACAATTTAAAAAAATGAGATACTAGTAGGTGAATGCTTTGAATCCGGAGCAGAGTTTTCAGGAAGCTCTGTTTTTTATGGACAAATTGCTCATAATTTACTGGTATATTTACTCAGGTTTGATGAATGAGGGCCATTGAGATGAGAGAGACGGATCAGACAGAAGTGTTACCTCTCGCTCTGGAGCATTTGTAAAGCAGCACGACTGTCGCCAGCAGATACGGACAAGCTGCCAAGAGAAAACCGAGGATGATGAAGAATGAAATCTGATCTGAACGTAACACAAAAAAACAGAGCACATTATTGAGAACATTACAGAGCTCCTAAAGACTTTCAGCAAGTTTATTGGGGAAAACACAATTTTTGTAACCAGATTCTCACGGTTTGATCTTCAGCTGACCAATCAGCAGAAGGGGGGCATTTAATCTACTCCTGAACAAAAAACGAAAATTTAAGCGGAATTCTTGTTTTTCGTAAAAAAAAAAAAAAAAAAAAAAACTGTAAAAGGAGCCGTTTTGTTATTTTTCTACTTTCTATATTAAATTACAAAAAAAAAAAAAAATTATACACAGATTCATGAGATTAAGTACATTACAATTTTATTTTGGTATAGATTTTATTCTAATGCTGTAGTTAATGCGCTCTTCATTTCATTGAATTGTAGGATGTTGATGAGGTGTGTACATGTCAGTATCTGTGAAGTGTTAGTTTTACTTCAGTTCATGTTAGTTTTGTGAGAGAATAAACACATCTGTCAATAACTAACTGAATGAAATCAAATCAGCGGACAGAGACTGATCTCCAGAGACTCTCACCTCTGACTGAGATCCAGCTGTGCGGTGACTGTCCTCTCTCTGTTTTACAGTAGTAGAAACCCTCGTCTGACTCTGAGACAGTCGTGATGATCATCTCTCCTGTCGTCTGATTCTGGACGAGTGATCCATCTTTATAGAAATCAGCTCTGAGGATCGGGGAGTTTGTAGATCGATGTAAACAGTGTAGAGTCAGAGTCTGTCCCTCAATCACAGGATCAACAGAACTCTCCAGAATCACATCACCATCTACACAACACAAGAGATTCATGCATGCAGGAAGATGATGCTGATACATATTCTATCTTGAACTCATTTCTTAAATATACTTCAAACTCCAACAGATCATCTAGTTTTATGTTATTCGACTCACCGTGTACAGTGATGTTCAGAGGATGGTGTTTCTCTCCAGATTCAGACTCACACCAGTAAACTCCAGAGTCAGATGTGCTGAGAGACACGAGTCGACATGTAGATCCGGTTAGTGTTGAACAATCTTCTGTGTTTCTGTCTGTGTATCTTCTCACTGTCCATCCAGAAGAGTTCGTCTGATCCTCACAGCTCAGAGAGAGAGAGTCAGATGAGAAGTGTTGACTTCTGCTGGGACGGACCACCAGAGACACTGAAGGAGAAACACCTGAGACGGAAGAAAATCACACTCAAAATGTGTTTGTTTAATTAAATCTGTAATTAAAATTATGATGAAATTTAGAACCAAAGTTTTAAATGAGAAGGTTTTTTTTTTGCATATATTATAATTTTGTATTTGATAGTGTTTCTGATCTGGGTTAGATTGAGAATTGGAGGGAAGTGAGAGCAGGTTTTTGAGTTGTGCATTGGTTTCAGATGGTTTTGTCCCCCAGAGACTGTAATAAAACACAGATACAGATGAGTTCAAGTATAAATACAGTCTCCCAGACTCACCAGTGATCCACAGGGGCTGTGTGTTACTGGTCTTTGTGTTATAGGCCGGTCGTCCTCTCTCTGCTCTGCACGTATAAACTCCTGTGTGCTGTCGAGCAGCAGGACTGAGAGTGTAAGAGCCTCCAGCTCCTCTGCTGCTGTCGGACAGATGATCATCATCTCTGAACCAGCTGAACGTCCAGCCTGTAGAGGAGACTGTAACCTCACAGATCAGAGTCACTGAGTCTCCTTCAGTCAGCCACGGCTGTGGAGACACTCGCACTGCTGCCTGAGCTTCAGCTGAACAACACATGAGATGAGTTATAGAGAGAGAAGCTGTTCACACTGATGATAATGAACACACACACAAACTCACCTGATACATTCAGTGTAACAGCATCACTGCGCTGAGAGCGTTGTGTTCCCATCAGTCCTGTACAGGTGTATTTACCACGGTGAATGTATTTAACACTGCTGATGTTCAGCTCTTGTGTTGAGATTGAGTTATATTGGTAGTTTGTTCCCTCTGTTTCCCATCTGTACGTCCACTCAGTGTCTCCTCCCCACTTTATATCACATCTGAGAGAGACTGTTTCTCTTCTGAACACTTGTTCATCCGGTCGAACCGTCACCACAGCTTTAGGACTCACTGTACAAACACAGAGTATTGCATTGATTATAGATTCAAAGTGTTAGATGTTCTGTAGATATTGTTTCTGATCTGTGTGTCGTGTCAGATACTGTGTTCTCTCTCACCTGTAACATTTACCCACAGTGCATCACTGTATTGTGTGTAGTAGACTGGTATTCCTCTTCCAGCTCTACACCAGTACTGACCTCCATCAGACACTGAATCAATCTTCACTCTGTAGGAGTTTGTTTCTGTCTTTGTCTCAGAGTTCAGTGTGTGTTTGTACCAGTAAAAGTCCCATCCAGGAGACAGATTCACACGACAGGTCAAAGTCACTGTGTTTCCTGTCAGTGCAGCTCCTGCAGGATCTGATCTGAGTTCAGGCTTTGGCTTCAGATCTGCAGGAGAACAAGAACAGATTCAGAGTTCAGCTGTGAGACAGATCTCTGAGTATAAACCTCATGTAAGATTTGAAGAGTCTCAGACACTTTTGGCTCTTTTCCATTTCATGGTACGGCTTGGCTCTGTTTCTTCTTCCCCTTTTTTTGGCATTTTGTATATCGCCACCTACTTTTGCTGTTATGCAGTCATGGTTTATGTATAGTTATACTACGGGGCAATAAAATGCTTGAATCTGATTGGCTGACGTACGTTCCAAGGTGTGCAATTATTTTTCAGAAAAACGTACAGTGAATGTAGTTCTAGGCAGCTCTGGACTGCATTACATAACATTACGGCTCTGTTTCTCGCTGTGTAGGGCCCTGAAACACCAGGGCCCCTCTTGCTTTCAAAGATTATTTAATTTTAGTTTAGTTTTTTAATTTGGCCAACGGCTATGAAAACATGAATGATAATTTATTTTAATGCGGTGCGTGGTTGCCCTTTCTACTTAAAAATCTGTCAGATCATGTAATGGGAATGTAGTACAGTCTTGCCCAAGACTAAAAAATGAGTTCAGAGCCGCAAAAGAAACACTTGCTGCATCCTAATTCACATACTAGCTGTCCTAAATAGTATTTGAAAATAGAATTGGTATGTCCCAAATCATAGTATGTTTATAAAAGAATGCCTAAGATTCCCGATGGTCTCTACTTCCGGTTAGAATTCGCAGTGCAGATCAATGCACACTATAACGGCTAATATTGCCCACAACACATTGCCCGGTGGACAAGGATTCGCTTTGAACTACAAATGCATAAAACAGTGTTAAAAAAAACTACAAACATGGTGGATATACATGCCCAACATACAGGTAGAGAAAGGGATTTGTGTTATAAATAATCAATGTATAACCTGATAAAAAATATTAATTTAATGTTATCCACGTTATATTTCATCTGCAGCAAGACTGTGAACTTTTACAATACATTTGGTCATTAACTTTTAAATGTGTCATTATGCAAACACACGAGGTCTTGGCATGATAGTCCTACGACTAGCAGATCAACATGTCTCTTCATTTCTCTTCAATACGGTAGGAAATTAAATTAAATTAAACGAAATGTGAATGCTGTTAACGGTGACAAGATGATTGACAGGGCAGTTTAAACAGTGACACGGAAACCTGGCTGAATGACGCCATACCGGACAGCGCGCTCCATCTGCCTTTTAGCTGTTTAGAGCGGATCGCGACGCAGAATCAATGGGGAAATCACACGGCGGGACATGCTTTTACATCAATGAACGCTGGTGTACAGATGTAACTGTGTTAAAGAAGATGTGCTGAATGATCTAGAAATGCTGTTTGTCAACTGAAAGCCGTTCTATTCGCCGCGGGAGTTTCACTCGTTCATTCTGGTGAGTGTTTACATCCCTCCACAAGCGCACGTGAGCTCAGCTTTACAGAAACTCACTGATCAGATCACAGAGACAGAACAACACCCGGAGTCTGTTTTAATCATTTTTTGGGACTTTAATAAAGCCAATCTCTCCCGTGAACTGTCAAAATACAGACAGCATGTTACATGTCCCACGAGAGACAGTAATATATTGGATCACTGTTACACAACAATAAAGGATGCATATCACTCTGTTCCACGAGCAGCTTTGGGACGTTCTGATCACTGTCTGATTCATCTAATACTGACTTACAGGCAGAAACTAGTATAAAGTTTCGTTCATTATTATTAAAAAAAATGTAATTCCATAGATGTGGAGGATATCACGATTATGGAAAATGGAAAATTTAATATGGGAGAAGTAGAAAGATCATTAGCTAAAACTAAACAAACCACACCAGGGAAAGATGAAATAAGCTATATCCTGTTAAAACATTTAAGTACAAAAAGTAAGGAACAATTGTTTATGTTATTTAATAAAGTATGGGAAGAAGGGAGAATTCCTGAAAGTTGGAAAGAAGCAGTAATTATCCTGATAAGGAAGCCAGGAAAAGATGCTAGTGAGCCATCAAACTATAGACCTAGCATTAACATAAGAGATTAATGTATTTTTTTTTTTTTTTTTTAGAAAAAAAGGGTTTGATAACGTAATTTGAAAGTGTGTTTAGGAGAGGAAGAGACACGATGGATGCAGTGTTGTGTTTAGAGGACGATGTAAGAAAAGCTCAAATAAATAAAGAATCTGTGGCAGCAGTGTTTTTGACATTGAGTTGGACGATATTTTATGGAGAGAGGGATTGATTAATGATTAAACTACACAAAATGGGAGTAAGAGGTAAAGTTTTTAATTGGATTTGAGATTTTTTGAAAGGAAGATCAATTCAAGTTAAAATAGGGACAGATATTTGAAATAAGCATAAAGTAGAAAATGGACCACACAAGGGAGTGTTATAATTCCTACACTCCTTTCTGTTATGATAAATGATATTTAATAATGTACCTAATGGCATGAATATATCATTGTTTGCAGATGATGGGGCGCTTTGGAAACATGGGAAAAATGTGGAATATGTAGAAAATACAGGAAGGAAAACATCAGGTTGAAATGTGGGGAATGGAATGAGGTTTTACATTTTCTGCTAAAAAATCACAAGTGATGGTTTTCTCTGGAAAGAAAAATAAAGATATTGAACAGAAATTATATAGGAATAAACTGGAAAGATATGAGAGTTTTCGTTTTTGGGGTGTGTGGTTTGATTCACAAATAACATGGAGATCTCACATTAAACAAGTAGAAGATAAATGTAAAAAAGTAATAAACATAATGAGGTGCTTACAGGAGTGGAGAGGAGAGCAGATTTGAAGTCATTTTTATATATTTCACTGATAAGATCTAGGTTGGATCATGGGAGTCAGCAGCACAGTCAGTATCATCGAGTCTGGACTGTATTCAGACACAGACACTGAGATTATGTCTCTGAGTCATGAGAACATCTCCAGTGTGTTCAGTGCAGGTAGAGACAGGAGAAATGAGTTTGAGAATAAGACAGAAGAAGCTGATTGTGAATTACTGGATTAGTTTGAGAGGACAAATAGATAGACACACAACATAAAGAGTGTTGGACAGGAGATGATGCACGTGATCTGGGAGGATATGGAAAGGAGTTTTGTAAAACTGTGGTATGGCCCAGTATCCCTGTGTGGAAGTATGATACTCCTAAAGTGGATTTGGAGGTATTACTGACCAAAATAGTAAATAATCAACTTGTTTTGATTTGGTGAGTGAATATTACAGACATGTGAACCAAAAATACATTAATTTAAGCAAGTTTTTACAGATAACAAGAGTTACGGGTGCTGCAATTGTAATTCCCAGCCAGAAGAGTGAGATGAGCGAGAGAACATCAGATCACTTTAGTGTATTTGCTGTTGAGATGTTTGATGACATTAGAATGGAGAGAATACACAAAGTCAGACAGAAGTTTAATTTACAGCGACTCTGTCTCTGTACTGAGAGTCTCAAGACCGGTGGATAAGATTCATCAGGAGGTTTGTAGGATATTATGTCTGCCTATTTAAGAATAATAAAAAAATGATAAAGTACAATGATATTTAACTCACCCGTCACTGAGAGAGAAACAGCAGAGCTTGATTGTGATGAGTTTGGTCTTTTATCTCTCTGTCCTCTACACGTGTACTGACCCTCATCAGATGTAGTTACTGCTCTGATAGTGAGAGTGTCTGTGTTTACAGTGTAACGATCAGACGACTGTAACTTTACACTGCCTTTATACCAATCATATCTCCAGTCAGGTGTCCAGTCATATCTCTGGTCATATGTCAGGTAACTTCTCTGTCTCCAGTCTCTGTGATCAGACTCAATCTCACACATCAGAATCACTCTCTCTCCAGTGAATACTGTTTTGTCTGGAGTCACAGTCAGAGTAGATCTGGGTGAATCTGTGAAGAAAGACAAAAATATGAAGTGACTCAAACAGCTCTTTCAGGGGAGAATATTTTATAAATGAGTTATAAATCTACAAAATAATTATTTATGTCATATTTCACAATATTGTTTCTGTTTTATTTGTGTACTGTCATCAGTTTTCTCATTTTAGTTTTTTTGAGGAGGCTCTGGTTAAAGGTGCTGTAGGGAACTTTTGTACAAATATATTTTTTACATATTTATTAAACCTGTCATTATGTCCTGACAGTAGAATATGAGACAGATAATCTGTGAAAAAAATCAAGCTCCTCTGGCTCCTCCCAGTGTCCTATTGCCATTTGCAGAAAGCCATCTGCTCCCGGTAAAAAATAACCAATCAGAGCTGCAGTCCGTAACTTTGTTTGTGTTCAAAATGTAGAAAAATGTATATAATAAGCGAGTACACCATGAATCCATTTTCCAAACCGTGTTTTTAGCTTGTCCTGAATCACTAGGGTGCGCCTATAATAAGTGTTTATATTCAGACTATTTTAGATTGCTTCGGGGATACCGCGGCGGAGTAACCCAGTACCTTTGTGATTCTTCATAGACATAAACAGAGAAGTAGTTCCGGCTACGATGTTCTTCCACAAGACGCAAGCAGTTCTGTTTATTAACCGCTAGAGCGTCAAAAGTTACCTACCGCAGCTTTAAGTCTTGAAGGATCTCAGGAATCTCAATCCACTTTATTTTTCTTGTAAGAGCCATTTATGAGTTTAATGTTTCTGGTTTATGGTGTCATTCACTTCTATTTTTCTTCTAAAGCTTGTTTTGCTGCTTGATATTGTAAACTGGTGTCACCATATTATATTAAAGGTGCAATGTGTAATATTTACAAAGATCTATTGACAGAAATACAATATAATATACATTACTATTTTTTCAGAAGTGTATCAAGATCTTATAAACCGTTATGTTTTATTACTTTAGATTGATCAGTTTCTATCTACATACAGCACGCGTCCCGTTACATGTTTCTACAGGAGCCCGAAACACACAAACTGCTCTACAGACTGTGTTTCATCACATCACACAAAACACTGACACAATTATGAACAAGTACATTAATATCCACAATAACATTAATTTCATGAATAAATAAGTAAATATAATTCCTGAATTGCCCTTTGTAAAGAGATCTCAGTGTCTCTGCTGTGTGTCACGGCCAGCTCGTTCTCGAACGTAACATAAAATAGGATCACACTTGCACAGATGGTTTGACTTGGAAGTTCGTTTATTACAATGAAAAATAATCCATTACAAAATAATATAGCATAATGTCTAGGGGTTTAAATAAAGAAATCATAATCCAAAAGGTAAGGAATGTTGACAAAGATAAACAAAAGCAACGGTTGGAGCACAAATGACTTCTCTGGAGACTGCCATTCCCCAGAGGAAAAAGTAATGTGAGCTGAATTAGTCCAGCATTTATTCTCTCCACAATCAGTGAAAATCAGTCAGCAGGGGTGTACAGTCAACCACACCCTCCCAGGTCATTCCGCCCCCAGCAGGGAAGAAAAGGTAGTACAGGGTCGTAACATGTGTTTATGGAGGACATCTTTACCTGCATCAGTCAGCGTAGTTTCTCTAAAGAGAGATGTGAGCGGAGGACTGAGCAACTTCACTAGATCCCGCTAAAATACACACTGCACCTTTAATACATGATCTGAATCATGAACACACTGCTTTGTAGTGCACACAGTTTTACTGTCTCCTGCACTTTGTTATTCTTCTGCTTATTTCTCTACAGTGTCTAATGAACCAGACGTCTCACACATTCACAGAAAAATAAGGTTCATAACATCCTCTGTGTGTTCTTTCAGGAGAGCATCCGTTATATATCTGTTAGTATTGTCTTTGTTATTATTAATGTGTAATCATAATCATTAATCATGTCATTGTTCCATTTAATCAAATAATCATTTATTATGTTTTATTATTTAGTATTTGACTTATTTTTCTTGCTCTTGCGGTGCTTTCAGTTATTGTTTAACATGATTGTTGGTTTCAAGTAAGAGAATGTGTCCATGTCAAGGTTTTTAACATCACATGTTGATTTTCTTTAATACAGTTCTAGCTTCACGGCTGAATGTGGTTTTGTGAACTGGTTTTGGGATCAGACAGGACAAGATGGATGTCTCAGGATCTGATAAAGTGACTGGATGGAGATCTGATCTAACAGTCACACGCTCAGACAAACATCTGAATGTAGAGTTAGATCAGGAATGGACTTGAATAAGATCCTCATACAGAGAGCAACAGAGACCAGAACAGAGATATTCATGATTCTGCTTAATACTGAATTATGTTAGACCCTTATGATTTTACTCGGTTCCTCACTATATACATTTAATGTTTTAATTACAATGAATAAACAAAGAAATTTGAATGTGTGATCTTCTGGATTCATCATATTTGATGTGCCATAATCAAATTTCATGTCAAATTAAATCTGTCTAAACTTTCATTGATCTACAGATGATACAGTAACTTTCTACAGTTATTATTGTTGTATTTTTGTATTGTGATATATTGTGACTCAACATATTTGTACAAAAGGCTGAGATTTAATGACACTGGTCCCTCTGTTGGACATTTACAGCTACTGGACTGTCCTTATCTTTATGCTATTGAATTACTTTATTTTGTTCAGTTTCTGCCTCATTGTATCTACTGTATATTCATTATTGTTATTATTGATCATTTATAGAACCAGACCCAGACTGATGTATGAAGCAGAAGACAACAGTTAAGAACTTTATTGTGGACATGGACCAAGTGATTTATTGTTGTGTCTGAACAATCTGTAGCGGTTGTCACTTAGTTTAAGATCCGCACCTCAACAACTTTCACACGATATTGTTTCCTATTAGAAGTCTCTCTGTAATGAAGCGCCTGATGAAAGGTGCTCTGGGTTTTAAAGATGCATTATTACTTATTCTTTTGCTGTTTATATTTTTTCTTTAAAGGGGGGGGGGGGGGGGGGTGAAATGCTATTTCATGCATACTGAGTTTTTTACACTGTTAAAGAGTTGGATTCCCATGCTAAACATGGACAAAGTTTCAAAAATTAAGTTGTACGTTTAAAGAAAAATACTCCTTCCGGTTTGTCACAAGTTTCGGAAAGTTTTTTTCGAGTATGGCTCTGTGTGACGTTAGATGGAGCGGAATTTCCTTATATGGGTCCTACGGCACTTCTCCCGGAAGAGCGCGCGCTCCCGTATAGCAGAGCACTGAGAGCACAACAGACATTCACTGATCAGAGCGAGAGCGTCGCCAAATGTCACAAAAGGAGTGTGTTTTTGGTTGCCAGGGCAAGACAACCCTGCACAGATTACCAAAAGAAAAACAGCATTAAGGGACCAGTGGATGGAGTTTATTTTTACAGAGCATCAACGGAGTTGTGCAAGTGTTTGTGTTTGTTCCCTGCATTTCGAAGATGCTTGTTTTACAAACAAGGCCCAGTTTGACGCCGGATTTGCACATTGTTTATTTCTTAAGGATAATGCAGTCCCAATGAAAAAGGGTCACAATCGTGTGTTGGAACCGCAGGCGGTGAGTAAAACTGCTTCAAATATCTCTGTGTTGTTAACTTAGCTATCCGCGTGTAAGCACATCAAGTAAACAACATGCGATGTTGTCATCAAACTGCACTTTCCACATGTACAGCTTAAAAAAAAAAAAAGACGAAATAAAGTGGAACCGCTAAGCAAATATATACAGTTTCAGTACATACCACATAGAGATGTAGTTGCTGATGCTGCTGCTGCTCTTGTTAAATTTCAGCCTCTGGATCTGATTCTGGATCATAAATATACGCTGAATCTGACTGTTAGCCATGGTTTGTTTTGGTTGGTTTTCTAATGCCACAGCTTCCAAACGCTCTCAACGCAAAAGCCTACTCGCGCTCGTGATTCTTTAGCTCCGCCCACACGTCACACCTCAAGCCGGTCGTGTTTTTCCGGGAAAAATCGGTACAGATTATCTTTCTCTTATGAATATAATAAAACTAAAGACTTTTTGGAGTTATGAAGGATGCAGTACTACTCTATAGGTACTCAAGATTAACAGGATACTGAGTGAAAACGAGCATTTCTCTGTAAATCCAGAGAATACAATACAATGCACTGTAAAAGTCATAAGTCAGCAGAAATGAACACATTTGAGCATCATTAAACTGTCTGTGAATGAATCTCAATCTCACTTCAGCTGCTTCAGTTTCTTTCTGCAGTGGAAACATCAGTTTAGTTGATATTGATTCAATTTAATTGGAAACAGTCCTATAACGTCTTCTCAAATTATTACATTTTATCCATAATTAAGTTAACGTAATATCAAAGATGATGCATACATTAAATAAGGTTAGAATAAAAAAAAGCCCTTTATTTAGGCAAAAATTACCTGGAAATTAAACTAGATTTTACTATGCATTAGTGAACTTGAATCATATAAAATGTAATTTCTTAACTAAACTGAGGCCAGTGAAAAGCTGAGTTGTTAGTAATTGTGTAAAAGCTGTAGTCACAGAGTCTCTGAGCAGAAACATGAATGTCCAGCTCTGTGTGTAATCATAGAGACAGAGACTACAGTAAAAGTAAAGAGAGAGACTGTCTCTCCTCTGAACACACACTGATCTGATCTGATCTCACTGATTTGTATATTCAGTCAACATTTATGTTCTTTAATCCAGATATCACAGTGTACAACATTTAAATAAACTTTCAATATTGTCAAATAGGTTTCTTTATGAGGACAATGATATTAAACTCACCCTTCACTGAGAGAGAAACAGATCTTGATTGTGATGAGACTGATCTTCCATCTATGTGTCCTCTACACGTGTACTGACCCTCATCAGATGATTCAGATCGTTTAATAGTGAGAGTGTCTGTGTTTACAGTGTGACGCTGAGACGACGGTAACTTTACACTGCCTTTATTCCACTCATATCTCCAGACACTGTGATTAGACTCAATCACACACGTCAGATTGACCGTCTCTCCAGTGAAGACAGGACTCTTTGGATCTACAGTCAGTTCAGGTTTGGATAAGTCTGTTAAGATAAAAACATAAAGTGACTCAAACAGCTTTAAGAAAATAATTATATACTGTTTTATATTAATATCAACTTTTACAGTATGAATATTATACATGGCTCTCAGTGTTTTCTGGAGGCTCTGGCTCCGTCTCGTCCTCAGACAAACACCTCTGACTCGTCATAGAAAGCAGAATGAAGCTCCTGCTGAAGGAGAGCTGAACACCTCCAACTACAACCTCATATGAGGAGACACTGAATCTCCATCAACTTCAGCAGACTTGTTTAAGGACTTTTATGTTGGAGTGTTTTTCTCATTGTTTCTGTGTTCACTTCCTGTTTCTCTTGTTGCCTTGCCTACCTTGTTTGTTTCCATAGTTACCCTCCTCTGTTCCCATGGCGACTCATTGTCTACACCTGTCTCTTCTTGTCTATATGATCCAGTGTTTCTCTTCTTTATTGTCTGGTCTGGATGTGTGCTGCACATTTGTTTCAGTTCCTGTATTTGGTTTCTCTTGTTCATTGCTGGATTTACTGTGTTGTAGATCTAGTCGTATTAATTCAGCTTCAGCAAGAAACTCATTCACTCGAGGACCATCGAAGACTTTCTGGACATTTCTGATCTAACTGAGCTGCCTGACTTTCCTCTCATTGATTTCTTCTGCCATGAATCAACAAGCGTTACAATCTCCACTGATCTGTGATGATCCTGGAGGATCTCTGAGTCAGTTTCTAGAATGACACTCTTACACTCTTTGTGTGACACTGATGTTAAAGAGGAGAGATGTGGAGAGGAGACTGATGTCTCTCCTCGTCTGATTCACTGCAGGTTTAATCTGATTCTCAAACAATCATGACACTTACTGTCAACAAGTCTGTTATTGTCTGCTCTCTTTAATTTAACAGTGTTTTATATTTTATGCTGAGAACTTCAGGAGCTTCTAGATTCATTGTCACAACTGAATCTTATTCTCATGTAGTAGAGAGAGTTTAGGAAGATGATGATATTAAACTCACCCTTCACTGAGAGAGAAACAGAGCTTGATTGTGTTGAGACTGATCCTCCATCTATGTGTCCTCTACACGTGTACTGACCCGCATCAGATGATTCAGATCCTTCAATAGTGAGAGTGTTTCTGTCTACAGTGTAACGCTGAGACACTTGAATATTTGAGTTTCCTTTCCACCACTCATATCTCCAGTTATTATAATAAGGTGTTAACTCACACTTCAGTCTCACTCTCTCTCCAGTGAATACTGTATTGTCTGGAGTCACAGTCAGAGTAGATCTGGGTAAATCTGTGAACAGAAGAAAAGAAACTCTGAATATCTGACTTCATGTAGTTGATAGTGATGCAATTGTGGTTAAAATGCAGTATGTTATGATTAAAGTTGTAATAAAATATTATTACCCATTTTTTTGTTTTGTCAATTCAACTGGATTTTGAAATGAGAAAGTTATTAAAACCTTATTGAATTGTTGAAACATTATTATTTACTTTCAGTGAACATTGATTGATAAGGTCATAGGTTTTACTTCATATAACATTTTCAGTAAGTTTGTAGAGTTGTCTTTGGTGCCAAATTGAGTCGAAAGCTTTTTTTTTTTTTTTTAAGTCAAAACATGCATATATTTTACCTTTATCTTGGTTAACATATTTTTCAATTAAAGTATGTAATGTATAGATGTGATCAGATGTGTGGTAATATGGTAAAAAATCTGATTTAAAAAATAAATAAAAATCACTCTCAAAATGGCCATAGTTGAGAAAAAAAATCGAGTAGTTTGAATCACTGGATATAGCTGTCGGTCATTTAATATTTATATTGTAAAACATAAAACATTGAAAGTTAATATTAACTCAAATTAAATGTTTTACAGCTTCATGTTACCTCGCTCTCTTTAACGTTAAACTGACGCTTGTTTGATCTGTGATCAGTAAACCCCGCCTACTTTGATTTGATTGGTCATCTCAGTCATTTTGACATTGATGAGCTGTTACAAGCCGCTCCTTTTATTTTATTTATTTATTTTTCAAACAATTTCACACATTGCATTTGTTGCTACATGTTGGGAGTAGCATATTACAAAAGTGACAAGTTACACAATATATTACTTTTTTAGCAGCCAAGGACTACTACTATAGTACACACCACGGTTCAAAGTAACCTACCCAACAACTGCTCAGGAAAAACAATAGTGATCTATTGTGAAGAAATGAACTCCCAAGAAGCAATAGCTTATAGATAGGGCTCCATTCCACCTCCAGCACCAGCACCACACACCTGACAAGGATTATGTGAACGCTCCAACTTTAGATGACAGGGCAACCATTCTTCAAACTGTGGGTATTTAGACTACAGTTACCTTAAGCAGACAAAACTTGACAGTCCCGATACATTTGTACCTCAATTTGAAATGTTCCTTGTACCAAGAGAAAGGGGTTTAACTCTCAGCCGCAAAATGATGAAGAGTAGAAGGTATTTACAAAATCAGTTCCCTTTATATCTTCTTTAGAAATGTCAATATTAAAGTCACCCATAATAATACTGTTTTTGTTCATCTGGTTTATACTGAAAAGGAGATTATCAAAGTGGTTTCTAAATGTTTCCTAGTCAGAGTTTGGTGATCTATATATTACTCCAATGATGCACCACTCACCGTTTTAACTTCTAGGAATAATGAATCAGTGTGGTCATCATCAACTGTTAAATCATGACGCTCCTTCACAGAATAATGAGAGAACATTATTACATACAAGCATACCCCTCCTCCAATTCTACCCTGCCTATTAACACAATACAGTGAGTATCCATCTATTTTATCAATATCTAAGAGGGTTTGCTCACTCATCCATGTTTCACTACAACCGATAATATCAAAACTAGCAAGAAGTGCAACGAGATCGTCATGATGCTTTTTAAGACTTCTAATATTTAGATGCATTACAGAAAATTAAAAGTCATTGTTTTGTTTCAGATCTTCCGGGTTGTAATAATCACATCTTGTATTAGTAGAGGTACAGAGGTTATGTTCAAATGTCTATCACACCCATTGTTTTATACCAAAATTATATTTCGGTTGCAGAAATACATTCCATGCAGAAAACCTAGGACCATACTCTTCTTTTTTTTTTTTTATTGAGGCACCCTGTGTATAAAAAAGGGGGGTTGGACATCCATCCAAACATTCACAATGTCCAGTTACCTACTCTCCATTTAGGATGTAACTTACACTCACCTAAAGGATTATTAGGAACACCATACTAATACTGTGTTTGACCAACTTTCGTCTTCAGAACTGCCTTAATTCTACGTGGCATTGATTCAACAAGGTGCTTTCTTTAGAAATGTTGGCCCATATTGATAGGTTAGCATCTTGCATTTGATGGAGATTTGTAGGATGCACATCCAGGGCACGAAGCTCCCATTCCACCACATCCCAAAGATGCTCTGTTGGGTTGAGATCTGGTGACTGTGGGGGTCATTTTAGTACAGTGAACTCATTGTCATGTTCAAGAAACCAATTTGAAATGATTCGAGCTTTGTGACATGGTGCATTATCCTGCTGGAAGTAGCCATCAGAGGATGGGTACATGGTGGTCATAAAGGGATGGACACGGTCAGAAACAATGCTCCGGTAGGCCGTGGCATTTAAATGATGCCCAATTGGCACTAAGGGGCCTAAAGTGTGCCAAGAAAACATCCCCCACACCATTACACCACCACCAACAGTGGTAACAAGGCATGATGGATCCATGTTCTCATTCTGTTTACACCAAATTCTGACTCTACCATCTGAATGACTCAACAGAAATTGAGACTCATCCGACCAGGCAACATTGTTGGTCGTGTTGTGTCTTCACAAATGCTTTGCTGCATACCTCGGTTGTAACGAGTGGTTATTTCAGTCAAAGTTGCTCTTCTATCAGCTTGAATCAGTCGGCCCATTCTTCTCTGACCTCTAGCATCAACAAGGCATTTCCGCCCACAGAACTGCTGCATACTGAATGTTTTTCCTTTTTCACACCATTCTTTGTAAACATTAGAAATGGATGTGTGTGAAAATCCCAATAACTGAGCAGATTGTGAAATACCGGCCCGTCTTGGCACTAACAACCATGCCACGCTCAAAATTGCTTAAATCACCTTTCTTTCCCATTCTGACATTCAGTTTGGAGTTCAGGAGATTGTCTTGACCAGGACCACACCCCTAAATGCATTGAAGCAACTGCCATGTGTTTGGTTGATTAGATAATTGCATTAATGAGAAATTGAACAGGTGTTCCTTTTTTTTTGTGAACAATTGCTTTTATTAAGCAGACATTTCAGTACAATACAAAATGTGAGATACCAATCCAGACTGCGGCCATTCCCCCCACCCACCAGAATGGGGAGTAACACAGCGACTAGCTAACACTTTTTTGCAGGAGTTAGAGCAGCTAAAAGTAAGTCTCTCTTTTGCGGAGAAAGTGACAATGTTGAAAATTTATTTAAAAAGAAAAGATCTGGAGTCAAAACCACATCCTTTTCTAACATGAATGCTGTATCATGAGCAAGCTGAGACCAGAAAGAAGAAAGTGCAGAGCATTCCCCCCCAAAATTTAAATATGTACCGAGTACCCCTTGGGGACATAAATTGCAGTTTGGGGAAGGTGATATGCATATAGAAGCGTTTTAAAGGGGACAGATAGAGTCTGTGTAATAATATCCAATGGATCATCTGATGATTTGGATTTTTTGAGGATGATATGATTGTCTCCCAAATTTGACCCAACACAAAAATGAAGAGGGAGCAAATATGACTTTGTCCAATTAATTTTGTACCCTGATAGATAACTAAACTGGTTATATAAATTTAAAACATGGGGGACTGATAGAACTGGATTATCTAAAAATAGCAATATGTCATCTGCAAATAAATATATCTGATGTAACGTGTTTTTAACAGAGATAGGAAGAATAAGTTCTGATTGACGTACAGCTTGAGCAAGAGCTTCTAGAGATAAAGCAAACAGTGAAGACGCCAGGGTGTCTCTTGCAATTGGAAATAATTGTGAACTGATCTGACCAGTAAGAAAGATGACTGAAGGATTAGCATAGAGGATTTTAATCATATTTATAAAGACAGAGTTAAAACCCAGGTGATCAAGCATTGACCACAAATAGTTCCACTCCAAATGGTCAAATGCTTTCATTGCATCTAAAGAGAGTATAGCAGAGGGAGAAATCAACTGATCAGATAAAGAGATTATATGAAGTAGTCTTCTCAGATTATCTGAAGAAGAACGAGACTTAATAAACCCTGTTTGATCAAGATTAACAAGTTTAGTCATAAAACCTTCTAGACGACTTGCTAAAACGTTTGCATTTATTTTAATATGTGTACCGATTAGAGAAAGTGGTCGGTAACTAGAACATAAAGTAGTCTTTATATATATATATTTTTTAAATAGGAGAGATATAATGGTCATGTTCATATTCTGTGAGAAGCAACCTTGATCAATCGAGTACTGCATCATATCTAGCATAAGTGGCCCCAAGTCTGACCAAAAGGTCAAGTAGAATTCAACTGGTATGCCATCTATTCCTGGGGATTTCCCCTTGCTCATAACTTTAATCAATGATTCCAGGGGCGGATCTACCGGGGTGGCATAGGGTAAATTAGGGGCAAATGCCACCCTAAAAGAAAGCTTTGCCACCCCTGCTGTCATCCCAGTTGGCAGCAACAAATTAAAAGTTATGGCTAGTTTGAAAATTTACGGGAGCGAATCTCCAATGTCTGACTGCAGTGAATGCAGCAGCACGAGAGAACAGAGCAGCAAGAGACTATAGACCGTATGCAAGAGACTGATTTGTTTGGAAAACTTTCTTAGTCCGCACGAAGTGAGGGTAGCATGAGATAAAAGGAAAAAAGGTATTATCGGAATGTATAAATCAAAAGTAGAGCTGTACATTTAATCAAACCTCGATATGGACTAGTGTCTGTGAATATTAAAGGTGTTCAGTACTTTCGCTCCCTGCACGCAGAGTATGCAGTCTGTGTAGGGCACCAACTCCCAGAGGGGCACCATCCCAGTAGCTCAAAAAAATAAATTAAATAAAAAAATAAATAAATAAAACCTTCCTCCATTTTCCCATCCGCGCTCGCGAGTTAATAATAATAATAATAAAGTTGGCTTGACGTTGGACGTTTGAGAGTTTCAAATCTCTAAAGTTACATGTGATATTGGTATACACTTTTCTAACATCAGTAGCATTTGAGGAGAAAGACTTACAGTCATAAAAACAACTGTAATTGTTCATCTAGGTGTCAGCTATAATGCACAATTGAATTGAATGTTGGATATTTATTAAAATAAACTGTAAGTCATATGTAAATTATGCTACTATTTCACATGGGCTTAACTGCAAATTTGAAACTCAATAGCATTTGAGGAGAAAGACTTGCAGTCATATAACAATTATAATGTGTTCATTTAGCTGTCAGCTACAATACACACCTTATACATCTTTAATATTTATTCAAATAAATTATAAATAATTTAGATAAAAATAGGCCTGTTTATCACTTTCAGGCACATTCCTGGAAAGTTAATTTTTATTATTATTTTTTTTATATTTTTTTTTTATATATATTTTTTTAAGGTCCCTTACGAAAATTACCCATGGTTTTAACAATAACACCACAAATCATTGTTCTTGTTGCCATGGTAACTGCAAAACTTCAAAACTTCAAATAATAATTTATTAATTTATTATTAATTTACAAAGTAATATACTGTAATTTTCTTTTGATGTTGTTGTTGCTATAAAAACAGACCTAAGCCATCAATAGCCAGGCAAATACAAAATAAACAATTTATGTACATGTTATTACAAATGCCATGTGATTGCTGCTGCTACACTTACAGGACGATCAGATCCTTGTTTAGACTACTGACCAAACATTTAATTCATATTCACTTATTCTTTCATTTTTGGACACCTTTTTGCTATAGATGACACAGCCTTTATAATTTTTTCAACAAAAAATGTGCATATCACAACCCTTACAAAAATAAACCATGGTTGTATCATAGTAAAACTGCTTAGTTTCCTTTTGCATGATTTCTGAATGCTTGAGACTATTAAATAGAGTCATAAATGTTGAGAGCTACAATTGTCAGCTAATAAAACCTATGCTTCAGGGACCATATTCATATAACATCTAAGGCTAAATGTAGCTCTTGACTGGTTGAGTTAGATGATGATTAACACTAAACAGAAGAAAATCAGTTGAGTCTCCACAGCTGGAAATGACACTGGCTGTTTAAGTCTTGTGTTTCTTATAATAAATTGACATATTGCTAACACTGAATCTTTTATAATGCTCTTAATCACATGTCGATTCATACTGTATGCATTAGTGAGTGTGTGGTGTTTATGGGGTATGGTCACTTATTCCTTATATGAACTGTTTCAAATGCAAGACATTGATTGCATGAGATTAAGTTTGTAAATGAAAGCCTGTGTCCTTTTATAGTGTGCACATATACAGTAAGTCAGTTTTCAGTTTTCTCTATTGCTCGTGTGCCAGCGATTATCAATCTGTGCACCACTGCTGCTGACCCCTGCTCTATACAGTCTATGATTAATATACAGATGATTTAATTTAGATTGAAACAGCATCACAGTATCATGATCACTGTTATGAACTCAAAATCTCCTTATGAGGAAAATACTGCACCAAATTAAATATCAGGTTTGCTCGTCGTTGGTGTTAATTTCCAATTTTTGATAACAAATGAAACACTGATTTGTATATTCAGTCAACATTTATGTTCTATAATTCACATATAACACAATTTCATAGTGTACCACACTTACATAATTTAAGAGTATCATACAATTTCAATATTGTCATATAGGTTTATTTATGAAGACAATGATATTAAACTCACCCTTCACCGAGAGAGAAACTGAGTTTGATTTTGACTTGATCTCCTTTTGTCCTTCTTCTCTCTCTCCTTCACACATGTACCGACCCACATCAGATGTTTTAGCTTGTTTAATAGTGAAAGCGTTTATTTTACTCTCAGACACTTTAGTTCCATCTTTACACCACTCATATTCCCAGTCTCTGTGTTTAGACACAATCACACACGTCAGATTGACCGTCTCTCCAGTGAATACTGTATTGTCTGGAGTCACAGTCAGAGTAGATCTGGGTGAATCTGTGAACAGAAGAAAATAATCTCTGAATATCTGACTTCATATAGTTGATAGTGACACAAATGTGAATAAAATTGACTGTTATGATAAAAGTTGTAATAAAATGTTTTCATTCTTTTATTTGTTTTGTCAATTCAGCTGTATTTTGAAATGAGAAAGTAATTAAAACATTATTGAACAGTTCTTGTTCTGGTCGGTAGGTGGCGCTGTTTTCAGTCAGAGGTTTCAATAAATCATTTATTTTAGAGATCATTATGATAATAATCTTCAGAGGAAATGGTAAAGTTGATCTATCTTCTAGGTTCTGTTGTCAGACTCCTTTAACTAACACTGTATTGAATGAACATCATTAAGTTTAGTTAGTACACAATAAATCAGATCTACATCCTCCAGATGTCTGCAGTGATCACTCAGTGTCTCGTCAGATTGATCTGGAGACATTCAAACATCATTATAACAAGAAAACAATGAACCTTTTGCAAAGTGTAACTTTTTGTACTAAAGTAATATTTTTGCAGTTATGTTACAATATTTGGATGGATTTATTTATTTTTGTTTACACGTTTATTTAGTAATATTCATATCATTATGAACATATATGAACATTATTCATCCAGATCACCAGAGTTACACATTGTGGATGTTTTATAGTTTCCACTTCTACAACGTCTGTGTTTTTGTTTTCTGCTTTGTGGCTGATGTAGTGACTTCATTTGACAAAATTGATGAAAACAAATAAAAAAAATTAATTAGCTTTTGTAAACCATTCATGTCCAGTGTGAGTTCTATGGACAACCTGTTTTTATTGTAGAGCAGGTTCCACAGAGGAACGTTTATGTTGTAATTTGGCATCTGAAATAAATCTCAATCAATCACAAAAGAGTTAATTGCTCACAGTTATTTTTGCAATCGACTACAATAAGCTTTTTATTTATTTATTTTAACTTCATCATAAACTGCAGAGATAGTGATGGACATGTGACAAACACTCATTAGTGCTCTGCATTTATACCCCCCCCCCCCACACACACACACACACACACACACGGCAGTGAACACACACACACGGCAGTGAACACACACACACACACAGAGCAGTGAACACACCAACACACACACAGAGCAGTGAACACACCAACACACACACAGAGCAGTGAACACACACACAGCAGTGAACACACACACACACACGCCTCAGTCGTGGTTTTGAAGGAGAGAGAGAGCTCTGTACATTCACTCCCTCCACCTACAATCACTGTCAGTATAAGACTCAAACCCACAACCATCGGGTTACGAGTCTGACTCTCTAACCATGAAGCTACAACTTCCCCCACAGCAGTGTTTTACAGCATGAGGAGCTACACATATAAATGATGGTGAGTGAAGATGAACAACAGCAAAATATGGACATGAATTATCAGCAAAGAGACAAACGTGTGATCCATGTAGACAAATAAACTACTACAACACTATTCATATTTAATAAATCAAATGTAAATCAGTAGAGCACAATACCTTGAGTGAGTCCAGAGTGGATGAAGGACATCAGCACTAAACACAGAAGAAACAGATATGAATCATTTCCATTGGTTCAACACAATGCAGATCACAGAAACATGTCTAGAGTTTCAGCTGAAAGTGTTTCTCTGTTTTGATGCTCCATGAGAACCGATGGAGGATATTCTCCATCATTTAACACACACAATGTCATCACAGCATGGGTCTAGAATACACTCAACCTGTCCCTCCACTCCACATACTTTTATTAAAATCTACATTTGTCTCACACATGTTTTCAGTCAAGTGTGTTCAGGTCGAGGTTTTCAAGAGACAGATTGAAAAAGTCTATATTTAAATTAAAGAGACAAAATAGTTTATGAATGACCCGGCGTCTTAATTGTATCAGAAAGAGAGCCGATGTGAACATTATGGAGCACTAAACACTCTCATGTAGTTTATATTTCATTCACACTGGAAGCTGGAGTGTGTTCTCGTGCAGAAAGTCAAATACAGAAATTAATTGTTGTTCAGAAGACAGAAATAACACAATATTGATGTGTGATGTTTCCCTTCTAGCAAACTATCAGCTATCAAAGCTAAGCTGAATAAAAAACAGAAACATTTAGACTGATGAAACACCAAGATAACATATATGTGATTAATTATATAATAATAATAATAAAAATAATATATGGCAAATATTACATGGTTTATGTGTGTGTCATCTTCAGGTAAGCTAAAAAAATTAAACTACGGCTCCGTCCACACGGAGATGCGATTCTGTGAATACCTTCAAAATTTTTATCAGATAGGCGTTTGGTCCATACGGATCCGGTGTTTTTTAAGAGTGATATCGATATTTTTTTTTAAAACCGGGTCCCAGTGTGCATAAATTTGAAAACGCCGGCTTTGCGTTTTCGTGTGGATGGCGAATCCATATATTTTATTTTTTCTGAAACGATGACGTCATTAGCACACGTCTCGCCCCTAGTCACGCACATAGACAGTAAAAGAAATGGACACAGCGACCCCACTGGATTCAACGGAGACAAGTGAAGTCAATTAGAAGCACACACTTCCTGGGGGTCGAGCGTACTGCGCAGACTCAGACTGAGCTTGATGAAGTAGATGTCACGTGAGCAACCTGTACGTCTTCTAATCGCTGTGCCAAGAGAAATCTGAATCACCCACCGAATCTTGCAGAGAAGGCGAGTGTGAACAGCAGCACATTTTGGTAAGTATTCTGATTAATTATCTCCCTTGACTTTATACCTCCACGTCCCCCCGATAGCCTTATAGACAGTAAAAGATTGCCTGCGAGCTTCTCCTCCTGTCCATACGGTAATTTCTCTACTGTCGTTGGTTATGACGCAATCGATAGGTTATTTTTAACAAAAACTGCTTCTACGGGACCATAATGTAAGATACAAGGTAATGGAGCCTTTTATACATTTTTGTGTTTCTTTTAGAAATAATTAATGGACAAATGGAGTCTTTAAACGCCCCAGATGTAAAATTATTCGCTGTCAAAGTGACGCCAAAATGAATGGTGGTGCTCACCGATCACAACACACACTGGCCCAGCAGGTGGTGGTCCGCTAGCCAATGGTGGCACCAAGGGGTGCTTCAAAAAAATGAAACCCTGCCACCCTGGACAAACATAGTCCACGTCTTCTTCTCCATTTTATGTGTATCTCTGTGGCAGAATTACAGCGCCACATGCTGGTCTGGCATCTATACTACAGCGTTTGAGATCGTTGAGACGAGGAAAAAAAAAAGATCGGATTGGGGTCAACTCCGTTCCTGTGTAGATGGGGCCTCTGTGAAAAATGCAGTGCTAATTGATTTATTATTGTATTGAAATAATAAAATATATTTTCTGCCCTGATCTGTGATCAAAACAAGAAAAATGTGTATGAGCCACTTGTAAGTATATAAATCACTCATAAAACTGTCATTGGAAAAATATAGAGAAAAAAAATATAGAACACAGATGATTGATTACTGTCCAGCAGTTTATTTGATTTGACCAATTAAAAGAGATAAGAAAAAATTAAATAATAATATATTTTATTTTGTAACGCTCCTTTCTTAATACTCAAAGCGTTACAACATATACAAACAAAATAACAAGTCAACCACAATTACAAAACCAAAAATAAAACCATAGTAGCAATCATAAATTAAAAGTGTGCAAAATATGCAAATAAATAGGTATAAGAGCTTAAAACAAAGATAGTAATAAAACAGTCTACAGCTAGAACCGTACTAAACACAGGATCAACTCTCCTCGACAACTCTGAGGCTGGAGTTTCCCTTTCTTCACAGCAAATCAATCTTGACCAAGCTCTCTATCTGTTCCCCAAACTTCTAGTGGTGACAATCTTAAACACACATTGTTTCCTGCTCTCCCCAAAAATAGTAACATACCAATTTTTATATAATAAAAAACTCTTGCCTTTTGACTCTTATTATTTAAATGATTTAGAAACAAGATTTTAAATACAATTAATAATACTATTAAAAAGAAAACAAATAAACCAAAACATTTGCACCAACATTAACAGTGAAACCCGTGATGGTAGACATTTTCAAAGTCTCTCCATCACTGACTCTTCACTGGAACAGAAGACCAAACCACATCAGGTCAAAGTGTTTGAGACACCGCCTCACTTCCTGTTTGACTCTGACAACATCGACTCCTTCCTCATCTTGTGTTCAGGACATTCAGAGATCATTTTCTTTTTTGCAAATATGCAAGTTAATGTTATTACATTAAAATAAAACTTACTGACTTTGATCTCACAGAGTAACAACTTCACAACATTTTTTGAACAATTTTTGTAAAACATTTCCCCTCCGTGTTACACTTTCTGTGTTCCGGGTCAAAAACGACCGGCCTACAAAAAATAGCTTATAAATCTCTCATTATGCTTTATATCACTAAATATTAGATTCAATATTTGTGTCAGCTTGTTTTCTTTTAATGGGGACAGAGTTTATTTATTTATTTATTTTTTCTATTTTAAACTGATCGATTGCAGACATCCTTTATCTGAGCCTAAAGCACACTATAGTGTGATAAACAGTGCAAATTATTTTCATATTTTATTGCTTACTGAAAACATTATCCACAAATAACACTTTTTTTCCCTCTCCAAAACTGAAGTGCATAAGAACAAGATTAATGACACCTTATCAATCATAAAAAAAAAAAAAAAAAAAAAAAAAAACATTCTGACCTAATTGAAAGAAACCAAGCTGACAAACAGATTGAATCTGATATTTTGTGATAATAAAGCTTAATAAGAGATTTACATGCACTTTTAACAGGCCAGCCTTTTTTGACCGGGAACACTAAAGGGTTAATTGTGACACTATAGTGACTGTGAAAGAATCTGAACACTTAGTGTGTTTTCACATGAAGTATATTTTAAATGAACCAAACTCAGTTCAGTTAAAGTGAACCAGCGGTGAGTATGTATATGAAGTATATTAAGAAACAATAAATATGTTGTTCAAAATGAAGACCGAACACACTTTCTGAGTGTCACGTGTTAGAGGAACATGTTCATATGTTAAGGATGAACTACAGCTGTGGTTTTTCTGCTGAGAACAGACTTCACACATCTGCTACAAATCACATTGAGACAAACTGATTAAATATCAGAGAAAAAGTGTCTAAGAACAGAAGTTAATAAGTATGGACAATTAATTTTCAGTAAGAGCGGCAGAAATAATTAAAGTAATGAAAACTTGTGTTTGGTCACTGTTCTCAAACTCTCTGAACCTCTGATGGAGAGTCTATTACAAGATAAAATGAACTTCCTGAAATATGAAGAGCGTGTATTATAACAAAACCAAGCAAAAGCACACATCCACAGAGCCTCCATCTTTCACAAGCAGCACAGATAAATACATGTTCTGTCAAACTCTGGATCTGATCCACACGTAACATATCATCACATTAATCTGAACAATAAAGAATATGAAAAACAGCAAGACGGTGGATTCATAGACCCTCCTACACACAGCACAAGCATTAATCTTCAGCTGAATACTGTATTAAAAACAGAAGATAGTGTAGAATATAATGAAATACTCACAGAGTGTGAGAGACAGTGCACTGGAGCCCATACTGACACATTAACAGACTGTTTGAACTAAATCAGACACTTCCTGCTTTTCACACTTCAAGAAGAGATGAGGGAGGAGACAAACTCTACACACAAATACATGAAGAAATAGAAGAAAACCAGACCCATTCGAAGATATTTACTCTTTTACTGCATTAAAGCTGTTAAAGCTGTTTTTCTCCTTGAAAAGAGAAAGTGTTCAGTAATTGTTCTCACACTGCTTTGTTTTGTTCATTCACAGCCAAAGCCTCACAGATTATGGACAGAACAGTGGCTCGATTAATGACAACTAAACTGCTTTTACACAATGATCGATGTAATTAATAATTAATACAGTGTATCTGTTATTACATTCTGAATATTTTAGTTCATTAAAAACACGATTTCTCTAAGATAAGATAAACATCTGAAAACAATACTTAGTTGTCACAAAAATATTGTTGTATAAATCACCATATTTCATATAGGAAGGACCCAGAATCAAAACCCTGTGTGACTGTTGCTATAGAATTAAATAAACGCATCTTTGAATGTAAAAGGTGATTTGCATTCAGTCCATAAAATCATGATTCAGATCGGATGGAGTGACAATTTGCCAGAACAATATTTCAAATATTTATTTCTTCTCTAAAAGGAGTAATTACAAGACAGCGTTTACTTTTAGAAGTGAGAAGTAAAACCAGGAGACTCTGAATCTTCAGCAGTTTTCTTTATTTCTGTTTGATGCTCCAGTCATTGTCTAATAAAGCAGACACATGTTAGTTTATATACATTTTAGAGAGCAGTCCTTAAACAAAGGATGTAAACAGTTATTAGGAGCCTGACCAGTTTCACGAGGCCCGATCAAAACAGTATAATTGTACCACACAGATACCTCACAGAGATAAAAATACATCCTCAACATTAGTATTTCTGCTCATAAAACTTGCCACAACTTCAAAGACTGGAGCAGGATCATCAAAATCCATCAAAACATGATCAGCTCAGATACTGCACTTGATTAACTCTCAATATGGAGAACAAGAACTAGAAGAAGAATATGTGTATATATTGTTTTGTTTGTTTTTATTCTGTTATGAAGGCTCAGAGCTTTCTCTCCTGACAGCACCCCAAATATGCTTAACTTTATTCAGTTATAAGTAAATGTGAACTTGTGAAAGCAATATGAATTGGTACAGGTTTTCTAAAAGAAGTAAATGAAAATGACATGCACATGTTGCTGGGAAACTTTTGCTCTTGTTGAAGTATTTTGAGGTTTATGAAACTACAAATGAAGAATAAGAATAACTATCTTCCTCGCTCTGGTTAAAAATATAGAGCAGAAACAGAGCAGAAGTCCAACCACAATCATGAGCTCAACCTTTATTAGGCCTCTTTTAACACTTCTGTCATTTTCTCACTTCAAGCTGCTTCTAAAGTCAGCAACGCACAAATAAAGATGTGTCTTCAGTGATGAGCTAAAGACGCCAATGCAATTTAATTTTAACTATATATGGCCTCAGAAAAATAAAGCCCACAATAGAAACATCCCACAGAATGTTGACTTCCACTACAAGATACAACACACACCGGCCCAGCTCACCGAACACAACACACACTGGCCCAGCTCACCGAACACAACACACACCGGCCCAGCTCACCAAACACAAAACACATCGGCCCAGCTCACCGAACACAACACACACCGTCCCAGCTCACCGATCACAACACACACCGTCCCAGCTCACCGAACACAACACACACCGTCCCAGCTCACCGATCACAGCACGCACCGGCCCAGCTCACCGATCACAGCACGCATCGGCCCAGCTCACCGAACACAACACACACAGGCCCAGCTCACTGGACACAACACACACTGGCCTAGCTCACTGATCACAACAAACAATCACAACACACACTGGCCCTGATAACCGATTAGGGCTGTCACATTTGTGAAAAAATCATTTTTGATTTTTAAGACGTAAGTGTTCAATGAATCGATTGTAAAATTTATTTTCCATGTCTAAAAAGAAGACGTTTTCTTTTTCAACATCAAATAAAGGATGAACGGGCCAGCTCACCGATCACAGCACACACTGGCCCAGCTCACCGATCACAACATAAGTGATGCATTCAGCCTATAAAATCATGATTCAGATCGGATGGACTGACAATTTGCCAGAACAATATTTCAAATATTTATTTCTTCTCTAAAAGGAGTAATTACATCACAGCGTTTACTTTTAGAAGTGAGAAGTAAAACCAGGAGACTCTGAATCTTCAGCAGTTTTTACTGGCCCAGAACACAACACACACTGGCCCTGCTCACGGAACACAAAACACACCGTCCCAGCTCACGGAACACAAAACACACCGTCCCAGCTCACCGAACACAACACACACCGTCCCAACTCACCGATCACAACACACACCGGCCCAGCTCACCGATCACAACACACACCGGCCCAGCTCACCGATCACAACACACACCGGCCCAACTCACCGATCACAACACACACCGGCCCAGCTCACCGATCACAACACACACCGGCCCAGCTCACCGATCACAACACACTGTCCCAGCTCACCGAACACACTGTCCCAGCTCACCGAACACAACACACCGAACACAAAACACACTGGCCCAGCTCACCGAACACAACACAGACTGGCCCAGCTCACCGATCACAACACACACTGGCCCAGCTCACCGAACACAACACACACTGGCCCAGCTCACCGAACACAACACACACTGGCCCAGCTCACCGATCACAACAAACACTGGCCCAGCTCACCGAACACAACACACACTGGCCCAGCTCACCGAACACAACACACACTGGCCCAGCTCAACGAACACAACACACACTGGCCCAGCTCACCGAACACAACACACACTGGCCCAGCTCACCGAACACAACACACACTGGCCCAGCTCACCGAACACAAAACACACTGGCCCAGCTCACCGAACACAAAACACACTGGCCCAGCTGACCGAACACAACACACACCGGCCCAGCTCACCGAACACAACACACACCGGCCCAGCTCACCGAACACAACACACCGAACACAACACACACCGGCCCAGCTCACCGAACACAACACACACCGGCCCAGCTCACCGAACACAACACACACCAGCCCAGCTCACCGAACACAACACACCAAACACAACACACACTGGCCCAGCTCACCGAACACAACACACACCGGCCCAGCTCACCGAACACAACACACACCAGCCCAGCTCACCGAACACAACACACCAAACAGAACACACACTGGCCCAGCTCACCGAACACAAAACACGCTGGCCCAGCTCACCGAACACAACACGCACCGGCCCAGCTCACCGAACACAACACACTGTCCCAGCTCACCGAACACACTGTCCCAGCTCACCGAACACAACACACCGAACACAAAACACACTGGCCCAGCTCACGGAACACAACACAGACTGGCCCAGCTCACCGATCACAACACACACTGGCCCAGCTCACCGAACACAACACACACTGGCCCAGCTCACCGAACACAACACACACTGGCCCAGCTCACCGATCACAACAAACACTGGCCCAGCTCACCGAACACAACACACACTGGCCCAGCTCACCGAACACAACACACACTGGCCCAGCTCAACGAACACAACACACACTGGCCCAGCTCACCGAACACAACACACACTGGCCCAGCTCACCGAACACAACACACACTGGCCCAGCTCACCGAACACAAAACACACTGGCCCAGCTCACCGAACACAAAACACACTGGCCCAGCTGACCGAACACAACACACACCGGCCCAGCTCACCGAACACAACACACACCGGCCCAGCTCACCGAACACAACACACCGAACACAACACACACCGGCCCAGCTCACCGAACACAACACACACCGGCCCAGCTCACCGAACACAACACACACCAGCCCAGCTCACCGAACACAACACACCAAACACAACACACACTGGCCCAGCTCACCGAACACAACACACACCGGCCCAGCTCACCGAACACAACACACACCAGCCCAGCTCACCGAACACAACACACCAAACACAACACACACTGGCCCAGCTCACCGAACACAAAACACGCTGGCCCAGCTCACCGAACACAACACGCACCGGCCCAGCTCACCGAACACAACACAACACACACCGGCCCAGCTCATCGAACACAACACAACACACACCGGCCCAGCTCATCGAACACAACACACACCGGCCCAGCTCACCGAACACAACACACACCGGCCCAGCTCATCGAACACAACACACACCGGCCCAGCTCACCGAACACAACACACACCGGCCCAGCTCACTGGACACAACACACACTGGCCTAGCTCACTGATCACAACAAACAATCACAACACACACTGGCCCTGATAACCGATTAGGGCTGTCACATTTGTGAAAAAATCATTTTTGATTTTTAAGACGTAAGTGTTCAATGAATCGATTGTAAAATTTATTTTCCATGTCTAAAAAGAAGACGTTTTCTTTTTCAACATCAAATAAAGGATGAACGGGCCAGCTCACCGATCACAGCACACACTGGCCCAGCTCACCGATCACAACATAAGTGATGCATTCAGCCTATAAAATCATGATTCAGATCGGATGGACTGACAATTTGCCAGAACAATATTTCAAATATTTATTTCTTCTCTAAAAGGAGTAATTACATCACAGCGTTTACTTTTAGAAGTGAGAAGTGAAACCAGGAGACTCTGAATCTTCAGCAGTTTTTACTGGCCCAGAACACAACACACACTGGCCCTGCTCACGGAACACAAAACACACCGTCCCAGCTCACGGAACACAAAACACACCGTCCCAGCTCACCGAACACAACACACACCGTCCCAACTCACCGATCACAACACACACCGGCCCAGCTCACCGATCACAACACACACCGGCCCAGCTCACCGAACACAACACACTGTCCCAGCTCACCGAACACACTGTCCCAGCTCACCGAACACAACACACCGAACACAAAACACACTGGCCCAGCTCACCGAACACAACACACACCGTCCCAACTCACCGATCACAACACACACCGGCCCAGCTCACCGAACACAACACACTGTCCCAGCTCACCGAACACACTGTCCCAGCTCACCGAACACAACACACCGAACACAAAACACACTGGCCCAGCTCACCGAACACAACATACAACACTGGCCCAGCTCTAGGGTGACCACCTGCTAATAAGCCGAAGGTGGGACAAGGGGTATGTTTCTGAGGGACAATGTGGGACACTGCCTTGCGCGGTGGTTCCCCCACCCCATGGGCAGACTCACGGATAGTGGTTTACCCATTTCTAGCACATACCACCTTACATGCAGGGCCGGTGCAAGCTCAAATGCTGCTCTAGGCAAAGCACAATGGTGCCGCCCCCACCTCACATCCACAATTAGTGATCCTTAAGATGCATGTAAACATTTTTTTTATTTATTTTATCTATGAAATTACACTAAAATAAAAACGTGCAAGCATGTTTTCAGTTTATTTTTTCATTCTGCAAAAAGGTGAAAAAGGTACACAATGCAACAGCTGCATGTAATTTCTGTTTTATAGGCTAATAGATAGTGTACACAATAAAACTAAACATATGCACAACTTTTTGCTCACAAAACTGGAGGTTTCGATCTTTTTTTTTTTTTTTTTTTTTTTTTTGACTTATACACACATTTACACATATTTCAGAAGCGTACGCGTCGGGCTTTCGCATCGGCAAACGCTTTGATTGCGTCCTCGAGTTTAACTTGTACTTGTGAGATTTTTTTTTTTTTATCAGTTTAAGCTTTGAGAAACTGCGTTCTCCAGAGCTCACAGTGACGGAGAGAGTGAGAAGCATTCTCAATGCTACAAAAACATTTGGAAAAATGGATTCCATCTCTTTTTCATAGATCAATTTAACCGCATCCAGTGGTATAGATCCAGCAACCAGGAGTCTGCCCAAAGCAGTCAGCTCTTCAAACAATTCATGCCCATCAACATCCCGCGAGTCTCCATGAGTCAGGGCCTTTTCCACTACTAAGCAATCCTGAATTCTCCTTTTCTTTGAGAGATGCGATGTCATGTAAAAATCCAAATACGCGCCCATGGTCTAAGAAGCGAAAAGCGCTCTTCCACGGAGGCGATTGTAGTAGGCCTACTCATGACCAGATAATTTTATTCGTTTTGACATTTTTGAATATACATTAAAGTATTTTGCATGCATATAGACCTACTAAAAGGGCGATGCCGGGCGGGAATTTTTATTCGAAATGTAAAGTTTTTATTTTTTATTTTATTTATACTAAAATAATAACATTAATTAATAATTATCTCTCTCTCTCTCTCTCTCTCTCTCTTTATTTTCCATTACAATTTACTTTAAGAATAAATTACTGCTCAGATACAGCATTCGCGTTGAACAAGAGTGAATGATTTGTCCAGGGTTTTTTTTTCTCTCATGTTTTTGTAATGTCTGGGAAGCCAGAATGCCCATGCATCAACAGAAACGTTTTTTTTTTTTTTTTTTTTCAGCGAACCGTGCCATCTTAATATTCAATCAATTACAGGCCTAAAACAATCATGCCCGAGCAGACGGATATTAGTACATCTCATCGGCACCCGCGTCTATCGTTTTCAGTCTAAAACAGTTGCGTCAAGTATAAATGTCTCGTCTGTTTCGGGAGGTGCGCGCGCCGTCAGCGGAGGCTTGCACCTCTCAACTTGCACCGGAGGCTCGCACCTTTTTTTCAGATTTAGAAAAATCTTCGCGATCGACTTAAAATGCTTCCAAGATCGACTTGGCGACCGCAATCGACGGGTTGGTGACTCCAGATATAGATGAGCGACCAACTTTTTTTGAGCAAGCATTGATTACGCGTGACACAGTCTCAATTTGTGGGATGCATGAATTAGGCTTCAAACGCTGTGCGCGTGGTCACCCTACCCAGCTCGCCAAACACAACACACACCGGCCCAGCTCACCGAACACAACACACACTGGCCCAGCTCACAGAACACAACACACACTGGCCCAGCTCACCGAACACAACACACACCGGCCCAGCTCACCGAACACAACACACACTGGCCCAGCTCACAGAACACAACACACACTGGCCCAGCTCACCGAACACAACACACACCGGCCCAGCTCACCGATCACAACACACACTGGCCCAGCTCACCGAACACAACACACACTGGCCTAGCTCACCGAACACAACACACACTGGCCCAGCTCACCGAACACAACACACACTGGCCCAGCTCACAGAACACAACACACACTGGCCCAGCTCACAGAACACAACACACACTGGCCCAGCTCACAGAACACAACACACACCGGCCCAGCTCACTGATCACAACACACACCGGCCCAGCTCACCGAACACAACACATTTGATGCAGGAACTATTTGAACCGTTCTTGCCAGACTGGGGAAGAGAGGTGTTGTAATAATGTAAAATATGTGAACAATAATGTGTTTTTCGAACAACCTTGTATGAGAGCCTGTTTTAGTAAACCCCCAAGACACAATAAAGACTTTGTAAGAGAGCATTATAGGATCCATTTAAAATAACATGATTCAGGGCCAGTGCCACAGACTACCCCACCCCTTCACCCAAGAGTGTGAAAATAGATTTAAATTATGAAATATAATGGTTTATTTAAAATATATATATATATATATATATATAGCTGCTAATGCTTAGGATTTCTTGCATTAATATGATGCTACTATAGCAACAATTTAGGACAGTATGTTACATCTCTGACACAATTTTCCTCTCAAGAAGTGCAAGAATGCAGCACTACTCAATAAGTTATGATGGAATATATTTTTGTATAATGTTTAATAGAGGGCTAGATGATAGTTGGTTATTTTTTTATGTATTGTGTTAGCTATTGTTCAAGTTGCTCTAACTTAAAATGATGAATCTGTTAATTAAACCTTTAATTTCTGATTTACTCAAGAGTATTTGTGTGTCCATATGTGTTTGCTTAAGAACTTGTTTCAGTATCTTCACAATTTGCTCCAACATGAGCAGTCACCCATAAATATTCTGCTATAATTCTCAGTTGGTATATTCGGTGCAAACCTTGCAGTACTTCTATTAATATATGTTTTCTAGATTCTGATCTTCCACTTGTAAATGCAGAATATAAATCTGAACAGATCACAACTGTTGTTGGTTGATTTCTTCCACTCACTGTAAAACTTTCTGAAAAGAAAAGGTTTCTCCCTGCAAAGCTGTCACGCGAGAGGATCTAAAAGATCACAACATATTCAAGGACTTGGTTCTGAATCTCCTCTATCTTAGTTAGTAATGAAGCTGATGCTGAGCCATATATTATTCTACAATAATTAATTGATGATCAATGCACAGTTTACTCTTTTAAGAGAATGTTTTGTAGCTGGACTCGGATTTGACATAACGAGTGACTTTTAGTAGAACCGCCCATGATTGTGGTTTCACTTAGGTCCGTTAGAGAAGTATAAACTCCCGTTCTCAGAGAGTTTGTGAAATTAATCAAGTATGTTTCGGAAGAGGAAAATGCGGTAAAGGACTTTGCTGCTGGTTCACAATATTTCACTTATCTCTTTCCGAAAACAAATCTTACAAATCAATCAAAGGAACAGGATCTGATGGAGATGACAGATGTAAAGCATGAGGTGGTGGGCGGGATTAACATTTCAAAGCCTCTGATTGGCTCTAATGTGGCCAATGAAATCATTCTGTGGGTTGGTCAATGGAGACACGCAATCACAGACCGCCGTTTTTCCTTCAGAAATTAACATAGAGAGGTGAATAAAAAAACTCCCACGTTATCTTAAAAATAATGATAATGAAATTGTTTTTAAAGACATATATGATGGTTTTGTCTGTGTCAGGGAGATCAGCTCCCAATAAGTGCTGAAAGAAGGCCGTCAGTAAGAGCAGGTAAAGGAGGAAAGAAGCGCAAGAGATCCTGGAAGGAGAGCTACACGATCTACGTGTATAAAGAGCTGAAGCAGCTTCATCCTGACACCGGAATCTCCTCCGAGGCGATGTTCATCATGAACTCTTTCATCAGCGACATCTTCGAGCGCATCTCCGGTGAGTCTCGTCTCGTCTCGTCTCGTCTCGTCTCGTGTCTCTCCAGCATCACATCGAGAGAGATCCAGACCGCCGTGCGTCTGCTGCTGCCGGAGAACTGGACAAACACGCCGTGTCTGAGGAACAAAGACCGGGACCAAATACACCAACATCATCAACGAACCCGAAGACTCTTTAAGAGCACCACATCATCTGGAGAAGAGCTCTTTCTGTTACATCAGAGGAGCACCAATAACTTCTGTTTAGTACTACTTGTTTAATGTCATGAATTTACTCTGCATATTAAAAAGTAACGTTCATATACGTACAGTAGCATACATCAGATAAACACGGCACACTCAACATTTATTACAAATGACAATGTTGTCATTCTGAAATCTGAATAAAGATTTATGCTTTCACTGTTTAAATAATTGTTAAATTGTTTTTATTCATGCAGTAGGTTGACGGCAATTGTTTTAACAATGATTTTGTTAGCTTGTATTTTTAAGCAGTCAATTATTTAAATGTTGGTTAAATAATTCAACATGCATTCATAATATTTCAAGCTAAATGAAACTCACTGCTAGTAAAATGCCATAAAATGTACATGATCTTGAACAGTCTGAAAAGAAAGAAAAAAAAACATATTCAGAACTTATAAACTTATTCCACTATTGCTGCTCAATATATTAACTAAGAAGACATGAAGCTTTATTTCTAATATGATGCATGGTAAGTCTTGAAATTCAATACAGTGTAGAGCAATATAGAGTTATCTTGCAATATTTATTTATAAATTTGACGATACTGAGTTACTGATTAGCTTCAGATCGGGTGATTTTAGGTCAGTATTTTGGTTGTTAGTGATGCCAGAGGGAAATATTATATTGGCACTCAAACACTTCTGGTGGACTGATGGTAGTTTAGAATGCAATGAGCAATCCAGTCATTATAAAGATCAGCGGTGTATTTACAGAGTAATACAAAGATAATTATTGCTAAAAGAGTATGTCAATAATATGAAATTTTATTTGCATTGCCATGTTATTTGTGCTAAACATGTTATTTAATGTTGATAAGAAGTACTACAATTTCCCCACATTTTCCATTCCAATAATTTTAATACACTTTTGATTAACTTGTCAGCTTTTGTATCTACAGCAGAACCACGCACCACAGTCTCTGATGTACTGGTTAAAAAAGGTTCATAAAGGTTTACTGATGCACATACTGAGGTATACTGACTAGCATAAAATATCAACTCTAAATGTGTCCATTACAGTAGAAGGATGAATGTGTGTATCTCGGCATAATATAATTTATAGAAAGAGTTATATTCTATCCACGTTAGAAACAATAAGATAATGATTTCATTGGCCACATTAGAGCCAATCAGAGGCTTTGAAATGTTAATCCCGCCCACCACCTCATGCTTTGCATCTATCATCTCCCGTCTATGATCATCTCCGATCCGTTTCTTCCTTTGTTTGATTTACCGCATTTTTATTTATTTATTTATTTTTAAATTTAGTCTTATTTCTAATGCTATTTTTTAGTTAAATTATATATAATTAGACAAGATTAAAAAGAATCACCAGTGTAGAAAAATGATCCAGAGAAATATATTTTTTATTGCGCTTTTTCAGTGTACATATGACATTTTTATAATGTTAATAAAAATAAACTCAGTGTTATAAAAAAGCTAGTAGTTTAAACAAAGCTTTATTTATACAGTTTGTACATATAATATTGTAAGTCTAAAGCCATCACAAATCCTATAAAATAAAATAAAAACTTGATCACAGAGCAATCAACAAGTAAAAAACTGAGAACATATCTGCAAAAAGTTATAAACATTTTAACTATATTAATAGTATGACTGTAAGATATTTAAAATGTAAAAAAAAAAAAAAAAAAAAAAAAAAAGAATTCCAATTAAGAAAAATCATCATCTGTCTTGACTTGGCAAAAACACGGCCATTCTTTTATAAGACATTGAACACATTTTATTGATTTTTATTAACTAAGTGCCCATTTACACCCTTTATTACACTGTTTTTCAGCACCAACAGAATAATATAATAACGTTAAACAGTTTCTTGTAGAGTTGTGTTAACGGTCCAGTTTTTCACGCTTTTTTGAAGCTTTGATTGTATTTACAGTGTGCAATATAGGCTAACGTATTCATGTTTCATGTGTAAAACCACAGTATTTTTCACACAATTCACTTATCTTAATACTGCTGTTTTCACTGTCATAAAAACGGGCTGATGACTTCCTTGTTCTATAAAGTCCCTCCATCAGAAATATGTGACGAGTTCTGATTGGGTCAGGGTTTCCTGTGTTGTGATTAGACACCAGCTGCGTGTGCTGCCCTCCTGGTAACGCGATTGGACTAGTTTTGAGAAGCAAGTGGGGAGGAGCATGTGCTGGAGATGTACTTCTAATAACAGGAGCGTTTTTACTGATGAGATGTGCATGAAAATCACATTTGTTTTTCTGCACAGCCCTAACATCTAGTTAACAAAGCTAAACAGCGTTGCCCTTTGTGTAATAAGTTACAGAAACTGTTAAACGCACCAACTTAAATAATAAAATACACTTATCGGTTGTCATCCATAAACAACGCCTTCTCCAGACAAAGAGGGAACTGCTCCATCTTTCAAGAATAATCTTTGTGCGAATCCAGCATTAAACGGATTGAGATTGAGGAAGCTGTCCTCAGCAAATTGTGCTGCACATAGTTTTACATGTGGCTTATAATTTTCAAGAACCGAGTTAAACATAAATTGTAACCATTGACCTCTAAGTACAGCGTCCCTGGGAAGCCCAAACAAAGATGATTGGACTCTGAGATGAAAATAACAGCGTTTCGATGACACGCCGACAAACCAGGGGCATAGATTACGCGGGGGACATGCCCCCCCCCCTCCCTTTTGATAACACGGGAATTCGTCCCCTGCACTTTTTCGGTCAAGTGTGATCGTATAGAGGCTTTTAAGAGCTGGTGTGAATAAATAAAAATTTAAACTCAAAGAGACAGGATAGTTAACAGAAAACTCCTAATATGGGCAACAGCGTCCAACTATCGCTTTACAAAAACAGTTGTTTTCACAGAAAAACCTTTTATACAGTCTATGAGAAAAACAGGCACGATTGCGACAATATGTGTTTTTTTCCAAGTCATCTCCAGCAGGTGATAAAGTATATGAAAAATGCTATTATTACAGTATAAAAACTATTCGGCCTTATTATGTGATAGTGTGTTTGTAGTATATAAACAAATCATTATTTGTTATTGTCCAGCGGTTATAGGTTTCTAAGCCAATTAAAAGCTAGAAATTAGAGAAAAATTAAAGTTGCCTATAGTATCCTACCAGTCAGAAGTTTTTGAACAGTAAGCTTGTTAATGTTTTATAAAGAAGTATCTTCTGTTCACCAAGCCTGCATTTATTTGATAAAGTACAGCAAAACAGTACAATTTTGAAATATTTTTCTAGCCTATTTAAAGCAAGACATTTTTCTATTTTAATATATTTCAAAATGTAATTTATTGAGATTTCAAAGTTTTTATTTTTATTTTTTTGCATCATTACTCCAGTCAAACAAATTCTGGTAAAAAACACTTATGAACACTCATTATGATAATGGTAGAAACAGCTGAGTAGAATATTTTTAACCTGTTAAATGTCACCCCGTCCCGTATACGGGACACCTACGTTGACTATACTATATTACAATCAAATCTAATCTAATCTTGACAAACTATATATCGTTGGAAAGGTCTAAGACTCCCAAATATATATTTTACCAATATTTTTTGTTAAAAATTATGTAGGAAAAGTAATAGATGAATTTATGAAAAGAGTGCACCCTCAGAAATCTACATTACAAAAGGAGCTTTGACCTTTGTTTAAAAATAAGACTTCCTCGTTGCCTTTTTCTCTATCACATTTTAGAAATCATCAGAAGTTACATATCACTTGAAAACATGAAATCTCAAAATTCATCCTTCAAAACCCATTTTAAAATCGGACATTGCATTACCATGTAAATGGTACATCAAAATCATGTTACAAAATGTTTTCAGTCACGAATTATAAAAATGTATGTTTGTATCATGCACATTCATGTCTATCTTCAAAAACGTGAGTGACATTTAACAGGTTAAGGTTTTTTTGATGAATAGAAAGTTCAGAAGATTTATCTGCAATATTTATTTATTTATTTGTTTTTTTTTTGTAAAATTATGCCTTTATCATCACTTGTAAAATAAAAATTATACTGACTCTAAGCTTTTGAATGGAATAGTGTATAATGTTGCGAAAGCTTTTTTTTTCACATAAATGCTGATCTTTGGATCCTTCTATTCATCAAAGAATGCTGAAAAAAAAAGTGCTCATCTATTTTAAATATTGATAATCAGCAAATCAGCATATGAGAATGATTTCTGAAGGATGTTACACTGAAGACTGGAATTATGATGCTGAAAATTCAGCTTTAAATCACAGGAATAAATTACATTTTATTATTTTTTTACTTTAATAGTAAACATATTTAAAGAAATGCAGGCTTGGTGAGCAGAAGAGACTTCTTTAAAAACAAAAAAATCTTACTGTTCAAAAACTGATGACTGGTAGGCTATATAGATTGAAACTTTATATTGTAATGTTATATATATATATATATTTATTTATTTATTTATATATAATGTATGTGTGTGTGTAATTTCTGTCCCCCTCGCTTCTGAAAAGATGGCTACGCCCCTGCGACAAATACAAACCCAGCTCTTCCTCTTCTCAGTGCGACCGCAACAAGACCATGCCCCCTTTTTGTGAATTCATGTGGGCGGAGGTTAGTCAAAAAACTGTTTTAGTGACGTCATTACTGCAGAAACTAGAGGGCTGTAGTCCAAACGGGTCGTTTTTTGTAGGCGAATTCTGTTAAATAAAATATCTCGCTTGGCATTTAGCTTTAGAATTTCACACATATTATTTATACTCTAACAACAACATTATACACTAACTAAAGTGTAAAACATGGGATCACGAAGAACGGGACCTTAACACGTAAGTGCTCACTGGAGAAAATATTGTACTAAATATTATAGATATTTGTTTGCTTACATACATTAAAATGTGTACAGATAATACAGTGCATTTCTCTAAAGTATTTCAATCAAGCATGTGCATAAGCAGTTCATTCATTATCATTTCTTAAGCAATGCAAGCGTTACTCTGTCTGCTGCTGTGAATCTCTTTTAGCCGTCTTGTGTCTTCTCAGGGACCTTTAAATAGATCAGACAAGATGATTTATGCAGCTGATGTGAATAACAGACACCTCTGATTTGAGCTCATTCTGCTGATGATTTACTGTTCTAAGATCATGATTAACCTGATACTCAAGCAACTGATCTGAATCACTTAAAACATATTTATAATGTAACATATTCAATATGTGCCACAGTCTGCAGGAACAAGTGCAAATTCTTACGTTTTTTATTCTTCTTCATAATAGGTTGAGCATAAGTTGCATCCTCAACTTCAGCAACAGCATCTAAAGAACATAAATGATCAATGACAATAAAATAATTATACAATATATTATTTTACCATTTCACCAACAAGCCACAAATCTTTAGAAATCATTGTGATCTGTGGCAGAAACGGTGCATGATGGTTATTTGGTAAGGTTAGACCACGAAGCCTTTTAACATAATGAAATACATTTTTGTGAGTGAAAAACAATGGCATTCTCAAAACTTAGAAAAGTTGATGGGTCCTTAAAAAAAGTCATAAAAAGACAATTAAACTCTGAAAGGCTATGATTTTATTGAATAAAAATGAACACTTCACAGTTCAAAAACAGCTGCTGTGCCTACTGCTGTTACAGTTGAAACCCCTGTATTTCTGCTGTTCCAAAAGCACCTTCTGCTGCCAGATAATCAATGCGCACATCTTTTTTTTTTTTTTTTTTGCTTCTCTTCTGATAAAAGTGAAAATCAACCCATTTTTTATCCAGCAAATACACAGAGTTGTAAATGTGAACTTGTGGATCGATAAGAAGATAATTGTTAAAATTTTTCATATTGCATTCAGGCATCTTATTTATTTAATACACTATAATATTAGATTGATAATAATTGCTGCTTTATAATGTAAAAGAACCAATATGTGCCACAGTCTGCAGGAACAAGTGCAAATTCTTACATGTTTTATTCTTCTTCCTAATAGATTGAGCATAAGTTGCATCACCAACTCCAGCAACAGCATCTGAAGAACACAAATAATCAATAAGAACAAAATCATTATAAAACTTTATTTTTACATTTCCTCAACAAGCCACATGACTTTATGAATCATTCTGATCTGTAGCAGAGATCGTGCATGACGGTTATTTCATAAGGTGAGTGCAGGGGTCACCAACTAACAGACTCCGGTCCAAACCTGGACCACGAAGCCTTTGACATAATGAAATAAATAAATGCCCAGTGCTATTTTCTAACATAATCAAATGTATATCAAGAACATCAAGTAAAACTAGAATTGTGATATGGTTTAGTGTGACAATTAAACTTCCAAAAGCTATGATTTAATTTAATAAAAATGAGGGCTGCATGTTTCAAAAACAGCTTCTGTGCTGCAGGGACGTGCAGAGAGTTCCTCAGGGGCAGGGGCTTAAATGTAAAATAGGGCCAATGTATGTGTTTGTGTGTGTGTGTGTGTGTGTGTATATATATATATATATATATATATATATATATATATATATATATATATATATATATATATATATATATATATATATATATATATATATATATATATAGGTCAATAGTTTGGATACCTTACTATTTTATATTTTTGCAAGAAGTTACTTATGGTTATCAAGCCTGTATTTATTTGATCAAAATTTTAATATACTTTGAAATAAATTTTATGCAATGCTGGTTTATTATCAATGTTGGAAACCTGTGATACTTTTCACCTGTGATTATTTGATAAATAAAAAGTTAAAAAAGTACAGCAGTTATTTAAAATATAACTTTTGTAACAATATACACTACTGTTAAATAGCTTGAGGCCAGTATTTATTTTTATTTTTATTTTTTATTATTATTTTTTTTAATACATGAGATTTTATTCAGCAAGGATTTGTTAAATTGATAGAAACAGTAATAGTAAAGATTGATAATGTTAGAAAACATCTACATTTTGAATGAATGCTGTTTTTTTTTTTTTACTTTTAATTTATTTAATCTACTTCAGAAAATAGGCTTGTGGTTGGCACTTGGGATTCATTATTTATGAAGGTTTAATGAAATATTAAATGGTGTACCATACATACTGTAAATATAAGGAAGTTTAAACATTTCTGTGTATTGTTGCCAATCAGTCTGTGATTCTTAAGCTCTGCCCAAGGCACGTCTCCAGGATCTAGGCTGTTTGCCGTGAGAATCATAAAGCTGTATCTTTCTTTCATAAATCTGATCAAACTAAAGACTCTTTTGAGATATGAAAGATGCAATACTACCATAGGTACTCAAGATTATCATGAGACTGGTGAAAAGGTGTGTGTTATGTCCCCTTTAATCTTTTAAAAAGCTTTTTGAACTATCTGAAATGGAAGCGTAAGCGTAAGTTCTACTAGGAAGACCAAATGGCACGTCACATTCCAATTAAGGTCTAAACCAATCGGATCTCAACACGAGGTATATAAAAATGCACTACTTGCACCTCATTGTGTCTGAAGATACTGCCACTGTTGTTCAGCATCTCATCCAAACCAAATGTCACAGCAACCTCTCGTAGTTTCTGATTACTTAGAATCAGATGACGATATTGCGCTACCATCTCCAGCGGCTACTAGGGGTAGCATTCGTCTCCAAAACTGTGATTCTCCATGGACCCAGTGGTCCTCAGAAGGGATTATAAATACACTCCAGGCTGCCAGTATTCCAATCAACCAAGATTTATCAAGAGATGATCTGGTCCTTGTGGCATTTAACACGCTGGATTCCCCACCCAATTCACCTGCAGATACAGCTCAGTCAACTTCAGCAACGACAGGGCAATCCAAAACAACTGGTAGGAAGAGGTCAGCTAAATCTTCTTCTCCCCGCCCAGTTAGTAAACACATGACACTCGTGCAGGCATCACAACCTGCAACCAATTATGGCGCTATCGATGCCAATGCTCAATTTATTCAGGCTGTCAAAAGCCTTTCAGATACTGTTAAGGTTCTGGAATCCAAAATGGCTATCTTCGAGAATGCCGTTGTTGGTTGCGCTCCAGGTTCTACTCCACCCATATTTAGTCCAGTCTTCCCTACAGCTCCTCATTTTGCTTCCAGAACAACCACATAAGTGCACCCTCTACACCCTCAGGATTACAGGCACCTAACCAGTCGGCTAGCACTTCAAGCCAGGACATCAATTCCCCACCATCGTCGTCATGTTATAATCTGTCTACTGCAGTTCCAGCACAAGCATTCAGTAGCCGTTTCGTTTCACCTGCTGCAGTAACAGTGTCACCCCTAACAAGACAAAATATAATTCAAGGAAAAGACATTAACCTAGCTTCATTGCTGCTTCCTTCGCCTGCAATAGACCGTCAAATGGTCGACTGTGGCGACGTGGCAGTTTACCTCAAAACGTCTGATCCCAGACTGCAACGGAACCTCTCATTCGGCGAATTCGTAATTGCATTCTGTATTTACAGTGATGTCTTATGTGAAGTGTTTCCTAGACGCAGAGAGGAATTAGACCTTTATTTGGCCACGATGGCAGACTTAAATCAAAGGTATGGGGTACGCTATACTAGGAATATCATAAATCCCTCTCGCAAAGTTTGCATCTCTCATTACTCTATTCAACTAAAGAATTGACTGGTCAATCATGGATACTGAACTCTTAGTTCGTCATTTCAGAGGCCAGAAAATTCTGGCATGTCCCATCTGCAGCTCGCACGGTCACTCTGCACCTAATTGCCCTAAGACTTACAATAGACAAGATACAGATGCTGTCCATGGTCCTGCAGAAGTAAGCAAAATGTCAGATGCTAGAGGGCATCCCATTATGAAATTTAACGGTTCTACTTTATGTAATAATTTCAATGAATCTGTATGTTCCTTCCCTAAATGTAAATTTGCTCATATATGTAGTTTCTGCAAGGATCCACACCCAAAATCGGTTTGCCCACGACAGTTTAAGCGTCCTCCCAGAGTGAAAGTCTGTACTCTTTTCTGTAAGAAAAAATTCTGAGTGGTCACCCATCCACTCCTATCAATGTCTCAGTACTCTCTTTTTATCTCTTTTCTCACCTCGAGCCGCTTTTAGTGGATTTATTAATTACTGGACTTTCCCAAGGGTTTTGGGTAGGAGTTCTTTACCCTCTCTCTACTACATTTGTAGCAAAGAATTTACAGTCTGCTCTCAATGAACCTCAATGCTCAAAAAAAGGTATATAAAAGTTATGAAATTGGTCCTCTCTCTTCTCCTCCATTTAGTCCCTTTAGGGTTAATTCGCTAGGAGTTGCTACCTGCAAATATTCAGGGAAAAAACGGTTGATTTTTTTACATTTTTGACAAGATTTTTGTCTTCTCCCCATTCTAATTCTATCACTAGTGTTAATGAATATATTCCCTCTGAACCGTTTTCTCTGCATTACGCTTCGGTTGAAAATGCTATTCAGTTAATCAAATTAGCCGGCAAAGGGGCTTGGCTGGCTAAAGCAGATATCATGGATGCTTTTAAAATTATACCAATTCACCCCTCTGATTGGGCTCTTTTTGGCGTCAAATGGAATGCAAAATTTAACTTCGCAGTCAGACTTGTGTTCGGGGTGCCGGAGTAGTCCAAAAATCTTGAACTGTCTCTCAGAAGCACTATGCTGGATCCTGTTGAACGTATGTAAGCTCCCCTTCATTTTGCACTTACTGGACGATTTCTTGCTTGTCGATTTTCCTTCTCCTAAAACTCTAGTCGTCGACACACTTAAACAGGTCTGTAGCCAAGTAAAGTTAAGTCAAGTCACCTTTATTTATATAGCGCTTTAAACAAAAAACATTGTGTCAAAGCAACTGAACAACATTCATTAGGAAAACAGTGTGTCAATAATGCAAAATTATAGTTAAAGGCAGTTCATTATTGAATTCAGTGAGGTCATCTCTGTTCAGTTTAAATAGAGTCTGTGCATTTATTTGCAATCAAGTCAACGATATCGCTACAGATGAAGTGACTCCAACTAAGCAAGCCAGAGGCGACAGCGGCAAGGAACCGAAACTCCATCGGTGACAGAATGGAGAAAAAAACCTTGGGAGAAACCAGACTCAGTTGGGGGGCCAGTTCTCTTCTGACCAGACGAAACCAGTAGTTCAATTCCAGGCTGCAGCAAAGTCAGATTGTGCAGAAGAATCATCTGTTTCCTGTGGTCTTGTCCTGGTGGTCCTCTGAGACAAGGTATTTACAGGGGATCTGTATCTGGGGCTCTTGTTGTCCTGGTCTCCGCTGTCTTTCAGGGCTGTAGAGGTCCTTTCTAGGTGCTGATCCACCATCTCGTCTGGATACGTACTGGATAAAAAGCCTAAAAATTCTTTAACGGATTTGGATATTAAAAGCATATCAGTATGTTATGTGTAAGCCAGGTTAAAGAGATGGGTCTTTAATCTAGATTTAAAGTGATTTAACCTGAAGCAACTAATTAAGGTCTTCAGGCTCACTTAAAAATTAAAGGCAGGTGTTTTTGATTAGGGTTGGAGCCAAACTTTGCAGGACAGTCGATCGCCAGGAGCAGGGTTGGGCACCCCTGTCTTAGACAGTGTTCTAGGTTATTACAAGCAGAGTTTTTAGGTCCTATAATTAATACCTCTGTTTTTTTTCAGAATTTAGCAGTAAGTAATTACTTGTCATCCAGTTTTTTATATCGACTATGCATTCCATTAGTTTTTCAAATTGGTGTGTTTCACTGTGTTTCAACTGCACTTGTGATCGATATGATACATCTTCATTCACTGCTACGAACTGATGGCGGTCATATAAGTACATTTTAAACCATGCTAATGCACTTCCTTTAATGGCAACAAAGTGTTCAAGTCTATGCAAAAGAATGTTGTGGTCAATTGTGTCAAATGCAGCACTAAGATCCAATAAAACTAATAGAGAGATACAACCACGATCAGATGATAAGAGCAGATCATTTGTAACTTTAAGGAGAGCAGTCTCAGTACTATGATACGGTCTAAATCCTGACTGGAAATCCTCTAAGAAGGAATATAATTGTGAGGATACCACCTTTTCTAGTATCTTGGACAGAAAAGGGAGATTCGAGATTGGTCTATAATTACAGTAACTAGTTATTTTGGGTCAAGTTGTGTTTTTTTTATGAGAGGCTTAATAACAGCCAGTTTAAAGGTTTTGGGAACATATCCTAATGACAATGAGGAACTAATAATAGTCAGAAGAGGATCTATGACTTCTGGAAGCACCTCTTTTAGGAGCTTAGATAGTATAGGGTCTAACATACATGTTGTTGGTTTAGATGATTTAACAAGTTTATACAAGTCTTCCCCTACTATAGTAGAAATTGAGTGGAACTGTTCCTCAGGGGGTCTATAGTGCACTGTCTGATGCGATACTGAAGTAGAATTTACAGTTTTGGCTATATGAAGTTTGCACAAAAGTAAATAATGATCTGAGATATCATCACTTGGCTGAATAATTTCAACACAATCAACATCAATTCCATGTGACAGTATTAAATCTAGAGTATGATTTTGACAATGAGTAGGTCCTGAAACATGTTGTCTAACCCCAATAGAGTTCAGAATGTCTATAAATGCTGATCCCAATGCATCTTTTTCATTATCAACATGGATATAAAAATCACCAACTTTAGTGATGTTGGCGTTCCCCTATCTAATGAGAAAACATTGAGCCCATCAACATCTCTCGAATTCCTGGGCAACTTACTAGATATGCAAAAAATGCAAGCCTCTCTCCCAATTGAGTAGCTCCTCAGAATAAGATCGATCATGGAGACTTTTTTGTCTCTACGCAGCATTTGAAAACGTGACATGCTTTATCTTCTCGGTCAACTAAATTATGCTATGAGCATAATCCCCCAAGGCAGATCTTTTATATCTCGTCTGTTAACTTTAGCTCATTCAGTACCGAACCTATACAATTCGATTCACTTCTGGACTCTGGACTCTTTTGCTAAATAATTGGAACGGCATCTCTTTTTTCTATAATGACGTTTCAGAATCGTCTAATGATTTAAAACTTTTGACAGACGAGGGAAAAGGCCTTGTGGGAATTGTAGTGCCTGCGGTGAGGTGCCTATGGGGAAGTGAGACCACTAGTGGAGACCCAGGGAAACACATAACAGACACCGTGACATTACCCCCTCCTCTATGGAGCAGATACCAGATGCTCCACCCGAACATAAGAACAACCCAAGGAACACAGAGACCAGGAGGGAGGTGGACCAGCGGAGGACCAGGGGGAGGGCAGACTGCCAGGTAATAGAGGGAAACAGAGACAGGAAGTGCAAAAAACAAAAACAAGGAGACCATGCGGGAGGTGGCCCGGCGGAGGACCAGGGGGAGGGACGGAGGGCCAGGTAATAGAGGGTAAGAAAGACAGGAAGTTCCAAAAAACAAAAACAAAATAACAACAAGGAGACCAGGAGGGAGGTAGACTGGCAGAGGACCAGGGGGAGAGACGGAGGGTCAAGTCCATAGAGGGAAACAGAGAGAAAACAAAAAACAACAACAAAACACAAGGCCAGGAGAGAACAGAAAGTTCAGGGGCCCAGGGCCAAACCAACAGGGCAGGAATCCAGGGTGGAGCAAGGTGGAACTGGAGCCATGCGGTCGAGACAGAAACCCACCAGGGTGGCGCAGAAGACCACCACATCCATGCGGGCGAGACAGAAGCCCATCAGACCACCACATCAGTGCGGTCAAGACAGAAGCTCACCAGGGCGGCGTAGAAGACCAACACAGACATGCGGTCGAGACAGAAACCCACCAGGGTGGCGCAGAAGACCACCACATCTGTGTGGTTGAGACAGATGCCCACCAGGGCGGTGCAGAAGACCACCACAACCATGAAGTCGAGACATATGCCCACCAGGACAGCACAGAAGACCACCACAGCCGTGCGGTCGAGACAGAAGTCCACCAGGGTGGTAAAGAGACCACCACAGCCATGCGGTCAAGACAGAAGCCCAGCAGGGCAGCGCAGAAGACCACCATAGCCATACGGTCGAGACAGAAGACCACCAGGGTGGCGCAGAAGACCACCACAGTGGGATCGATGACACAGGAGAGGAAGTCTGGTTAGGAAAGTCTGAAACAGAGAACATGAACAGGTTAAGACGAGGAGAGGCTCTGGTAGTTCCGCAGAGACGAGGAAAGGCTCTGGTAGTTCAGCAGAGACGTGGAGAGGCTCTGGTAGTTCAGGAGAGATGTGGAGAGGCTCTGGTAGTTCAGCAGAGATGTAGAGAGGCTTTGGTAGTTCAGCAGAGACGTGGAGAGACTCTGGTAGTTCAGCAGAGACGTAGAGAGACTCTGGTAGTTCAGCAGATCTGGTAGATCCGTGGTGTTTAGACTGGATTTAGGAAGATCAATGGTGACTCGACTCTGCTCATGAAGATTATTGGTACTCGACTCTGCTCATGAAGATCATTGGAGACCTGACTTTGCTCATGAAGATCAATGGTGACTTGCATTTGCTCATAAAGATCAATGGTGACTTGCCTTTGCCCATGAAGATAGTCGGTAACTTGACTTTGCCCATGAAGAACACTGGTGACTTGCCTTTTCTCATGAAGATCTATGGTGACTTGCCCTTGCCCATGAAGATCAATGGTGACTTGACTTTGCCCATGAAGAACACTGGTGACTTGACTTTGCCCATGAAGAACACTGGTGACTTGACTTTGCTCATGACCCTGACACCTGACTCTGGAGGGTCAACGGGAACCTGACCCGACTCTGGAGGGTCCACGGGATCCTGACTCGACTCTGGAAGGTCAACGGGAACCTGACTCGACTGGAAGGTCAACTGTGGCTGTCATCTTGAGCAGAGGCGCTGGACAGAAGGCCATCTTATGCCATGACTCTAGGCCGGTGGACATCTTGTGCAGTGGCGCTGGGCCGGTGGCCACCTAGTGCTGTGGCGCTCGGCCAGCATCCCCCTTCCGCCGTTGCACTGGGCTGGCAACCACCTTGTGCTGTGGTGCTGGGCTGGTGGCCATACTGTGCAGTGGTGCTGGGCTGGCAGTCCTCCTGTCTGTAGACCCCTGTGTAGAGTCGGCCATCCCACCGGGAGAGACAGGTGTGGCTGGGATATTCCACGGAGAGCGATGTTGTAGGTAAAAAATGAACTCCCAACACTCAAAAGCGTCCAGCTGATCCATTTCTCTGGCACTGGCTCATCCAGACCGGCATTGAAAAGGTCTTTCAGGGCCCCATAATTATATCCCATTCCACCCGCCAGGGTCCAGAACACTTGTGCCACACCACCTACCTCATTCCCCTCTTGGTGGAGGGTGGTCAATTTGATGAATCCCGCCCTCCGCTCCTGCACACTGGCTGGGGAACAGACACGAAATTCCACACCGCTGGATCTAGACATGATGGAGTCCTTCTGTAACGATCGGGAACACAGGAACACAGGGACACAGGAGACGAGAAATCCAAAAGCAGTGTGAGTTTTAATGGGTAATCCAAAATCAGAATGCAACAAGCAGTGGATCATAAATCAGTTAAATCAAAAATCAGTCCAAAACACAAACAAACAAACGAACAGGTACAGGGACTCGAAAACTAGGAATGCGAGGAAACTGGGTGACGGAAAGTAAGGACTCCATGAAACAAACAGAAACAGACCGGTTAAAATAGGCAGGGTAATGACTAAGAAGTGAAGACACCTGAGTGCAATTAACAGGAATGCAATTACTGTGATGAATGGACAAGGCCTTGTGGGAATTGTAGTGCCTGCGGTGAGGTGCCTATGGGGAAGTGAGACCACTAATGGAGACCAAGGGAAACACAGAACAGACACCGTGACACCCCTGGTTTAGTGGTTCTACCATAATAGTGATGAAGCTTGACTTTGTGTTTCTCTCACCTCTATCTGTGTTCTGCTTCAGTTCAGAGTACAAAGTGTCTCCAGACTCACTACTCTTCCCTGACAGAGAACAACAGAGAGGCAACGAATCAACATAATTTTATACAATTGCAACACTAATAAATAATAATCCATTATAAGAGAGGTCAAAACATTTAATTTTATTTAGTAGCAGGTTTTAATAAAAAAAAATATTTTCCACACTTTTCCACATGAACTGTAACATACTCATGGCAACATTTGAGACCATCTCTTTATTTACCTCTGTGTTTTTCCTTAGATTTCATTTCAATCAGAACATCAGAAAGTCCAGCACCTTTTATAAAAAAAAAAAAAAAAAAAAGGTTGGTTATCTGACTCTCTAGTGTGTTTTTTTTTCTTTCTTTTTTTATCATCTCTTAATCTCTTAACACCTCTTTTTTTAAATACCCAGACTCACTCATTTCAGTAAAAACATACAGATGTGAATGTTGTGTTTAGATTTTTGCAACATTTCTAAAATTAAGTAATTCATTAAGCATCAACTGGCTCTATCAAGCCCTGTTTACAATGTTTATTTTTCTCATATTATAAAATGATTATATCCAAGTTAAATTTGATGAATCATTGTCTTTAGATGCAGCTTGTCGTGTGTTAACCTTTGCCTTTGGTTTTCTTGTTGTCCTGTATATTGATCTCTGCGTAAGTCAAATCACTGGCTCCTGCAGGATTAATATCTACAAAACAGAAGATCAATCAGATTATTCAGAACATTCTGGAAATATTGTACTTCAGGAAAAACTGAATCTTAGCTTTACTTTTGCATTTCTTTACTCTTTTTCCGACTTCTGAGTATGTCACATTATTTGAATCTGCAATGGTGTCTTCTGGGAAACAAAAATAAAATATAATTAAATAAATATTTTTTTATTTAATGAATTAGATATGTTTGTAGTTTCTAGACTGATGTTTTATTTTACAGGTGAAGTTAAGAGTTTTATTTTATTTTTATATTCTTTACCTTTGTCCATCTTTTTCTTAACAGTGACCTCTGAATATGTGACATCTGCCAAGGGCTCTGAATCATCTGAAACAAACAAGTCAAGCCAACATGACTGAACTATTGTTAATTTTGTGTGATGTGTAGATTGATTTTATAATAAGGATAAGGAATCAACCTTTATCTCTTTTTTTCACTGTAGTCACGTCATCATAAATGTGATCAGGATCTGCTGGACATCAAACATGCATTTGAGGTAAAATGCAAAGTAGTGTTGAAGAGGAAAAAAGCATGCTTGTGTATGTGTGTATAAAATTAGTTACTGAGGCTGACCAGGCTGTAGAGGAAAGTTCTCCAGTTGAGATTGTGCAGATTGATTTGGGACTGATGTCTGGTTAATGTTACGCTGCTGATCTAGAACAGAAACAAAGAGCATTATGATCACTCGAGAGGATCTGCAGTGACTCTTTAGTCTGATATTTAGATCTTCTCATGATTCTTTACTCAGAAACTTTATTGCTGCTGTTCAGTTGTATTAATCATGTTCTGAAGTGCTCCACACCTTTGTTCTTCTTGTATCTCCACATCAGCAGCAGTGAGAGGAAGAACAACAGACAAACACTCGATCCCACAACCACACCAGTGACCAGACGAGAAGATGAAGCTGCTGAGACTGGAGAACATGATCAGATCTGTTCATTAGTGACACACTGTATCATAATATTACAATAACACATCAAATCACTCATTATTTCAAGACTCCTGACTTTACTCCCTGTGTCTCTGCTGGTTATAACATTAATTTCATCAGAACGATAGTGTTTATCTCTACATCCAGCACATTCTAATAAAACTTTACTTAAAAATGAAGTGTGTTGAAAACAAATAAACAGACAAAACTGATAATTGCTTAATTGTAAATGCATCAGTGCATATATTGTAGTGTCTGGAAAATGTTGTGTTTATCATATTTACTCACCATTAACAGACAGATTTATTCGTTTACTCTCCTGTGATGAGTTTGGTCTTCCATCTCTCTGTCCTCTACACGTGTACCGACCCTGATCAGACTCATTCAGTCCTCTGATAGTGAGAGTGTCTCCGTTTACAGTGTAACGCTCAGACGACTGTAACTTTACAGTGTTGTTTCCTCCTTTATACCACTCATATGTCCAGTCACTGTGATTAGAGTTTATCTCACACGTCAGATTGACTGTCTCTCCAGTTAATACAGAACTGTCTGGATTCACAGTCAGTGTAGATCTGGGTAAATCTGTAAAATATAAAAGCAGATAAATAATAAATTTTGAGTGTTATATCCATTTAATTTGTGCAAGTAAAATCTTGCTCTTTACATTCTGTACTAGCTCATAGATTCAGTGTTAACTTAATGCAATAAGTCTATACATCTATTGTTTTATCAGAAAAAATGTCTATTTTCGTGCTATGAAGAAATTAATCTGTTCAACTAATACTATTTGTCTAAAAGCCATATCAATAATCAAATAGTTATTTTTGTCCTTTTTAACAGTCTCTGATCCTCATTCACTGTCAATGAAAAGAGAAGCCAGGACATTCAGCTGTAAATAATGTCATTGTGTTCCAGGGAAGAAAGTCATACAGTTGAATAAAAGTGTGAGTAAATTATGACATTTCATTTATGGGCAAACTATTACTCCAATTGTTGAGAAATGGTTTAATTTTTTTTAAGAAAGTTAAATTTTTCAGGCACAAATGGGATGAAATAAGTCATCATCAGAGTGACATTCATTGTTGAGATGAAACTTTTAAATATGCATCTATCACTCATATTCGGTACTGAACACAAAGTTTGGTTACTTACAAAACTGACAACTGCATTCTGAGCTGAATTTAGCTGCAGTATATATTGTGTTCATCACCTGAGACTTTTCTGAACTTTTTTTTTTCCCAAAAGGAATTGCACATTGTATTTACAATTGCGTTTTCCCCATGTTGGCACATAAACTGTGACGTAATCCAAATGCAATTGCAAATCTTGCATTACCGTTCGCGAATGCACAGTGACTGCCACATTTCAAATGAAAGCGCAAAGTCCATTTGCAACTGCATTTCCCATGTCTTATGAGTTATGAGCCTGTCATAATTAAATAGCAATATTAATTACCACATTTGCTTTTTTGCTCTCTCTGCGTCTTGGATGTAACCTGCCAAACTCAAGTGGAATTGCATTTGAATTTCCAATGTCTACATGGAAATCTGTGAATCAGTGTGAGAGGCGGGACTATACTAGAAGGTGTGTTTGTATTGGGAGGTGATGTAACTCACAAGCTGCATCCCAATTGAGACATCGGTCTCTGCAGAGCAAATGTGGGCGTTAATCACCATATGGTTGTTTTCAAACTGCTGGGTGTTTCTAAATCATGCAAACAAAATGATTCCCCTTACCTAACCCCACCCCTAAACTTGATAACCCCACCTGATGACTTCAGCCAATCAGGTATCATGGTGTAAAAACACCCTGATCTGGTAACTCCCATTACTTTCCTGCAGAGACCTATACTTGTCCCAATTCATAGGCTATTGAATTGGAGGGCCAAGATGGCGTTCATCTGTGCAGACACGTTTTGAGCATGCTGTCAGACAATTACGAGATTAACATTAAACTACTTATGAAAACCCTGAGATAAGGCTCAGGTTAATACAGACATGGGGACTGATGAATGCAAAAGTGTCGAGGAGATGGACACAGAAGAATAATTTTTTCCATGTTCTCTGAGTGAAAGTCCACTGGGGGAAAAGGGGAAATTAAAGATGAACATTGATGAGAAAATTGATTCACTCATTAATGCTGTCGCTGAACTTACATCAAAATGTGACAGTACATTCATTTCACAGAGTTGAGTCCATGGAGAAGATCTTGGGAAATACGGCTTCTTCTATTACCTCTCTTTCTACCAATGTAAGTGGACTGCTACGTGAGAGTAGTTCCCACAAAGAGAAGATTCTGAAACTCAAAAAAAAAAAAAAAATGTTGCTGCGTTGCAGCGAGAAAATAAGCAACTGAAGGAGGTGTGTATGGGGATGCAGAACTACAAAGGAAGATGGGATCTCAGGATTTGCAGGGTAACGGAAAGTAATCCAGACAAGGAGAGTAACACATGAGATATTGTTATCAAAATCCTCTCCAAAGTGTCTCCAAAGATTGCGCACAAACTTTCAGATGTTGTGGATTCAGTTCATAGACTGGGACAGAGGTGATGGTCACTCCAGAGTGATAATTATTCAGTGAATTATTCACTGGTGAAACGTGCAAGAAAAGGCGGATTTCCCTACATTGAATGCCCGTCGTCAGTAGTTATTGATACATATCGGGTCATCGCAAGGCTGTTCTATACTGGTTAATTAGTTAATTTGTTGTAACGGCTGATTACAAGTTTGGTATGTTCCAATTAATTTCTTTAAATGTCCGAGGCATTCGTGATGCTGTTAAAAGAAGAGCTATATTTATTTTTGGAAGACATACAGAAGCTCAAATACTTTTTTTTTTTTTTTCAAGAGACTCATTCTTGTGACTCTGATTCGAATTTTTGGAAAACCCAATGAGGAGATTATGCAATTTTTAGTCATGGATCCTATCACTCAGCAGGTGTCTCATTTTTCTTTAACAAATTCAAAAAGGCAATGTTTAGGAGTCTATTCGTTCAGACAACAGAAGATGGATTATACTGACTGTTATTGCTCGAGTACACAATTTAGAAATGTTTAAGAAGATTTGTGATACAATAACAGGTTTAAAGAAGAAGTATAAGGATGGATATGTAATTATTGGTGGTGATTTCAGCGATGCTCTAGACGATTCTGTTGACCGCTTTCCACCCAAACATAGTTCACGTATTTGGGATTTATTTGATTTTATAACTGGCACATTAAAAGTTTCTGATGTGTGTAGATATTTGAATCCCAAATAGTTATGACTATACTTGGAATAATAGCACTTTTTCATAAAAATTAAGAGTAGATTACTGGTTGATTTCCTTTGACTTAATCAACTATGTTTCAGAAACAAGAATTACTTGTGACCCTCTATCAGATCACAATTGATATAAATCTTTTTTGATGGGTGTAAGAGTAATATGATTCATGGATACTGGAAATTTAACAACCGTCTACTTTCTGGTGATTATTTTGTGGAACAAGTTAAATTGAAAGCAAATATTTTTGAAAATAATAATTTAAATTTTATTCAAAAGTGGGAGTTATTTAAATTTAAAGTCAGGGTAATTGCTATGAGGTAAAGAATTAAAGACAAATAAACTTAAGAAGATTATAGAGATAACCGAGCAACTTAATACTTTAATTAAACAAAATACTCTACCTGAAGATGACAAGTCTAAATTATATCTTCTTAATTTAGAAATAGATAATCTATATATAGAACCAACTAAAGGTGCTTATTTGAGATCAAGAGCCAAATGGTTTGAGAAAGGGGAAAGGAATACTAGTTATTTCTCTTGAAAAAGAAATTATACAAGAAACTCTATTTCATCTTTGAATATGAATAGAAGAATCTCTAATAATCCTTAAGATATAGCATATTTTGTGTATTCCTTTTATGAAAAACGTTATATTTCCCATTCTGACAATGGAAAAATAAGCACTTTTTTACAAACAGTTAAACCTTTTGTTCCAACAGTTTCTAATGATTATACTAAATATTGTGAAGATGATATTTCCAAAGCTGAAATCTCTAAATCTGTTTTTTCAATGAAGAAAGGAAAATCCCCTGGATCAGATGGGTCAACTGTTGAATTTTATTGTGCCTTTTGGGATCTGATAGAAAACCCTTTATTTACCATGTACTGTATAAAGAATGGTTGGAACAGAAAGAAATGAGCACAACAATGAAACAAGGTATTATCAGTTTAATTCCAAAACCAGACAAAGACCCCTTGATCATTGACAACTGGAGACCAATAACATTATTAAACATTGATTATAAAATTGAATCCTTAGTTTATGCTACTAGATTAAAGAGTGCTTTCAATTAAATAATTGGAGAATCTCAAACTGGTTTTATGGTGAAACGCCACATTAGTTCAAATATTAGGCTTATATTGGACCTGTTAGATCATAACCAATTTGTAAATTAAGATGCACTCATTTTATTCCAGAGTTTACATGCATTTGGTTTTGGATGTTTTACAAAGGCTTTAATAGTTCTGTTTATGACAGAACAATAATTCTAGAAGATTCCCTATCAACAGAGTAGTGAGACAGGGTTGCCCAATTTCCCCATTTATTGTTTTTAATTGTTGTGGAACTATTAGCGATTAGTATAGTTAAAAATCCAAATTTACATGGTATAACATTATTTAATAGGCTGATGATACAACTTTATTTCTAAAAGATAAGACTCAAGTTAAAAACGCAATCAAATAAGTTCAAACTTTTCCTGATGCCTCGGGTCTCCAGTTAAATATTACAAAATGTGTTAAATCTTTATTTTTGTGACTAAGTTACACATAATTTAAAAATATAAATGTAATTTCAAATAAATCAGATTTTAGTTTTTTTAAGTGTTCTATATTTTTCTCAATACACCTTAGTTTATTGGACTTGATTCCATTATACATTTGTTTGTTTTGTGCAGGACATGAATGAAGTCTGCATCAATGAATTTTTTATGATTATTATTAGTCTTAACGTGAATGAAATATGTTGGTTTGGCAAGCAATAAGTCTTTAAGAAAAAGAGGAAAATTATGTCACTTGAACACATTCTGATAATGTGGGACCGATGTACAGATTAAAATTAAGTAAATTCAAAGCACTCTTCTTTCAGTGTACAGTGTTGTGGCCTATGTTTTTGTGTTTTCTACATTTGTAGGAAACTATAACTGTAGAACTGCACTGTCTGTTTACTTATTTGCGTCAATCGAAAAAGGCTTTGGGTAATAGTGAATATTAAGCTGTTCACAGACACGAACTGATTGGCAGCTGCCTTTACCGACTACCTTCATTGATCAAAGCGTTCGGCACAGTCATCTGTGAGTGATGTCACCTCCCAATATAAACACGCCCCATAGTATAGTCCCGCCTCTCACACTAATTGACAGCTTTCCGTGTGGACATCAGAAATTCAAGTGCAAAAAGAATTGCAATTCCATTTCAGATTTGGCAGGTTACATCCACAATGAAGAGAAAAAGCAAATTTGGTAGGCCTAATTAATATTGCTATTAAAATGTGACAGATTTACATTTACATTTAGCAGACGCTTTTATCCAAAGCAACTTACAAATGAGGACAATTCGGTTGTTAAGTGATGACGTAAGAAGCGCTGTTTCCGGGTCCAAGCCTCAACTCGCTTCACTTGAGAATACGACCTCAGCAGCCGTTTATGAGCACTGTTTATTCATATTAATAATTTAAGCTAAACGCTTTCAAACTTACAGTGTACACTACATTCTCTGTGCTCACAGCGTCCCAAACACAAATAATTTTTATATATTTTTTATTTTATTTTTATATTTTCATTGTCTGGCTATCTGGGACATCGGTTAAAGGTTAAAATTATAACTTTTTCGCTAATATTCTATCACATGGTGAGTTTATATTAGCACCTTCTGTTGTTTTCTCGTGGTAACTGATAGAGTGTTTGGACACGGAAGCGCTGCTACATGACGTCAGAATAGAAGCAGTCAAATCTAACAAAACATTTTATCTTTCATTTGGAATCTGGCAGCCACTGTGAGTTCGTGAAAATGCAAGGTTTGCAATTACATTTGGATTATGTCACAATTTAAGTGCCCACATGTGGAAAACACAATTGAAAATACAGTTTGAAATTCTTTCTGAAAAAAAAAAAAAAAATCCTGAATGTTCTTCCATAGACTACATTTACTAATATGTGCAATGCATAATAATTATCAACCACAAGAGACCCTTGTAAAATAACATGTTTTTTTCTGAGCTAAAATCTGGATGCTGTTTGTGTTCATGTAATAGTAGGGCTGGGTGATATGGCCAAAAAAATATATATCAATAAAATGTTCAGTCGATAACAATAATTTTCACTATAAATTTCAAATCCTTATTTCTTTCAAGTTTAAAGGCAGATTTCTGCTCCATAAGTGAAAGTTGTAGAAACACCATTAATTGTGGTTTTAAACTCTTTATGGTCAAAACATGACAAACATTTAACGTTTTTGAATTCTTTACAATTTTTCAGTCATTTGTTCATAACAAAATACATATTTTAATAAAAAAAATAATTTCTTAGTTTCTGCATGTTCTAATGAGTGATATTGCATCAAGTTATGAAGCAGGTTTCTTGTTGCCTGACTTTCACATGTATCTTCAGCTTGGTTTGCAGTGCAGGCTGCAATAATAATATAACCCTTTTTTTTTTTTTTTTTTTTTTTTTCTCTGAAATGCACATTTTGTATGCGTTAGGATGCAGATGTAAATGTATGTTCATTCTTTAAAACAGTAACATCTGCAAATATTTTAACAAACCTAATTTTTATATGGTGAAATTTAAATATTGTAACTGTTTGAGTTTTATTAAAATTAACCACTGATCTAGATCACCATAACCACAGTTAAAACAACACATACAGCAATGAAATACCATGGTAAAAATGTAACTATGTGCCTATGGTTTCTATATGAAAAACAGTGGTCTAAATAAATTGTAATTCACTAACGCTATAAATTAATGTCAAATAAAGCATATTATATTTAGTTACTCCTTTAACACATTTAATTCATGTCTACATTAATAAGATAATAAAGTTTGATATGAAGATCCCACATTTCGGCCACAATACCATGGTACATGCAGTGTTTCTTCTGTTTATCAGAGCTGTTTCATCTGGTTTTCATCTAGTTTAAATCAGCGAAGCTTCACTCTGGATCTCACAGCTGTTTAGTGTCACGAGTTACACATCTACTCTAATGATAAACATTATATCAAACATTTATAGAAATATAGTTATCGTTTTATCGCCTGCCCCTATGTAATAGAGTGAGGACAATAATATTTAACTCACCCGTCACAGAGAGAGAAACAGAGCTTGATTGTGATGAGTTTGGTCTTTCATCTCTCTGTCCTCTACACGTGTACTGACCCTCATCAGATGTAGTTACTGCTCTGATAGTGAGAGTGTCTGTGTTTACAGTGTAACGATCAGACCACTGTAACATTACTCTGTCTTTATTCCACTCATATCTCCAGACAGGTGTCCAGTAATATGTCCAGTAATATCTCTGGTCTGTCAGGCTATGTCTCTGTCTCCAGACACTGTAAGACTCAATCACACACTTCAGATTCACTCTCTCTCCAGTGAATACTGTATTGTCTGGAGTCACAGTCAGAGTAGATCTGGGTAAAGCTGTGAAGAAAGAAGAAGCAGAGCTCATTCAGTGAACCAGTCAGAAACATGATCGTATCATCTGAGTTCCTGTGTTTGTGTGACACTGATGTTAAAGAGGAGAGATGTAGAGAGTGATGATTAAGTAGGAACTATTTCTCTAGTAAAGGACAATAATTGTTTAAACTGTTTCATACTGTCACTTTAACAGAGACTCTTAGCTGGGATGAGGTTGTCTCGTGGCTCACAAGAGGCAAAATCCATTAAAGTTAATGTGAGAAGCCACTGAATACATGTTTATGAACAGAAAGTTCAAATTTTTGCAGAAATAAAGAGTCAATGAGCAGCTACAGAAGTCTATTTGTCTTAAGCACACAACACAGATCTGAAGACTCTTCATGTAAGAGCGCTTACAAAAGCCCCAGTCACCCTCCAGAACTCACTACAGTCACACAGATCAAGAGTGTGTGATGACATCATCTTCATTTTCAGCTGAGGTCATATTGAAACTTAGCTGTGAGTGTCAAAATAAATCTTAATTTTAATGTTTAATGTTAAAATCAGCCATGAAGTAAATACATTTTTATAAACAAGAAATAACAAGAAAATGAAGAAAAAACTCTGTACATACATTCAAATGTCATGTAAAATTGATTTTTTTTATTTAAAATTAAAATGTGATGTAATTTAATGTGCAGCAAATGTATTTGTAAGTTAAAATATTAGGCTCAAGAACACGTCATAGTGTTGAATGTGAAATGTGAATTTGTTGCAGACAGATGAACAGAAGCCTCACGAAGCTCTGCTGAGTTACATTTAAAAGTTGTAATTATTCATGTTCAAAGCCATGTCCGTAGCCAACTATGAGGTCACCGAGGTCCGGAGCCTCTGTAAATTTTTCACGTTCAAAAATACATTTTGTTATCTGATTGACTAATTTACACTGCCATTTAAAATACCTATTGAATATATTGGCTATTATCTGCACCTCAGTGTTGTAATACATTATAAAACAGTAGGCTATCCAATAATTAATGAGTGTCATGTCAATTTTAATTCAAATTATTAAATGGATGCAACCTTATTGGGACAATAAATTCTGGCATGAGTCCGGACCCGGTGTTCCTCCCTATAACCACCAGAGGGCGCCACTTCCCCATCTCCGGGACTCATTCACCTTAACACTACACACCTGGTTCACTCTGCACACCTGTTGCATCCACTTTATTTTCAACTTTTTGATTATTTACTTCATTTTCATTGAAAGTAAATGCTTTTAGGATGTGATTTGAAAAGGCAGAAAAAAAGACGAATTCAAAAGGTGAATTCGAACCCGAGTCGATCAGGTCAAAATATCTATAACAGTCGGTTTATCTTCTGCGCCACTAGAGGCAACGATCAGCAAGGGTCTAAAAATATATATATATATAGTAAAGTATCAACAAACTTTGATGCAATAAATAGGGTATGATTTAAAAATGAGAATCCCTCCAAAACATCTACATTTCTGTCTCTTTTCAAGTGTCACAGTACATAATTAGTTGTATTTATAGGGGTTATTATAGCACAATGCTATAATAAGGGGGTTATTATAGAAACCCCTTTGGCCTCACTGATTTTCAAAGCCTGGGTACGACCATGTTCAAAGCCAAAGGACTTTTAAAGTGACTTTTATGAGACTTTCAGGGATTAAAAGATCTCTTTTCATGAGACAAGCGACCAATGAGGTATTGTTTGTAAAATGTAACAAAAGTATCAGTTATAGCGTTAAATGCCATTTTGTATTTAATTTTTGTGTTTGATGTTTTTGTACTTTGCTCATTTCTGGATGCAGTTCTCATGGTGTAAAGATGACATGAAGAATTAAACTGTTTCAAAGAAGCAGCATGTGTCTGTTGTTCTGAAGAGAGCTTCAATGCTCTTTCACACAGCTCAGGTTTTCTTGTTTGTAATCTCTTTCAGTTGTAAATATAGGTTCATATTTTTTGTACTGTAGTGGCATCTTTCAAACAGACGATGTAATCTCCTGTAGTTTCTGTAGTTGTATAATGTGTTTGGGTCAGTCTTTGCTGTAGTGTGAAAGACGCTCCTGTGCAGGGTTTGAGCTCGGCTCACTGATATTCAGTGCTTACAGATATTCAGAGCTCTTTATGAAAACTGATTAATAAGGGATTGTCCTAATATTAGCTCTGCTTGAGTTGTTTGGTGGTGCTCGGTTTACTTTTAGGATGCTCTTACAAATCTGAGTGTGCAGAGTGTGAATTTCCCATTTAGAAAATCATTAGGTTTTTAGGGATTCCCATATCTCGCTGCCATAAAGAGCAATTGGTTTGATTATTGATTTCAGGATTTTTAGCCAGGTTTGAATTTGACTTTCATTTGATTTGTATTTTTAATCATTTAGAAGACTCTCATTGCTTTTACTTTCAGATCATTCACAGATTCCTGTTGAAGTTTCCTGTTTAATTTATTTTTAGACCCAGATAAGTGTATTTGTGTGTGTGTTGGAGGACCTGGTTCCCTGCTCTACAGGTGTATTTGTTTCCCCTACACCTGGATATATTCTGAGAATCATTATTCTAGTTTTAGGTTTAATCTAAGAGCCCATGTTGTGCAAGGAGCCTTCGAAATAATGATTTTGCCTTTTTGTTTATATAAATTGTGACGAGCATCCCGATTTCACATCAGCGTTGCCCTGCCCACACACACAGAGAAAATATCTAAGACTGCAATGTAGCAAATTTTGAGAATATGTGAGATGGGGAGAACTATTTTTGTGCCACTGTGCCACTGATAAATTTCTCCAGTTTGTCAAATGTGGACCGCTTTAACAACAAATCAACAAGAGCTGGGGAAGCGCTTGTAGACCCTGACATTTATCAAACCAAAAATATCTCAATCTTGACAAAAGTAGTATTTTATAATTTCTGAATATATATATATATAATATATAAAAGCCAAACCTAATAAAATGCAGAAATTATGTATAAAAAAAAAAAAAAAAAGGATTCCAAAAGTCTCTATATACAGTATAATAAATGTGGAGCTATAAGGTTACAAGACTACCACTCAGGTTTTTTTACTCCACCAGATGGCACAATTCTCACTCCAAAAAAGGCTTCATTCACTTTCGCCTGCTAAGGAGCCGAGTGTAACACCTAAACGAAGAGGACCGGTCAAAATTCTAAGAGTTACATAATTTTACTCTTATTCCCAGATTTAAGAATAAGAGTGATTCACAAAGCTCCTAAGAATCCTCTCAGAGAGATCTAGGAATCAAGGAATCTGAGTTTAAGAGTGATTCAGCACCAATCTGAGAGCAACTCTGAGTGAGGAAAAGAAAAAACTTTCATTTTAGTGAAGAAGCGGAGCTGAGCCTGTTGCTATGACACATATTTCTGAAGGCTGTGATTGGTTGTCCAAGAAAAAAAAATAGGGAAAAGAGAGCACTTTGAAATGGGGCCTATTTCTTTCTACTTTACCCTAATCTCTCTCTCTCTCACACACACACACACACACACACACACACACACACACACAGTGCTTAACAAATGTATTAGACCAGCTGTCATAAAGAGACAGAAGTATTGGACCAGGTCTTTCTAAGTGTTCAGCTGTGTCCTGTTGCATTATTTCTTCAGATATTAAAAGCAGGGAATGTGTCTTATCAGTTATATCCATTGCTTCTTCATTCTAAGTCTTGCATTTGACGATGACACACACAAACCAGGATGAAGACGAGGAAGCTGACTCTGAAAGAAAGGCAAGCAATTTGGTTGCTAAAAGAAAAGAGGAAGTCAATTATAACTGTATGAAAAGCAAAGAACACGGAGAAATCAAGAGTTTGGAAACTACCGGCGTCATCAGAAACTGACGATGACCTGATCGGCTGATAAACAACAGTAGTTGATGACAGACAAATCATAAAAGCTGTGAAAATGAACCCTAAACAACATGTCTGTAAAATCACTCACCACCGTTTCAAAGCATAAGACCGAGAGTCTGGTGATGTCTATGGGCTGCAGACTCACTGCTCTGAACTAAATCAAACAGTGGGATGAACTCTAAAAGTGCTGTCATTTTTATTTGGTAAAACATGTATGTGTCGAAAGACCTAATAATAAAATGTGACATTCTGTAGTTTTGTCGCATATTCATCTTTTAATCATATTTGCAAATGTCTTGACTCCACAGCAGAGAAAGTGATCCTGTCTTTTCTGTTTCAATACGTATGGAGGGAACTGTATAAAGATTTTAGTTGCTGTGGCAAAAACCTTACACACACACACACACAAACACACAGAGAGATAGATAGATAGATAGATAGATAGATAGATAGATAGATAGATAGATAGATAGATAGATAGATAGATAGATGTTGTAGTGTCTTATTTTCTGCAACATTTCTTTACCCTTTCCTTCTTTCAGCCATTTTCTCGTCTTCATAAGTAACTCTTCAGCTTCTTGAAAGTCCTCTTCCCTACTTCTAACACTTTTAAGGGTTAAGATGCTTTGTGAATGACTTTTATCTTTACTGGGATCTTCTCTTTAATTGTAAGGGAAAACATTCACTTATCTAAGAGTTCTCATGAATACAGACTCCGGTCTATCAGACAGAAGCCTTTATCTTCACCTTTATCATGTCTCTCTTTTTTTATCAGGATTATAGAGCCATGAGTTTTGTGTTTTTAAGATTACTTCAAACTTAAAATACATGTTGAGATTCCTGCAGTTAGTTTCTTTGTGTTTTGCTCAAACTGTTCTGAACACGTGTAAACAACCCATTAGTAAGTTACAATATTAAACAGCATTAAATAAATATTAAACAGAGTATAAAACAGAATTAAACTCTCAAAAGAAAAGACAAGTGTATTTATCAGCAGTGTGAATGTAACATCTGAGCATCTCTCGATCAGGGGTACGTTTCCCAAAACCATAGTTGCTAACCTGTTAAGAACTTAGTTGGTTGGCAATGGGAAATTGCATCACAACCAACAAAGTTGCTAACTTAGTTCAGTGAACACACCCCAGATCTGTTACATTTAGAGTGTGTTTATGAGGACAATGATATTAAACTCACCCGTCACAGAGAGAGAAACAGAGCTTGATTGTGATGAGTTTGGTCTTTCATCTCTCTGTCCTCTACACGTGTACTGACCCTCATCAGATGTAGTTACTGCTCTGATAGTGAGAGTGTCTGTGTTTACAGTGTAACGATCAGACGACTGTAACTTTACACTGTCTTTATTCCACTCATATCTCCAGTCTCTGTCAGACTCAATCACACACTTCAGATTGACCGTCTCTCCAGTGAAGACAGGACTGTCTGGAGTCACAGTCAGAGTAGATCTGGGTAAATCTGTGAAGAAAGAAGAAGCAGAGCTCTGATCTGATCATCTGAGTTCATGTGACACTGATGTTAAGGAGGAGAGATGTAGAGAGAGTGATGATCTCTTCTATGAACAATGTGTTTTAACATTAGATCATCAGACTTACAGTGAATATGTCGTTTTCAGAGAAGGGCATAAATACATGAAAAATACAAAAATATCATGTGGAAAAATTTATTTAAATACAAATACAGTATTTTGTATTTTCAAAATACACAAAGTACATGTGAAACTGGCCATACAGTGAAGTTATCCGTAAAGGGCCCTGGACCTTTTCTGAATGCAAAAAAGAATTATATATATATATATATATATATATATATATATATATATATATACTTAGATGTGTAAAACCGCTTTTGTTTTCATTTTACACATCTTCCCTTCCCCTGACATGTAAGAATTGCAAAACACTATTTCTTTTTTCCCCCCTTTTAGTTCTTGTTGTATATAAAGTTTATTCAAATTAGAACGTTTATATAAATGTATATATTAAAATTAGAAATTGTTTATATAGCATTTAACTTTATATGCTCCAAGGATTATAATTATTTTTTTTTTTGTTTTGTTTTTTTGTGCTGTATCATTCATCAGTGTCTTCATAAATGCACTCAATCACTAAACTAAACTGATGCTGACAGACAGTGATTAAACTAATTACTGTTTTCTCTATAAACATATTTGCATAGACAGGTGAAAAACAATCAATTCATTTTGTAAAGGTGACATTCATTAAGCACCAGGTTTGCACGGCTTACTTCTGTGTTGAAATAAAGTTACACTCGATCTTAAAAAGCTGCCTGCTGCCAGAGAGACTGTGAAGGGAGGATGGGGATCTTCTTTCAAAGCTAGCCTGCTATTGCTAGCCTTTCAAAAATCATCTACCCTAACTTTAACTGAAGGCAAATGTGAATGATAAACTATTTTAACTTTAACATGCACAATTGACCATGACATCCTCACCTTATATTACTCCAGGATAGTCTCTCACTCAACCCTGAGTTGTATGTGTATGTATTGTATGTTCTCATGTGATGAACGTCGTGTCTGAACTATCTGATGCACCAAATCACACCCTGATAAAGAGGCTGACTGGCACAAAGTAGTTTATGCATTTTGAAAATACAAAAATACTAATCTTAAATGTATTTATATACAAATTACATTTGATTTTTAGTATTACACAATATAATAGTATTTTGTATTTCAAAAATGTATGTTAAATACATGTATCTGAAATACAGATACATCATAATTCTCATGTAGAAGCGAGAGTTTATGAGGACAATGATATTAAACTCACCCTTCACTGAGAGAGAAACAGAGCTTGATTGTGATGAGTTTGGTCTTCCTTTTCTCTCTCCTTCACAATAGTACCAACCCGCATCAGATGATTCAGATCCTTCAATAGTGAGAGTGTTTCTGTCTACAGTGTAACGCTCAGACGACTGTAACTTTACACTGTATTTATTCCACTCATATTTCCAGTCTCTGTGATCAGACTCAATCACACACGTCAGAATCACTCTCTCTCCAGTGAATACTGTTTTGTCTGGAGTCACAGTCAGAGTAGATCTGGGTAAAGCTGTGAAGAAAGACAAAAATATAAGCAGCCAGTTCAGAGGAAGAATTACTTTGTAAATGTGTTATAAAACAATATAGTTTATACATTAATGTAATTTCATAATGCTTGTGTTTTATGTATGTGTGTGATAAGTTTTGTGATCTCAGTTTATTTGAGGAGGCTGTGGATCCATCATGAAGCGTCTCAGGATTCTCAATAACAGTCTCTGTGCTGCTTCATGAGAGCGACTATACGTCTGTGCTATTATTTTCTTTTCTTTTCATGTATAATTAAAATCATTATCATTTAGTTCTTCAGTTTAATCCATTATTCGTTTGTATTATTTCACCTGCTTGTGCAATGCTTTCTATTGTTGTTATGATTGTTTGGTTTCAGAACATATTTCCCCCCGTCAGAAAGAGAACGTCTATATTTCAAGATGTTTAACGTCACAGACTGATGTTGTTTGAAACAGCTCTGTCTCAGGATCTGATAAAGTGACTGGATGCAGATCTGAATGTAGTGTTAGATCAGGAATGGACTTGAATAAGATTTTTGTAATTCAGGAGCACGTTGTCAGTTATTCCTTCCTTGTTGGCTATTATTATTATTATTATTATTATTATTATTATTATTATTATTATTATTATTATTATTATTTTATATATAGGCTTACACCATTAAACCAAACATATAGAATCTAGATTTAATTAACATTGATTAATTAAAACAGTCTGCAGTACAATCCGTGCCGTTCAGCCTGAGCTCAGGTCAAGCACATGACGAGGATAATTTTTTCATGTGAAGAAGACCATGACTTTTTTTTTTTTTTTGGAAAAAGGGTCAAGTACAAAGCCTGCTTTACATAGGCCTAATAAATAATAGTCTGTAGCATTCAAATTCAACATTTGGATTCGTGCCAAATGAGAGAGTAAGGAATAAGATTATAGGGCCAAATAATAATAATAATAATAATAATAATAATAATAATAATAAAAACCTTTTCCAGAATAAAGCCTATAATGCAAGATTAAACTCATTAAATATCCAGAAAAATTTAGAAATGAAATATTGAGAATAAAAATAAATAAATATCGAGAATAAAGTCATTCAATCAACTTCATCTTTGCAGCCGACACTGACTCAGAAAATAGTTTAGTAATAAGTAGCCTATATAAAATGTTCTATTTATGCAATCCGCTTCAACGTAGAATAGGCTATAGCCTATAAAACACTTGTTTAGTATAGTTTAGTTTAAGTTAATTTAATAATTTAATTAACTATAAATGTGCGATCACTGATGGCTTAAATGAGTGACTAAAATTGCCCTGTTATTATTATTATCAATAATAATAATAATACAAGGAAGCAATAAATTGACTTTGTGCCGTTGAATTACAGGGGAAAAAAATCATCAATCTGTACACAATTGAATGCGCACGTGAGTGGGGCTGTAGTGCCATCTAGTGGTCGCTGTTTTTCTTTGGCTCAGCTGCGCGTGGATCTCGAGCTGTGTGTGTGTGGATTGGGAAAAAAACTTAAAGGGCAGAACGAAAGTGTCCAAATTCAAATGAATCAAATACAATCGACCCAGAAGAGACGTGGATGAATGCACACGCGTCGCCTGATCCACAAATGCACATTTTAATCACTACATGCTCAAATTATGATGATTTTTAATACAAACTATAACATTTGTATTCACAAATATGTCTCTATTTTAACAAAATGTTCATTAATGTAATTCTTAACTCTGCAGACACCTGTTGAAAAGCATTTGTTTCAGTGTAGTGACGCACATTTGCAAATTTTTCAAATCGTGTGCACGTTAATGAATTGCACTGGGCTTTGTTCGTTAGTAGTTGTGTGTGTGGGGGGGGTGAAATGCTGTAAACTGCGAAAATAAAGTCTCAAAATCCAAATGAACCGAACAAGATTGACTCGAACTAGACATCATTTAATGCACGCCTGTCACCCGATCCACATATGTATGGATTCATTTTTGCATGACCAATTTATGATATATTAATGCAGAACAGAACATTTTTATTCGCAAACATGTCTGTATATGTAAAAATTGCTACACAGTCATTTAATCCCGAATCAAATTAAAAGGCATTTGTTTGTTGTTCACAATATACATGTATAAAATTTATGTAGTAAATTGATATTTTGTGCATCTATTTATCATTTTGAGTATAATTTCATCCCATAGATGTAGGGCTGAACAGGAAAGTTATCAATGTGTCTGTTCAGTAACTAATGATGAAAGCAGAGAGGCATTTCAGTTGTTCACAGTGGACTGTCTGACTTAAAGGGACAGTTCACCCAAAAAATAATTTTTTTTTTCGGAAAATTCATATGAACCGAAATTCATATTTCGGTAACACTTTATTTTACAGTACGTGTACTAACATGTACTTATAGTGTACTTACAGCAGGGGCGTAGGAGCCATTATACGTGAGGGGGACACGCCCCCCCCACATTTAAAAATCTAAGTTTTGTCCCCCTCACTATTTCCCAATGTCAGATTTTGTTTTGCATTGCCTGCCTATCCCTGCCGATTTCAGAGTCTCCGAATTAATCCATTCTGAAACTTTTAAATGCAATTTTACATTTTTAAAAACGAAATTATAGGCTTATGTGCAGGTTCCGAAAGTTGGTCGTTTTGTCGCTATGGTTACACACACACACACACACACACACACACACACACATGCACCGTTGGCTGTGCGCTCAAAGTCTGTCAGTTGTGCAGTTACCCAAAATCTCCTGAATTAAGTTAAAACCCATCATGTCACTGGATGAAATAAAATCGACTAGCAAAGATACAGGAGGCCGCCTTATAAACGAGTGTTTGGAGGATATTGTTTGGATATATTCGCCGTAAGGTTTTGATGGCGTCATTTATTTACAAGGAGGGCAACACTCCAGTCGCGGTAATGCACATAAAAACGGTTTATTTTATTTATGCTTCGGCAGCCAGTGTTTTTTCTTGTATGTAAATGTAACCAACCGTAACATAGTAGGAAAGAAAAACGTGGAAGTAAAAATACTGAAGTAAATACTGATCAGTGATAACATATTTTTGGTGGTTTTGTGTACATTTTGGCGGTTTTTGAACAGTTTTTGTGCTGGAATACATCAGCTGGATCTGCCAAACAGATTTGGACGGTTGATTTTAACGTTTCAACTAACATTAAACAACAATATTATTCACAGACACACTTTGTATTTGAGGTAGGAGTAGGCTTATTCAGCCGATGAAATGGCAGATTGCTGGTTTTCAGTTTGATCATTAGTTTTATTGTATTTTTTTTAAACTGTCAAATTTAGCCTACTTAGAAGCATTTTTTTAATTTTATTTTGTGTAAAACAGGCAAATGATAGCTAATTAGCTAATGTGAATCCAATGTGCCATTGATACGTGTCCATAAACTATGTAGAAGTAACATTAGTCAAATTTTCACACAGAGATGAGTATCCTACAATACTTTAAGAGGAAGAGGACAGAGGAGAACGAGCTTGTAAGGCCTGGTTCACACGGGACGATTTTAAAATTGTCGGCCGATTTTCCAAACCTGAGAGACCCCACACACGGCGATAAAAAATCACGAGTCTAACAGTTTTGGTCGTTCAGTGTGTGGTGTGCAGCCACACGGCAATATCAACACATCACACACGAACCGATTTGACTCCCGAGCATTCCCAGGTCAGGCGGGAAATCTTGCAAAATCCCTCGTGATCAAACGTGACTTCAGAGTAAACAATCATGGCGGACGAAGAGGATGCAGTGGCCATAGTTTGTGCTTTGTTTTTAACGGAAAAAAACATAAGAAAAACAAGAAAAGGCGATGGACAAAGAGGTGGAAACAACGCGAGCATGGACTATTGCTACATCATGATATGGAAGTTGTTGTTTTATCTCATAGAAATGTTGTTACGTACTACACAGATTAATTACCGTTGAAATAAACGTTCATATATTCGTTTCCATGTACTCTGTTGGACTGCAGTTGTGGATGTAGTTATGCCCATCGACTTTATTTGTATTTGTTATATTATATACGCCGGCTGTTTTGATTTTGTTTCCCGGTACTTCCTCACCGCATCGTCACCTCGCTTTCTGATTGGCTACTCGCCACAGTCCACAGGCTGCATGACTGTTTGTCCTCGGGGGACACCACACACACGAGAAGAAATCGGGCCAAATAAAACCAACATGTTGAATATCCCCGATTTGAGATCGGAGCGGTCCCGACATTCTTCCGAGCAGAGGAGAGCAGTCTTAACACACCACACACGGCAGGAATATTTGATCAGATTATTTTCGGATAATCGGAGCATCCTAAGATTGTCGGAAGGGGTGAATCGGGGCTAAAATCGGCCTAATTATCCTGCCGTGTGAACCAGCCTTAAGTTGTATGGATAGCTACATACAGTATATTCTAAAATTCACATAGTAAAAGTACTTTAGATCAGTAAAATTAGGCCAACGGCATGTCATCAGAGTTTGCACTGAAACCAGTTCTGTGTCCTCAAACATGTTACTTTCCTAGACAGGAGATGAAGACCACAGAACAGGGAGAGTTAGGTCCAAGTAAGAAACAGGTAATGGGAATATGACCGAATGCTAATTTCTGTAGGATAAAAGAATACATAGGAACTGTGTCCAACTAATTTAACTAGTTGTTGTTATGATTACCGTATTTTCCGGACTATAAGTCACACTTTTTTTCATAGTTTGGCTGGTCCTGCTACTTATAGTCAGGTGCGACTTATTTATCAAAATTAATTTGACATGAACCAAGAGAAATGAATCAAGAGTTTCAGTCTACACTGAAAACATAGAGTGCCCTCTCGCGGCTTGAGAAGGTAATGTTTTCTTTTGGTTCTAAATAAATGTGACTTATTGTCCAGTGCTACTTATGTTTTTTTTCTTGTCATGACGTATTTTTGGACTGATGCGACTTATATTTAGGTGCGACTTATTGTCAGAAGAATGCGGTATATATATTTAAATGTAAAAATAGTTTATCGCTGAAGCTTTATAATGAAAAGCTACATAGGGTCCTTTGAAAATTCCAATTTTGTCAGATTCTGTGATATTCTACATTTAACAGCTGATTCCGTTTTCTATATTTCCACCTTTACTGCATTGGGTTTAATGTAGTGGTCCACTGATATTGGCATTTTGATGGCCGATGCCGAAATCATAGAGAGCAGAGTGAATTGCTGATATAAAGCCAGTATATATATATTTACTGTCCCCCCCAGGTTCAAAATCGCTCCTACGCCCCCGACTTAAAGTGTATTATCTAAGAAAGTTACGGTAATACAAGGTAACTACATGGGGTAGGGGTAGGATTAGGGTAAGTACCTAGTTATGACATAGTTATTGTAATTACTATAATAAGTACATAGTATGTTCATAAGGAACAGGACTGTAAAATAAAGTGCTACCGAAATATTAATAAAAAAAAAATTCTGGCATATTTCATGTAAATATTTTACGTCAAAAGCATTCAGGGAGGAATTACGGTATATCATTGATTGATTTTCAGTGATAAAAACTCTGACAGCAAATCTAAATCCAACTTTAAAGAGCTCAAAGCATTTGAAGTGGCAGATGACAAAACTGCAGAGTAGAAATATAAACTGTGCTGAGCTACAAATGTGATTTTGAAAATGTTTAATGCTAAATGGTTGAAAAAGGTTAACAAACTTTTAAATAATTTGTATTAAATTATTTAAGATTATTATTATTATTTCAATAGCTTTTTACAATATTTTAATCATGATACCTTTTCTAAAATCTAAAGGTATATGTTAAATATCATCAACAACAATAAAACTAAATGCATTTCGCTGCTTTATCACACTGAAACAATTCTTATTGGTTGTTTTACTTTATTGATTTGATCATGATTGGTTAATCTGGCTTTCATCCAGGAAACTGGGCAATGAATCGTATATAGTTACCAGAGTTTACAAATGGGTAACTTAAAGGACATGTAACCTGCAGAAGATAAATACCTGTGTGTGTATTTTTGTATTGCTTTATCACAGATGCTCAAGTTAGATGCTCATATGATGTTGTGCTGCTGGACGGCAAGGCAAGTTTATTTATATACTGTAGCACGTTTCGTACACAATGGTAATTCAAAGTGCTTAACATAAAAAAGTAAAATAATCATTAAGAAATATTAAAACAAATAAAAACAAGCAATTTTAAAACTTTGGTTTTGGTCCTAGGTCATTTAGTGACTTAAATACGAGTAAAAGTACTTTAAAATCAATCCTAAATGTAACTGGGAGCCAGTGTAAGGACCTGAGGACTGGGGTGATATGCTCAGATGTTCTGGTTCTAGAAATCACTTAATTGAATATAAATTAATATTAATACATTTTAATTTAATCTTTGAATAAGGTTTCTTTGTTTTTTACATGTAACTACAGCACAGTTATGTAACTTTTATTATAACACATTTTAAATTAAACTAAGTTTTTCATTTACCTGTATGTAAGCACAGTACAGTGTTAATGTTCAAACTCTGCAAATGTTAAAGTGGCTGACAAAAATAAATATTCTTATAAGGAATAAAACTGCTTAATTTTTTTAACTGTAGAGCTGTAGCTGAATAGTTTGGCCTTCTACAACACAGACATTTAATGTTGGTCATTATGGTGGAACTTAGAGAGACAAATACATGTTTTTTACAAGTGTTTCTTGGTATAAAACATTTGAGAACCAGTGGTTTAAAGAAATGGTATAAAATGAAATCTTGCTTTTTAAGAACTTATCTGTAAACCGTTTCTTCTTGTAGAGTCATCAAGGATCAAGCTTTTTCTTGAAACACTGGTAAGGAATTGTTCATCTTCTACACTGCATGTCACTTCTGGTAGAGATTCATTGACTTTTTGTTGTATGTTTTGAAAATGTACTTTATTTTTATTTTTACTTGTTTTACTAAATACACTGTATAGTGTTCTAACGGTGTATTTGGGGGGCTCTGAAAACACTGCTTGTGTATAATTTGTTATTGTAAACTTTCATCTGAATACATTAAATAAGTGTTTAATGAATAGTCTTGTGCAATTTGTTTCTAACCTTACTTGTTATTAATTGTGTTATTTATTTTGCATTCAGTTTATATTTTTTGAAGATTTATCTTTTATTATTTTAAACAGGACAGTACAGAAAGCGCACAAGTGGGAGAGAGTGGAGGGGACGGGTCAGAAGTGACCTGGAGCTGGGACACTTCCAAGGATCACCTGAAGCACAACCACACTGTATGCATGCATAATACAAAATTTGCATGCATACAAAATGAATAATTTATGTAGCCTACATTACATAGAATATTATTACAAATGCCTGTAAAGGGCTCCAAAAAGGTCTGATGATTGCTGTTGTAACACTTGCATGACGTTTAAATTCATGTTTAATATTGACCAAACATTTAATTAAAAAATCCACTTAATATTTCATTTTTGGTCACCTTTTTGCTATAGAAATGCCTCTATAATTTCTTCAACAAAAACATGTGGACATCACAACCCTTACAATGATTATTCCTTGGTTTAATTGAAGTAAAATTTTCTTCTGTGTCAGTTATGAATGCTTGAGACTACAAAAATCAATCATACAACTGTATTTGTAAATCATAGCCATATATGACTATCTAGCTACAATTTTAATTTGTAAATAATAAAGTGTAATTACAATTTAGTTATTTACTTTTATATTTTATTAAAGGTCTATTTTGACCCCTATAGTTTTTTTTACTTCCATAATAATTTGGGGAGGGGGCACAACAATACAGTTCTGCTTAGGGCACTAATTTGAGCAGCAGTGGCCCTGGCCCCAAGCCCGGCCCGAGGGGCGTAAAAAATCTCAAAACCAGCCTAAAAGTTTAACTTTTAAAACTCGTTGTCATACTAACCTCAAACAGCTTTGCTCATTCTTAAACACAGAGTGCTATACTGTCTATCAACTATGAATATTTTAGTCTTTCAAAGGACAAAATTGGTGGAAAAACAGTTATAAAATGAGACATAACATAAAATGCAGGCTGGGATCGAAGCCCTGTGCGGTCACACACTTGGCACAGACCTTGCGACCGTACTGTTTAAGAGTGTAAACGTGCAATATAATGAGGTCATGTGACAGTTTGAGTCACTATTGTTGTAAATAATTTGTTTCACATGAAAAATAATCATATAAAATAATAGAGTTTATACTGAGCTAAATTTGGTAAACAGTAAGAGTTTTCCATTTTGATCAAAACCATAGTCTCTCAGTTGGACATGTGATCATATTAGAGAGAGTTTATGAGGACAATGATATTAAACTCACCCTTCACTGAGAGAGAAACAGCAGAGCTTGATTGTGATGAGTTTGGTCTTCCATTTCTCTGTCCTCTACACGTGTACTGACCCTCATCAGATGTAGTTACTGCTCTGATAGTGAGAGTGTCTGTGTTTACAGTGTAACGATCAGACGACTGTAACTTTACACTGCCTTTATACCACTCATATCTCCAGTCAGGTGTCCAGTAATATCTCTGGTCATATCTCCAGTCATATGTCAGGCCATTTCTCTGTCTCCAGACACTGTTAGACTCAATCTCACACTTCAGTCTCACTCTCTCTCCAGTGAATACAGATCTGTCTGGAGTCACAGTCAGAGTAGATGTTGGTAAATCTGTGAAGAAAGACAGAAATATGAAGTGACTCAAACATCTCTTTCAGGGAAAACATTTTGTAATTGTTTTATTATTACAATTCATTATTTTAAGTCACATCTCATAACATTGTTTCTGTTTTATTTGTGTATTGTCATTAGTTTCCTCATTTCAGTTTTTTGAGGAGGTTCTGGTTAAGTCTTGAAGGATCTCAGGAATCTCAATCCACATTATTTTTCTTGTAAGAGCCATTTATGAATTTAATGTTTCTGGTTTCTGGTGTCAATCACTATTTTATTGTTTTGTTGCTTGATATTGTAAACCTGTGCCCTTCCATATTATTTTAACACATGATCTGAATCATGAACACACTGCTTTGTAGTGCACACAGTTTTACTGTCTCCTGCACTTTGTTATTCTTCTTCTTATTTCTCTACAGTGTCTAATGAACCAGACGTCTCACACATTCACAGAAAAATAAGGTTCATAACATCCTCTGTGTGTTTCTTCAGGAGAGCATCCGTTATATATCTGTTATTATTTTATTTGTTATTATTAATGTGTAATCATAATCATTAATCATGTCATTGTTCCATTTAATCAAATAATCATTTATTATGTTTTATTATTTAGTATTTGACTTATTTTTCTTGTTCTTGAAGTTCTTTCAGTTGTTGTTTAACATGATTGTTTGTTTCAAGTAAGAGAATGTGTCCATGTCAAGGTTTTTAACATCACATGTTGATTTTCTTTAATACAGTTCTAGCTTCACGACTGAATGTGGTTTTGTGAACTGGTTTTGGGATCAGACAGGACAAGATGGATGTCTCCGGATCTGATAAAGTGACTGGATGGAGATCTGATCTAACAGTCACACGCTCAGACAGACATCTGAATGTAGAGTTAGATCAGGAATGGACTTGAATAAGATCCTCATACAGAGAGCAATAGAGACACAGAACAGAGATATTCATGATTCTGCTTAAAAATACTGAATTATATTAGGCACATATGATTTCACTCACTACATACATTTAAATAGTTTTAATTACTGAATTAAATGAACTTTATTTAAATTAATTAAAATTAATAAACAATGTGTGATCTTCTGGATTCATCATATTTGATGTGCCATAATCATATTTCAGGTCAAATTAAATCTGTCTAAACTTTCACTTTCATTGATCTACAGATGATATACTGCCACTGTTTCTTTCTGCAGTGGAAACATCAGTTTAGTTGATATTGATTTAATTTGATTGGAAACAGTCATATAGTGTCTTCTCTAATTCTTACATTTTATTAATAATTAAGTTTATGTAATATGAAATATGATGCATACATTAAATAAGGTTGATTTTTTTTTATGTTTTAATTAAATATAAAATTTGATTTACATTTTAATTTAAATTACATTTAATTTAATTTAATTTAATTTAAATTTAGTCACAGAGTCTCTGAGCAGAAACATGAATGTCCAGCTCTGTGTGTAATCATAGAGACAGAGACTACAGTAAAAGTAAAGAGAGAGACTGTCTCTCCTCTGAACACACACTGATCTGATCTGATCTCACCTTCACTACAGCTTCTGATCTCCATCTATTAATACACTTATGAGCAAATATTGAGAGAAACAGCATCACAGTATCATGATCACTGTTATGAACTCACAATCATTATGAGGAAAATACTGCACTAAATTAAATATCTGGTTTGCTTGTAGTTGGTGTTGATTATTAAAAATGTTTCCTATTATTGGTAACAACTAAATGAAACACTGATTTGTATATTCAGTCAACATTTATGTTCTTTAATTCACATATTACACAATTTCTTAGCGTACAACATTAACATAATTTAAGAGTATCATAAACTTTCAATATTGTCAAATAGGTTTTTATTTAGGAGGACAATGATATTAAACTCACCCTTCACTGAGAGAGAAACAGAGCTTGATTGTGATGAGACTGATCTTCCTTCTATGTGTCCTCTACACGTGTACTGACCCTCATCAGATGATTCAGATCCTTCAATAGTGAGAGTGTTTCTCTTTACAGTGTAAAGATCAGACGACTGTAACTTTACACTGCCTTTATTCCACTCATATCTCCAGTCTCTGTGATCAGACTCAATCACACACGTCAGTCTCACTCTCTCTCCAGTGAATACTGTATTGTCTGGAGTCACAGTCAGAGTAGATCTGGGTAAAGCTGTGAAGAAAGACATAAAAACATGAAGAGTCTGAGACAGCATTTCATAGGAAATAATTACTCTGTATTTGTATTGAATGAGGAGAGCCGAGTTGCCATATCCTTCATACTGATATTAATCATATTATTACATGATTTCTTGTTTGACTATTAATCAAGTTATGGCAAGAGTGAAATGTGTAACCTTATGTGCACTTATGAGATATTAAAGAATCCTGTTCTACCCTGTATTTCTTTTCCTCAAGATTAATGTCCACATATTATGTGTGTATCCAACCGTAATGATAAGACACTCGCCAGTGCTAGAAAGCCTTGAATTTTAGATAAGTTCTCTGTGTATGTGTGTTAGTATCTGTCTGTACAGGGAGAAGCTCAGACAGTCCCAGGACAAACGATCAACTGCCAGTGTCCAGAGTATCAGATATACGTCTTTGGAGAGTTTATATAGAGTTTATATTTCAGACTTTTGTTGACTTATGTATTGACGCAATTAGTATCATCTGTCAGGGTATAACTGTGGTTGATTTTGAGTTGTACGGGGGCGGCCTACGAACTCCGTCGAGAGTGTTGAAGCTGACTTCTGCTGATGAAATTACAAACTATTTTCTTCAAGTAAAATTATTATTGTTAATTTAACTCATCTCTGACTCCTGGTCTTCATTGCCAAATATCTGGTCATTGGGTTTTAACTGTAAATTCCCCTACAGTATGACACTATATAGTGTATTTTTCTTTTCTTTCATAGCTTGTGTGTTTTCCATGTCGAGTCGGAGTGAAATGCTGTGCTGACAGAGACTCATGAACACTTTTACTCGTGCACAGAGACCAACGGTCAAGGTCAGGATAGTCTTTATAAAATGTTCAGTATTGATTACTTTTTCCACCAAACCCCTGAACACGTGCTGCATCTGAATACAGTGGTGCAGAACGGGGATATTCAGTATATGCAGAGCATAGAGGCTGAAATCATTTAATAAAATGTTATAAATAATCAAAAACTATGCTGTTAAAAATAATGTAATAAAACATTTTTATTTAAATGTTTTTAGCATTTGTAATGAGTTCAAAATGTATAATACACTGAGAACTCTATCAGCCGTAGCTCAGCGCTCACACTTCATTAAGCTCGTTCACATTACAAGAGACACGCAACGACAGAGACATGTTCCCCTTCACTTCAATGAGGAGCTGGTGATTTCTGGAGACATGAGCGACAGCGACCGTTGGTGACCGGATGGGGCGAGTCCAGCGATGGGACAAAGTTGAGAATCCTTCAACAGCCAGGAGCGACAGCCAATAGGAAAGAAGATGATAGAGCTCATGTGATCGCTCTCCTCTCAGCTCCAGCAGTGAAAATGTATTATTATCAGCTGGAACAAGTTTATTTAGTAAGATTTTGGGTTATGTGAATGGACTCTAAATTAAATTTTAGAATTCATATTCAGAAATGTATAGAAAAATGCACAAAAGGAACAAAAGTCTTAAGATGTTTGTCAGGAGCTGGGGGGGGGGGGGGGGAAGCTGTCAGTCATTGAAAATAATTGACTGTGCTGTGATTAGGTCAAATATAGATTATGGTAGTGAAGTTTACAGTTCTGTGAACAAAACCTTCCTTCAAAAGATAGAAGTAATAAAACAAGCTTTGTGGATTTGCTGCGGTGCATTTAGATCTTCATTTAGAGCTTCATTTAGAGCTTAATTACAAGAATTGTCTCTAGAACGGCTTAGGTTTCAGTTGAGATTGAGGTACTGGTGTAAAGGGACATCTGGAAAACCATCCAGTTAAACTACTTCTGAAAGATTGTTGGGAATAATACAAATAAATACAAAGAAATAACAAGCTTTTGTTGGGTAGTAAGGAAACAGCTTGGAGATGAAAGATCATGATATTGCCCCCTTGTTTGTTCCCTATGCCACTAATAGATTTAGAAGTTCACAAAGTAATACAAAAACTGGAGATGAACATGCTAACTGAAGCAGTAGATTAACAATATATAACACTATAGTATCATTCTGTGTTATTTAGAGATGGATATGGGCGTAGGTTTCGGGGGGATGTTAGGTACTACCAACTAGGTAGGAAATTTGATTGGCGGCGGGGTATCTGACAGGCTACACGTGCAGGCCAGGACTACTTTTGTGCTTGCACTAGCAGCGAGCGGCTGGTTTGTATGTGTGTGTTTGTGTGTGTGTGTGTGTGCGTGCGCGCATGTTGATGACGCCGACGGTAAGTTACCAGGGCTGTCTCTCTGCCACATACAAAGGCCAAAGTAAAAACATTTTAATATTCCGGGGTTTTTTTTGCCCGTTTTTGTACTTTGTAGAAAGAGCCACCCAAGAAAAAGAAAGGGGGCATAAGAAGCTTTCTCATAAAGCAGAGTCAGAGCGTAAGTAGGCAAAATACCTAGCTAGCCACACAAATAAACTAGCAGTAGTTACTGACCAGTCACTAATCAATGATACATAGTGAAACAATGATAAAATGTTAGAATATGATCTGTATTTTATTCTAATGTTGATCTAGCTTACTGCTAGTGTCATACAGACAAACTAACATTAGATTAACATAAATGTCAACACATTAATCCACAAAACCATGTCCCCTTCATATTTAAAAATGGCTCTGAAATATAAACATGATTTGTTGAATGCATACTATGATACGTGTGTATTTTATTCATTAGTTCATTTAATTACATATAGGAAACTCAGATATCTTGTGAAGATGTCATAAAGGAAGAAGTAGCTGGACCTTTAGGGCTTCAGGTGAGGTCTTTATGAACTATTAATTATTTAAGCATGATTAAAGGAAATTATGCATGTTAAAAGTTGTAAAAACCATGTCCCCTTAATATTGAAATTGCTCTGAAATATAAACATGATGCATTGAATTCATACTGCTACGTGTGTAATTGCCTTAATAATGTAACTGTGTCATGTACATCAAGAGTCCCTTGACAAAGTGGACCTTAATGATGTAGGCCAACAGTTTGTATCTGTAAATGACAAACGTAGGCATCTGTTTGGTAAGTTTAGATAAAAGGAAGGAATCAAGAAAATGCAGTAAAATGTGGAAACTAGCCATAATGTAGTTATAATTTTGAGTGCCAAATAGTAGAATACAGATGTTTTTTGCTTTGTTTTTTGTTTTATTATATGCTTCAAAAGTTCTCAAAGTCTACCTCTTGCAACAGTGTTTTTTGTAAGTATAAATAGTCTAACGTATATTTATTTATTTAGATTTGTTTCCTTGTGGCAGAGTATTTGTTAGTGTAAATAATAATTTATGATAATAAAACATTTGGTTGTTCAGCATTACACAGTCTCAGATTTTTATTTGTATTTTTGAGATTATAAAGTTATAGGGACAGTATAAAGGGTGGTTTATCAGGGTCAGGACACAATATAATGAGATGAAGTACATTCACTTCTGTATTGTGATGTTCTGTATTGCCAACAGTCTGAAATAAAAAAGCAAATCACCATTAAATCACTGGTATCTTACAACAAAAGAGTTCCGGGGGGTGGTGGAGGGGGTGCAGTCATTTATTCCGTCTTCACCCTGGTGCTGATAGCGCGTGCGCACAGATGAGACCTGAACTGATTTAAGCTTTGTCAGTTTGTCTGCCTAAAAAGTAAGCTATATTAAGTATTTGAAGAAAATAACTGTGACTGTCTGGGGTCAGCCATCAGGAGTTAAAGGCGATGTTATACAACACACTTTTCTGTTTTTCTTTTCAGCCTGGATGTGTTTGTATATCCGTCCATACACATCAAGACACTGAACCCCCAACTGCTCCCCAGGTGCTTCAGCATAAATGATGCCCACTGCTCCGTGTGTGTGTTCACGGTGTGTGTGTTCACTGCTGTGTGTGTGTGCACTTTGAATGGGTTAAATGCAGAGCACGAATTCTGAGTAGGGGTTTTCACACTTTTTCACACTTTTTATTTATCTGTCCAGTGTGTTTCTGTTCACTAACAGCTTCAATCTCAATGTGGATGTGTGTCCAGAGTTATAGATTCACTTCAATTATAATATAAACTTGTCACTCTTATTAATAACTGAACTGCGCATGAATTTAACTTATTCAATTTTATAAAACAAGTTTTAAAATCATTGATAACTGCGCAGTTTCTGTCTTATAAATAAGAGTTTCCCAAAATAAAAGCTAATAATTAAATCTGAAAAAAAAAAATAATAACATTCAAATAAATATTTTAAAAGATCAAATTCAAATTGGTTTCTTGAACATGACAATGAGTTCACTGTACTAAAATGCCCCCCACAGTCACCAGATCTCAACCAATAGAGCATCTTTGGGATGTGGTGCAACGGGAGCTTCGTGCCCTGGATGTGCATCCCACAAATCTCCATCAACTGCAAGATGCTATCCTATCAAATGGGGGGCAAATGTTTGCTCGATTAATGAGGAAAGCTGATTGGACTATTTGGAGGCAGCACAGTCTAGAATGGTGAAAGCTAGCATAACACTGTGGTTGAATGTAAAATAAAAAAAATCCCTCCCTTTCCTTTGGTGGTGCATCGCCCGATCGCCCTAATGAAGAAACTGCCACTGTGAGCAGGAACATGCTAAGCTATCAGAGAGGGGGTTTGGCAAGGGTCCTTTTCTCATCTTTCACTTTGAGGAGCAGAGGCTTAGTTATTTAAGTTAAAGGGGGGGGGGGGGGGTGAAATGCTATTTTATGCATACTGAGTTTTTTACACTGTTAAAGAGTTGGATTCCCATGCTAAACATGGACAAAGTTTCAAAAATTAAGTTGTACGTTTGAAGGAGTATTTCTGTTCCAAAAATACTCCTTTCGGTTTGACACAAGTTTCGGAAAGTTTTTTTCGAGTATGGCTCTGTGTGACGTTAGATGGAGCGGAATTTCCTTATATGGTCGCTGTTGGACAGTGTTTTCTCTACTTCCTGTTGGCCTTCTGTAGCTAATCATAGCTCCATGTAGCTGTTTTTATTTTATATTTTTTCTCTATAATCTTTCTTACTATCACTGTCTGTTTGTTTGTTTTTTTAATTGTAAAATATAACTTAATTCACACCATATTTCTGATATTACCGATCAATCTTATCAGATTAACTTTGATCGTTCACTCTTCCGTGACTGCAGCACACCTGCAAAGCGTTAGCACTCGTTAGCTTGTCATTAGCTTGTCATTAGCGTTTTCTTTTCTCCTCTCCTCTCTCACGCTGCAGTTTTCCACAAGTTCATCAAACAACCGCAGTAAGAATATTTCATCAAGCACGGTGAGTAATGGCTTCTCCTACAATTGTTATTTGCACCTCTTGCCACATGTACAGTTTATCTATCTCTGTCGCTGATGAGGGATTCACATGTGATAAATGCAGGGAAACAGTTAGGCTGACAGAGAAGATTTCAGAATTAGAGACATGCATCCAAACTTTAATTGAGGACAGTAAGAATGTTAGGGCTCTAGATATGGCTTTGGATGCGTCTAGCTCAGGGATTCCTGTACATTGTCCGGTTCCAGCAGAGCCCCTGCAGCAGGGCAACTGGGTGACGGTGAGGCAGCGTAGTCGTGGGTCAAAACACCGCTCTTCTGTTCCGATCAAAACATTAAACAGGTTCTCCCCACTCAGTGATACACCTACTGAGAAACCTGATGAAAGTGCTCTAGTTATTGGCGATTCTATTGTACGGAACGTGAATATAGAGACACCAGCCACCATAGTCAAATGTTTACCGGGAGCCAGAGCGCCTGACATCTTGGCAAATTTAAAAGTGCTGGCTAATGCTAAACGTAAATACAGTAAGATTGTTATTCATGCCGGCGCTAATGATGTTCGACTTCGCCAGTCGGAGATCACTAAAAATAACTTTAAAGAGGTGTGTGAACTTGCAAGCACGATGTCAGACACTGTAATATGCTCTGGTCCCCTCCCTGCTTACCGTGGTGACGAGATGCATAGCAGATTGTCATCACTCAATGGCTGGATGTCTAAGTGGTGCCCACAGAATAACATAGGTTATATAGACAATTGGACGAGCTTTTGGGGCAGACCTGACCTGTTTAAAAGAGATGGTCTTCATCCCTCCTGGGGTGGCGCCACTCTTCTGTCTAGAAATATGGCAAATAGTCTTAGTGTTTATACTTGACTAACTGGGGCCCAGGTCAGGAAGCAGACAGACTGGCTAAACCGCCCGTCTGCTAGCTGCCTCCCGTCACAGAGGTCAGTTAATTCTCAGCACATAGAGACTCTTTCACCTAGATATCACACTATAGAGACTGTGTCTGTTCCACGAACTAGAAAATACAAAAAACTTCCAAACCAAGTTAAGGTTAACAATTTAATTGAGGTTCAACAAATAAAAAACTAATGCAATATGGATAAACAAATGATAAAGATTGGCTTATTGAATATCAGATCCATTTCTACGAAAACACTTTTTGTAAATAATATGATAACTGATCATAATATAGATGTGCTCTGCTTGACAGAAACCTGGCTAAAACCTGATGATTACATTATTTTAAATGAGTCCACCCCCCAAGATTATTGTTATAAACACGAGCCGCGTCTAAAAGGCAAAGGGGGAGGAGTTGCTTCAATTTATAATAACGTTTTCAGGATTTCTCAGAGGGCAGGCTTCAAGTATAACTCGTTTGAAGTAATGGTGCTTCATATAACATTATCCAGAGAAACCAATGTTAATGATAAATCCCCTGTTATGTTTGTACTGGCTACTGTATACAGGCCACCAGGGCACCATACAGACTTTATTAAAGAGTTTGGTGATTTTACATCCGAGTTAGTTCTGGATGCAGATAAAGTCTTAATAGTTGGTGATTTTAATATCCATGTCGATAATGAAAAAGATGCATTGGGATCAGCATTTATAGACATTCTGAACTCTATTGGTGTTAGACAACACGTTTCAGGACCTACTCATTGTCGAAATCATACTCTAGATTTAATACTGTCACATGGAATTGATGTTGATAGTGTTGAAATTATTCAGCCAAGTGATGATATCTCAGATCATTATTTAGTTCTGTGTAAACTTCATATGGCCAAAATTGTAAATTCTACTTCTTGTTACAAGTATCGAAGAACCATCACTTCTACCACAAAAGACTGCTTTTTAAGTTATCTTCCTGATGTATCCGAATTCCTTAGCATATCCAAAACCTCAAAACAACTTGATGATGTAACAGAAACTATGGACTCTCTCTTTTCTAGCACTTTAAATACAGTTGCTCCTTTACGCTTAAGAAAGGTTAAGGAAAACAGTTTGACACCATGGTATAATGAGCATACTCGCACCCTAAAGAGAGCAGCCCGAAAAATGGAGCGCAGCTGGAGGAAAACAAAACTAGAGGTATTTCGTATTGCTTGGCGGGAAAGTAGCATATCCTACAGAAAAGCATTAAAAACTGCTAGATCTGATTACTTTTCTTCTCTTTTAGAAGAAAACAAACATAACCCCAGGTATTTATTCAATACAGTGGCTAAATTAACGAAAAATAAAGCCTCAACAAGTGTTGACATTTCCCAACACCACAGCAGTAATGACTTTATGAACTACTTTACTTCTAAAATCGATACTATTAGAGATAAAATTGCAACCATTCAGCCGTCAGCTACAGTTTCGCATCAGACAGTGCACTATAGACCCCCTGAGGAACAGTTCCACTCATTCTCTACTATAGGAGAGGAAGAATTGTATAAACTTGTTAAATCATCTAAACTTACAACATGTATGTTAGACCCTATACCATCTAAGCTCTTAAAAGAGGTGCTTCCAGAAGTCATAGGTCCTCTTCTGACTATTATTAATTCCTCATTGTCATTAGGATATGTCCCCAAAACCTTCAAACTGGCTGTTATTAAGCCTCTCATAAAAAAGCCACAACTTGACCCCAGAGAACTAGTTAATTATAGACCAATCTCGAATCTCCCTTTTCTGTCCAAGATACTAGAAAAGGTGGTATCCTCACAATTATATTCCTTCTTAGAGAAAAATGGTATATGTGAGGATTTCCAGTCAGGATTTAGACCGTATCATAGTACTGAAACTGCTCTCCTTAGAGTTACAAATGATCTGCTCTTATCATCTGATCGTGGGTGTATCTCTCTATTAGTTTTATTGGATCTTAGTGCTGCGTTTGACACAATTGACCACAACATTCTTTTGCATAGACTTGAACACTTTGTTGGCATCAGTGGAAGTGCATTAGCATGGTTTAAATCGTACTTATATGACCGCCATCAGTTCGTAGCAGTGAATGAAGATGTATCATATCGATCACAAGTGCAGTATGGAGTACCTCAAGGCTCAGTTCTAGGGCCGCTACTCTTCACGCTTTATATGTTACCCTTGGGAGATATCATCAGGAAACATGGTGTTAGCTTTCACTGTTATGCTGATGATACGCAGCTCTATATTTCCTCGCAGCCCGGTGAAACACACCAATTTGAAAAACTAATGGAATGCATAGTCGATATAAAAAATTGGATGACGAGTAATTTCTTACTGCTAAATTCAGAAAAAACAGAGGTGTTAATCATAGGGCCTAAAAACTCTACTTGTAATAACCTAGAACACTGTCTAAGACTTGATGGTTGCTCTGTCAATTCTTCGTCATCAGTTAGGAACCTAGGTGTGCTACTTGATCGCAATCTTTCCTTAGAAAGCCACGTTTCTAGCATTTGTAAAACTGCATTTTTCCATCTCAAAAATATATCTAAATTACGGCCTATGCTCTCAATGTCAAATGCAGAAATGTTAATCCATGCATTTATGACTACAAGGTTAGACTATTGTAATGCTTTATTGGGTGGTTGTTCTGCACGCTTGGTAAACAAACTACAGCTAGTCCAAAATGCAGCAGCAAGAGTTCTTACTAGAACCAGGAAGTATGACCATATTAGCCCGGTCCTGTCCACACTGCACTGACTCCCTATCAAACATCGTATAGATTTTAAAATATTGCTTATTACTTATAAAGCCCTGAATGGTTTAGCACCTCAGTATTTGAATGAGCTCCTTTTACATTATACTCCTCTACGTCCGCTACGTTCTCAAAACTCAGGCAATTTGATAATACCTAGAATATCAAAATCAACTGCGGGCGGCAGATCCTTTTCCTATTTGGCGCCTAAACTCTGGAATAACCTACCTTACATTGTTCGGGAGGCAGACACACTCTTGCAGTTTAAATCTAGATTAAAGACCCATCTCTTTAACCTGGCATACACATAACATACTAATATGCTTTTAATATCCAAATCCGTTAAAGGATTTTTAGGCTGCATTAATTAGGTAAACTGGAACCGGAACACTTCACATAACACCGTACTTTCTACATCATTAGAAGAATGGCATCTACGCTAATATTTGTCTGTTTCTCTCTTGTTCCGAGGTCACCGTGGCCACCAGATCCAGTCTGTGTCCAGATCAGAGGGTCACTGCAGTCACCCGGATCCAGTATGTATCCAGACCAGATGGTGGATCAGCACCTAGAAAGGACCTCTACAGCCCTGAAAGACAGCGGAGACCAGGACAACTAGAGCCCCAGATACAGATCCCCTGTAAAGACCTTGTCTCAGAGGAGCACCAGGACAAGACCACAGGAAACAGATGATTCTTCTGCACAATCTGACTTTGCTGCAGCCTGGAATTGAACTATTGGTTTCGTCTGGTCAGAGGAGAACTGGCCCCCCAACTGAGCCTGGTTTCTCCCAAGGTTTTTTTCTCCATTCTGTCACCGATGGAGTTTCGGTTCCTTGCCGCTGTCGCCTCTGGCTTGCTTAGTTGGGGTCACTTCATCTACAGCGATATCATTGACTTGATTGCAAATTAAAACAGACACTATTTCAACTGAACAGAGATTACATAACTGAATTCAATGATGAACTGCCTTTAACTATCATTTTGCATTATTGAGACACTGTTTTCCAAATGAATGTTGTTCAGTGCTTTGGCGCAATGTATTTTGTTTAAAGCACTATATAAATAAAGGTGATTGATTGATTGATTGATATGGGTCCTGAGGCACTTCTGCCGGAAGAGCGCGCGCTCCTGTATAGCAGAGCACTGAGAGCACAACAGACTTCACTGATCAGAGCGAGAGTGTCGCGAAATGTCACAAAAGAAGTGTGTTTTTGGTTGCCAGGGCAAGACAACCCTGCACAGATTACCAAAGAAAAAACAGTATTAAGGGACCAGTGGATGGAGTTTATTTTTACAGAGCATCGACAGAGTTGTGCAAGTGTTTGTGTTTGTTCCCTGCATTTCTAAAATGCTTGTTTTACAAACAAGGCCCAGTTTGACGCCGGATTTGCAAATCGTTTATTTCTTAAGGATGAAGCAATCCCAATGAAAAAGGGTCACGATTGTGTGAACCACAGGCGGTGAGTAAAACTGCTTAAAATATCTCTGCCTCCTTGTTAGTGCGTCCCCTCCCATGCCAGAGACCCGGGTTCAAACCCCGCTCGGAGCGAGTCGTTGCTGCTGCTCTCGTTTAGTTTCAGCTTTCACAGCTGTCACAGCTTCCAAACGCTCTCAACGCAAAAGCTTACTGGCGCTCGTGATTCTTTAGCTCCGCCCACACGTCACGCCTCCAGGGGCTCGTGTTTTTCCAGGAAAAATCGGTACAGACTATCTTTCTCTTATGAATATGATAAAACTAAATACTTTTTGGAGTTATGAAGGATGCAGTACTACTCTATAGGTACTCAAGATTAACAGGATATTGAGTGAAAACGAGCATTTCACCCCCCCCTTTAAGAGAGGTATGCCATTCCAATTAGTAAAAGTTGTCAAGGACACAAGAGGGCGCTATTTAATTGTGAAGGTAGTATTATATGGGGAGGAAATTGCTTTAATGAACATTTATTGAATTGAACATTTATTAACCAGGCGATTTTCTGACTACAGCATTTGCCAAAATAGCAGAGTGGAGAGTTAAGACACTGTTTATTGAGGGATATTTTATTTGTCGTTTATGCCCCATTATATATAAATTCCCAAAAGGTAAATCATTATTATCAACTCAGGCTAAAACTGTTAAGGCTCTGTGTGAAGACTTTGACTATGTAGATATTTGGAGGGTCTGTCACTCTGCAGAACAGCAGAATACTTTTTTTTGTAAACAGCTGCTAAACAAGGATAGATTATTTTCTCTTAAAAATATGTTGCAGCATATAATGTCTTGCATTATATGTAATAGATCTATATCTGACCATGCAGCAGTTTTTGCTGAATACCCCTTCGGGAACCAAAATACTGAAAAATCATTAAAAATAAAAATCATTTATTTTGGCTGATCATAATTTTATCTCATATTTTACAGAGGAGCCTCAACCGAAGATCCATCTTTACTGAACAGCCAATGCTTTATTTAGACGCCTTACTATAGCATACACATGAAGTTAAAGGTGCAGACAAGCAAAACAAAAAGAGATCTTAGAATCAAGAGACTATATATTATAAAACCAACCCCTGGCAAGATGAAGGAAATTTCAGCACATAGATCTGCTTTAGATTCTCTTTTTTAATTTATATAAGTCAGATTTACAAGTGGATACAACACAAACCACAGAGCTTTTCTTCTCCACCCACAACCTGCCCAGTTTATCAGAGGATCAGACGTCTTCCCTTAATGCTCCTATATCTTAAAAGTAAGCCATAAAGAGTTTGCAGTCTGGGAAAGCACCTGGCCCAGATGGGTTAGTAATGAATTCTATAAAGAATTTAGAGATTTATTATGCTGCGTTTTTTTTTCCCTAGGAACTTTTTTCCCCCAGACCTGTTGCTTTCTGCGTTTCCACCGCAGTGTAAAGTACCGGGAAGATTAGGCAAATAGACTGGTGACGTAGGTCTACACGTGTTTCTCAATACAAAGTATGCTGATTTTGGACGTGCATCCTCGTTAGTTCAGACTTTGTGCATTCGACTCGGGAGTGTGATGTCCGCTACGTTGCAGGTCCGGTAAATCTGCAAACCGCAGCGTACTTAATAAAGTGTGGATCACGTGGAGCTCACCGTCTCCGAGATTGGCGAAACACATTTTTAAATAGGCCCTGCCTTTATAAATAAACCACATATTTGAGTTTAAAACAACTACATTCTCATCTGAAATACTTTAAAATTTACATTTCATGACACAACAACAGTAATATTTTGAAAATGTTGATCCAAATAAATGGTGGTTGAACTCAACCAATGCTGTGTGAACTCAACCAATCAGCATGTTTAGCATTCAAGTCCCACCCCCGAAAGTTCCGGAACACCTTGCCAGCAGGGACTTTCTGAGGGGCATTTTTTTACCCAGAACTTTATTTAGTTCCTGGTTCCTGCGGTGGAAACACACCGAGTACCAGCCCAAAGTCTCTAGTTCCTGGGTAAAGTTCCTGCGGTGGAAACGCAGCATTAGTTGACCCCTTACTAAATATGCTCAGTGACTTAATTTGTAAAAGGCCATTTGCCACGATCCATGAGAGAGGCGAATATCAGAATCAGAATGAGCTTTATTGCAAGGTATGTTTACACATACGAGGAATTTGTTTTCGTGACAGAAGCTCCGCAGTGCAACAGAATGACAGCGACAGAACAAAAAAACAAATTTTCTGTCATTTTGTGTCATTTCTGCACCACCAATATAAACTAACAAATTTTGAGTTGAAGTTCTACATCCTTCCTAATAAACAGAACCGGAGAGGACAAAATAACTACAAGCAATAAGTTGTGAGGATGATCATGGGAAGTTGTTCAATATGTGCATTTTTGTCATTCAAGTACACATGATGTTCGGTGTGTTTTCCCCCACACTGACTCCACCCTCGCCATGCCCCCAAATATGACTAGACGCCAACGGTTAATATTGATTTGATGGATTGATGGAATTTTTGTGTCAATATTTCTGATAATTGAGAATTAATTTTTTCATATATGTATTTTATTTTTCTTGCTTAATGCATAACATGTTCAGGCATGTAAAGTATATTTATTTTTCATACTTGTATATAATTTTGTTGCAAAACAGAATTAACCATTGAACCAGTGCGTCGATGGTTCCTGACGTCACTTGCGTGCCAACTCGTGGTGAGAGCGATATAAGCCGCATTTCGGCTGCTGCTTAATCTTTTCCATCCTCGCCATTTCTTCTTTAAATATATGCCTGAACTGTTTTGTTCCATTAGTGATCGTTGGATGCACATGTCGCCCCACCCCATACCTACACTGATTGGTTTGATCGTCTTTCATAGACATACATGATAGGAAATGTGTGTGTAGTTGGTGTAGGATGGACTATGTTGTTTAAAAACAGTGTTGTTTTTGGCAACCCTTTTAGTTTTAGTCTTAGTCTTAATGCATTAAAACGTGTTTTAAAAAGACTAAACTTAGTAAGCATTATTAAAAATGCATTCTATTTACAGACAAGCAGGTTATGGGAGGGAAATGCTTAATGCGTAATTAAACAAGTTGCGTTCATATTCTGGGCTCATTCATATCTGCTTGTCTGTGAATAGAATGCTTTATTAATAATTTGTTTACTGAGTTTGGTCTTTTTAAAACATTGTTTTAATGCATAAGGCCATGTACTTTCACATTAAGCATTTAAGAATGTCCCAATTATTTATTTGTGAATTTGACTAGTCCAGAAGATTAAACTTGAAGCAGCTAACATCTCGTGATTCAATAAATCAGACATAGTGACTCAAGTTAACAATAAACAACTGTGCATTATAACGAAGGCTTTGTAAAACTGCAGTTGTTAGCTTTTTAAACAACATACTTTGTCCTACAACAACTACGCACACATTTCCTATAATGTATGTCTATGAAAGACGATCGAACCAATCAGAGTAGGTATGGGGCGTGGCTGCACGTGCAGGCCCGCCTCGATCTGCAGGCTGCAGCCCAGTGTACTTGGTGTTATCTGGTGACCAACTTCCTGGTTCAGGTCTCCGCTGCAGATGTGATGGAACGACCGCAGCAGATTCAGCGATTCTGAAAGCACAACCTGACGTGATATTAAGCTGTCTAATAAACACAGATTTGCTCATTGCATGATTTTGATATTCTTGTAAAGATGACAAGTTATTAGTATGATCGCCCGTAGCGGCTGAAGTAGGAAGGATACACAAAAACAAATATAAGATAAAGTAAGTCTGTGTTGGCGCGGGTTTCGAACACCCTGAGACGACAAAATGAACCACCGATCTACCAATCTACACTGGTTCAGACACAGATTTGTGGATTGCACACAGGACTCTCGGCATCATATTGTGCATCTGGCTTAATCAAAGAAATGTGACCATGTTAACTTGTGACCCGAGTTTACCTGTTAGGAAATTAAACTATAAAACGCTGACTACATTTTATGGTTTATGACATTAAAGAACATCTCAGTTCTCACGTCTGAATGTCTCACATCTGAACGTCTCACCTCTGAACGTCTCAGACAACTGTAAATTTGTGGCTACTGTGGTTTAATTATAAATGCTATCGTTAACTTATATTTACCAAAGTAAAAACATGGTACATTTTCTTTAGAGACTGCTGATGTCTCATTACATGAATGTAACTTAAAAACGTTGTTTCCAATTTGCTGTTATTTTCTCATAGCATTACATTTTAGCAGAAAATACTATTTATATGTAATATTTTTTTAAAGTAATTGGCTAGTGTAAACAAGTCTCAAGGTACAGAGTATTGCATTCTTTTGATTTTTTATTACAGAATAAAGTTAATATTTAAAATACTTGTATAATCAAATAAAATACAATCTAGTGAACGCAGATATCAAGTTAACACATTTGTAAAGTAATGTTTATACGCAGTATTTCAGCTAGAATAATCCTATACGTTTACACTTCATTCAAATCAAGTCATGTTTCCAAAGTAATGCTACAAGAAAATAATGTGTGCTGGACTTTAGTTCACTTAAATCCACCTCCATTGTTTGTTAGTGAATAAATGATGAACAGAAACATATTATGTCATTCTAGATTTTAACAAAAAATGATTAAAAATTAAGTCCTTCCATCCTCTTATAAAAAACAGATATGTAGCTGATCTGGAGTCACCTTCACTACAACTTCAGCATAAATGGCTGCCCACTGCTCCGGGTGTGTGTTCACCATACTTGGCTGTATGTCACCTCACTTAATAAAAAAAACAAGAAAAAAAGGAAACGGAGCGAGTGCTTGAAGTACTAGAAATATACCGGCATCAGTTTACTGTCACAGCAGGTTTTGTCCCTGAACTGAACCCATGAGTGGAAAAGATCCAGAGAAAATCTGCACTGTGAGTCGATGCACCCCACGAGAGTGTATATATTATTTTTTTAGAAAATTGTAATATTTACTTTTATAAATATTTAATATTTATAAAATTTTTATAAATTTTATTTGATTGTGTGTGTGTGTGTGTGTGTGTGTGTGTGTGTGTGTGTTTGTGTGTGTGTTTTAAAAGGCAATTGCACTGAAGCATCAAGAAACACATGAGCTTCTGCCAGTCACGCTGAGGTTTGTGTATTTCATATTGTTTTAATATGTCAGTTAAGTGTAAATCTTAATCACAGTAACTTATTGTCAACAGTGTTAAACCCTGAAATGTCTTACAGTGTGTATTAAATTTAAGATTTGGTCTGCTTGCCGATGATATTAATTACATCAAAAATATTTGTAAATATTGGTATAAAAAACATTGATATTCATATCCATTATGTTCTGTTGTATTCGCAGATCATACAATTACAGACTGTTCAACATTTACATAATTAAAGAGTGTAAAAAGTGCAATGTAATGAAGTCATGTGACAGTTTGAGTCACTCGATGTATGATGTGATTAGTTTCACGTGAAGAAAAAGACAGAATAGAGTTTATACTGAGCTGAATTTGATAAACAGTAAGAGTTTTTTCATTTTGATCAAAACCACAGTCTCTCAGTTGGACATGTGATCATATTAGAGAGAGTTTATGAGGACAATGATATTAAACTCACCCTTCACTGAGAGAGAAACAGCAGAGCTTGATTGTGATGAGTTTGGTCTTCCATTTCTCTGTCCTCTACACGTGTACTGACCCTCATCAGATGTAGTTACTGCTCTGATAGTGAGAGTGTCTGTGTTTACAGTGTAACGATCAGACGACTGTAACTTTACACTGCCTTTATACCACTCATATTTCCAGACAGGTGTCCAGTCATATGTCCAGTAATATCTCTGGTCATATGTCAGGCCATTTCTCTGTCTCCAGACACTGTTAGACTCAATCACACACGTCAGTCTCACTTCTTCTCCAGTGAATACTGTATTGCCTGGAGTCACAGTCAGAGTAGATGTTGGTAAATCTGTGAAGAAAGACAGAAATATGAAGTGACTCAAACATCTCTTTCAGGGAAAACATTTTGTAATTGTTTTATAAAACTACAATTCATTATTTTAAGTCACATCTCATAACATTGTTTCTGTTTTATTTGTGTATTGTCATTAGTTTCCTCATTTCAGTTTTTTGAGGAGGCTCTGGTTAAGTCTTGAAGGATCTCAGGAATCTCAATCCACATTATTTTTCTTGTAAGAGCCATTTATGAGTTTAATGTTTCTGGTTTCTGGTGCCAATCAATATTTTATTGTTTTGTTGCTTGATATTGTAAACCTGTGCCCTTCCATATTATTTTAATACATGATCTGAATCATGAACACACTGCTTTGTAGGGCACACAGTTTTACTGTCTCCTGCACTTTGTTATTCTTCTGGTAAAATACTTTAAAATTTACATTTCATGACACAACAACAGTAATATTTTGAAAATGTTGATCCAAATAAATGGTGGTTGAACTCAACCAATGCTGTGTGAACTCAACCAATCAGCATGTTTAGCATTCAAGTCCCACCCCCGAAAGTTCCGGAACACCTTGCCAGCAGGGACTTTCTGAGGGGCATTTTTTTACCCAGAACTTTATTTAGTTCCTGGTTCCTGCGGTGGAAACACACCGAGTACCAGCCCAAAGTCTCTAGTTCCTGGGTAAAGTTCCTGCGGTGGAAACGCAGCATTAGTTGACCCCTTACTAAATATGCTCAGTGACTTAATTTGTAAAAGGCCATTTGCCACGATCCATGAGAGAGGCGAATATCAGAATCAGAATGAGCTTTATTGCAAGGTATGTTTACACATACGAGGAATTTGTTTTCGTGACAGAAGCTCCGCAGTGCAACAGAATGACAGCGACAAAACAAAAAAAAAAAATTCTGTCATTTTGTGTCATTTCTGCACCACCAATATAAACTAACAAATTTTGAGTTGAAGTTCTACATCCTTCCTAATAAACAGAACCGGAAAGGAGGACAAAATAACTACAAGCAATAAGTTGTGAGGATGATCATGGGAAGTTGTTCAATATGTGCATTTTTGTCATTCAAGTACACATGATGTTCGGTGTGTTTTCCCCCACACTGACTCCACCCTCGCCATGCCCCCAAATATGACTAGACGCCAACGGTTATTATTGATTTGATGGATTGATGGAATTTTTGTGTCAATATTTCTGATAATTGAGAATTAATTTTTTCATATATGTATTTTATTTTTCTTGCTTAATGCATAACATGTTCAGGCATGTAAAGTATATTTATTTTTCATACTTGTATATAATTTTGTTGCAAAACAGAATTAACCATTGAACCAGTGCGTCGATGGTTCCTGACGTCACTTGCGTGCCAACTCGTGGTGAGAGGGATATAAGCCGCATTTCGGCTGCTGCTTAATCTTTTCCATCCTCGCCATTTCTTCTTTAAATATATGCCTGAACTGTTTTGTTCCATTAGTGATCGTTGGATGCGCATGTCGCCCCACCCCATACCTACACTGATTGGTTTGATCGTCTTTCATAGACATACATGATAGGAAATGTGTGTGTAGTTGGTGTAGGATGGACTATGTTGTTTAAAAACAGTGTTGTTTTTGGCAACCCTTTTAGTTTTAGTCTTAGTCTTAATGCATTAAAACGTGTTTTAAAAAGACTAAACTTAGTAAGCATTATTAATAATGCATTCTATTTACAGGCAAGCAGGTTATGGGAGGGAAATGCTTAATGCGTAATTAAACAAGTTGCGTTCATATTCTGGGCTCATTCATATCTGCTTGTCTGTGAATAGAATGCTTTATTAATAATTTGTTTACTGAGTTTGGTCTTTTTAAAACATTGTTTTAATGCATAAGGCCATGTACTTTCACATTAAGCATTTAAGAATGTCCCAATTATTTATTTGTGAATTTGACTAGTCCAGAAGATTAAACTTGAAGCAGCTAACATCTCGTGATTCAATAAATCAGACATAGTGACTCAAGTTAACAATAAACAACTGTGCATTATAACGAAGGCTTTGTAAAACTGCAGTTGTTAGCTTTTTAAACAACATACTTTGTCCTACAACAACTACGCACACATTTCCTATAATGTATGTCTATGAAAGACGATCGAACCAATCAGAGTAGGTATGGGGCGTGGCTGCACGTGCAGGCCCGCCTCGATCTGCAGGCTGCAGCCCAGTGTACTTGGTGTTATCTGGTGACCAACTTCCTGGTTCAGGTCTCCGCTGCAGATGTGATGGAACGACCGCAGCAGATTCAGCGATTCTGAAAGCACAACCTGACGTGATATTAAGCTGTCTAATAAACACAGATTTGCTCATTGCATGATTTTGATATTCTTGTAAAGATGACAAGTTATTAGTATGATCGCCCGTAGCGGCTGAAGTAGGAAGGATACACAAAAACAAATATAAGATAAAGTAAGTCTGTGTTGGCGCGGGTTTCGAACACCTTGAGACGACAAAATGAACCACCGATCTACCAATCTACACTGGTTCAGACACAGATTTGTGGATTGCACACTAGTGATGGGATTTATGGCTCTTTGAGGGGATCCGGATCTTCGCGATCCGTTCCTTTCAAAGAGCCGTTCAAAAGAATGGCTCTTTTGGCTCTTTTTAAATATTTAGTCAGTTTTAAGAAGCCAGCTTGGGAGCATCTCAGTTTATCCTGGAAATAATCACTGGGAGGTATTATGAGGTGAGATTTGTAGTCAAATAATTAAAGCTCAGATATCACACACCAATATCTGAGTTTGAATTATTCTGAAATATTGATTATTACCTCATTTCTCATGTGTCGACTATATTCCATAGGGTTGCACAAATCCCTCTGCTTAGACAGTGACATCATTATTTTGATTTACCTTTAGTACAAAGTGTGTGTGTGTGTGTGTGTAAAACTACGTTGACTTATGTTATTCATACAATACCTACTCACAAATAAACATAAAAAACAAAGCCGGCTGCAATGAATTTCTGTGCAAAACAGCTTTTACTACAAACACTTCCACACAAGAACATTGTTATCACACAAGAACATTTTGATAGAAAACTATTTTTTTTTTTAAGTAGATAAAATTAGAATAAATAAAATGGAAATGTCTACATACTACATACTATTACTACTGTAAACTTTGCAAATAGGACATCAGCCCCTTCAAGTCAATGAACAATAACAAAGTGGGCTGCAATGAATGTCTGTGGAAAACAGCTTTTAGTGAAACATTTCTATACAAGTACAGTATCACAAAAATTTTTAATGATTTTAAAATAAGTTTTAAATGAACACAAAATGCAATGTAAATGCATGCACAACTAATAACTAATATCATCACGCTATAAAGGGTTGGCCTGCGCTGGGTGCGCCCCTCCCCCTATAACTGTTCTGTCTCCTGGCGGAGCTCATTTGTATGAACACGCATAGGAAAAAAGAACGATAGAAAGAACGGCTCCTCTCCAGTCGCGACTCGGCTCCCATCGTTCATGTTTATGAGCCGTTCAAAAGAATCGGTTCGTTCGCGAACGTCACAACTCTATTGCACACAGGACTCTCGGCATCATATTGTGCATCTGGCTTAATCAAAGAAATGTGACCATGTTAACTTGTGACCCGAGTTTACCTGTTAGGAAATTAAACTATAAAACGCTGACGTAGGGCTGTAGTACTCGAGTCCGGTCTTGGACTCGAGTCCGGACTCGAGACATTTTTCTGTCGTCTCGGACTTGTCTCGGACTCGTTGCATTTGCACTCGGACTTGTCTCGGACTTGGCCATTGGACTCGCCAAGTCTTCTAGTTGGTCTCGACCGAGTCCAGCAAAAAAATAAAATTTCTCCTTCAAAACAAAACCACATTTGCATGATGTCGCGACTGAAAACGTGTGGCGCGCCGCTCTCCTTATTTCCAAAGCACTCAGTAGCCTGCGCTTGCGCTCCAGTGGCGTCTGCTGTTGCTGGGCAACCATGACCCGCTCTCCATGATGACGCAGAAGTTTCAGCAAAGAATAAATGGAATTCCAGCACTTAAAATCACTTGCAGTAGCTCTGCTAATAGATTCATTTAAAAAATGGCTATCCTTGTACAACTATGATAATCTGTTTCTCCATCTTGCCTTAGCTTTCAGTATTGTTCCGGGAAAGGATGTACATGACCAGTGGTGCACTTACTGCGACCTGAAAAGTTTAGATGTTTCCAATTTAATTTTCTACCTGTTAGATTGTGTTTTATTCACGTCTACACCTAGATAGCCTTTTTTTATCAATAAACGCGTATTAATGTATAGCCTTATGCAACAATTACATATGTAAATTTTAAAAACTTTATATATGACATTACATATTTACATTTTCATGTAACAGCCAGTATTTGTATCTGTAACAATCACAAAATTTTTCCTATCTGCATTCGGATACAACATCGTACAGTTACTTGATAAGACTGTTATGACTTTTTATATATTTTTTCGTAGTTATCACTGAACAAGTATGTCGTGTTAAACTGAAATAATTATTAATTTCTAAAATAATATTTATCATGCAAGCAGAGAGATGTCATGACAAACGTTTAGTGATCATTTGAACACGACTGAATCCATTCAATGCACACATTTTCAGTACGCAGAACACTTTAAGCGAGTCTTAATGTTAATGAACTTCACTAAACAGATGTGTGTGTGCCGCGCAAACCAGCAAAAGGTAAATATGCAAACATGTAGGACAAGTACACAATGTATCCGTATCGAAGCTGATTATTAGCCTACTCTTGAGAGAGAACTGGTTTGGTTTTTGAGAGACTGAGACGCGCAGCGCGGCTGTTTGATTGGTGAGCGCGCTGTGCTTATTCCATTCATTCGTATCATGGTAGCCTAAGCTTTCAATATATGCCTTTTAAATATATACAAATAATATAACGTGTAGCTATGATGTATTATTATAGGTAAAATAACTCTTGCAACGCTCTGATTTCTGAGAGATAAACAGAGAGGCGACAACAATGCGGTGTTTGATTTGCGATCTTTTCACTCATAAAGTTTACATTCATTCACTTCTGGCGCTGATGCCCTGGCTCACCTGTTATCTAGCAAACACCAGACTGTGTCATCTCCAGCCGAGTATTCAGGCAGAATTATTCCTTGAGCGTTATTCGTTTTTTAAGCCATTATTCGTGCCATTCCGAATAAGGTAGGCCTATTCGGCTTCAGGCACAACCCTAATTATTACATTACATATTTTATTTTTACATGCAACATAGATAAGGTCATATAGTAACAGCTCCACGCAATATTGTAATTCTAAAATTCACGTCGCACTTGCAAACACTTTGTATGCATTATGGTTAATGCATGCTGGAGTAGTCGATTGTTTCCGACAGAGCTCGACTAGTCTATGCAAGCACTAGCACAGTATGACAAAAATTTCGCTGTATTTATGTGCGCATGTCCAGTAGAGCCAAACGTATCCATTCTAGCCTTGCTGCGCGCATTTGTCATATCCCGAGCTTTGCGTGTGTCTGTGCACTGTGCCAATTAGGCATAGTCATATACATTTTTGACCACAGATATAATGTCAACAAAAAATAAAGTACATACAAATTATTTGACCTTACAGTTCCAAACTTTGTTTGTTTATCCAAGTTTAGCTCCCAGGGTCGGACTGGGGGTAAAATCAGTACTCATTAGCAAGGCCCCAAAGGAAGAGAGGGCCCTTGAAAAGTATGAATCTGAAATATATATTTTTTACCTGGATATTTTCATGGGTGGGGGCCATGGGGGCCCATCAGGACTGCCTATGCATAGGGCCCAGGATCTTGTTTAACGCCCCTGTTAGCTTTAACCCTAATTATACACACTTGAACCTAATCAAGCTCTTACTAGACACACTAATCTTCAAGGTGTTTTAAGGCCAGTTGGAGCTAAACTTTTCAGGACATTGGCCATCCAGGATGTAGTTTGGAGACCCCTGTCCTACAGAGTTGTTACTTTGCACATGCTTTTTGATCATTACAAATAATAATGTAAAATGATTTTCTTAGAATAGGAGATATGCTTTCTCTTGCATCACAAACATTATCAGTATTTAAGTATGTGGTCTTGAAGAGGACCCTTTTTTCTTTCATTTGGACTCGGTCTTGGACTTGGACTCGAAACTTTTGGACTTGGACTTGACTTGGACTCGAACCTCTTTGGACTCGGTCTTGACTCGGTCTCGACTAGTCCTGGACTTGGACTTGACTTGGACTCGACAAAGCCGGACTTGACTACAGCTCTACGCTGACGACATTTTATGGTTTATGACATTAAAGAACATCTCAGTTCTCACGTCTGAATGTCTCACATCTGAACGTCTCACCTCTGAACGTCTCAGACAACTGTAAATTTGTGGCTAATGTGGTTTAATTATAAATGCTATCGTTAACTTATATTTACCAAAGTAAAAACATGGTACATTTTCTTTAGAGACTGCTGATGTCTCATTACATGAATGTAACTTAAAAACGTTGTTTCCAATTTGCTGTTATTTTCTCATAGCATTACATTTTAGCAGAAAATACTATTTATATGTAATATTTTTTTTAAGTAATTGGCTAGTGTAAACAAGTCTCAAGGTACAGAGTATTGCATTTTTTTTATTTTTTATTACAGAATAAAGTTAATATTTAAAATACTTGTATAATCAAATAAAATACAATCTAGTGAACGCAGATAACAAGTTAACACATTTGTAAAGTAATGTTTATACGCAGTATTTCAGCTAGAATAATCCTATACGTTTACACTTCATTCAAATCAAGTCATGTTTCCAAAGTAATGCTACAAGAAAATAATGTGTGCTGGACTTTAGTTCACTTAAATCCAACTCCATTGTTTGTTAGTGAATAAATGATGAACAGAAACATATTATGCCATTCTAGATTTTAACAAAAAATGATTAAAAATTAAGTCCTTCCATCCTCTTATAAAAAAACAGATATGTAGCTGATCTGGAGTCACCTTCACTACAACTTCAGCATAAATGGCTGCCCACTGCTCCGGGTGTGTGTTCACCATACTTGGCTGTATGTCACCTCACTTAATAAAAAAAACAAGAAAAAAAGGAAACGGAGCGAGTGCTTGAAGTACTAGAAATATACCGGCATCAGTTTACTGTCACAGCAGGTTTTGTCCCTGAACTGAACCCATGAGTGGAAAAGATCCAGAGAAAATCTGCACTGTGAGTCGATGCACCCCACGAGAGTGTATATATTATTATTTTAGAAAATTGTAATATTTACTTTTATAAATATTTAATATTTATAAAATTTTAATAAATTGTATTTGATTGTGTGTGTGTGTGTGTGTGTGTGTGTGTTTGTGTGTGTGTTTTAAAAGGCAATTGCACTGAAGCATCAAGAAACACATGAGCTTCTGCCAGTCACGCTGAGGTTTGTGTATTTCATATTGTTTTAATATGTCAGTTAAGTGTAAATCTTAATCACAGTAACTTATTGTCAACAGTGTTAAACCCTGAAATGTCTTACAGTGTGTATTAAATTTAAGATTTGGTCTGCTTGCCGATGATATTAATTACATCAAAAATATTTGTAAATATTGGTATAAAAAACATTGATATTCATATCCATTATGTTCTGTTGTATTCGCAGATCATACAATTACAGACTGTTCAACATTTACATAATTAAAGAGTGTAAAAAGTGCATTTTTTCATTTTGATCAAAACCACAGTCTCTCAGTTGGACATGTGATCATATTAGAGAGAGTTTATGAGGACAATGATATTAAACTCACCCTTCACTGAGAGAGAAACAGCAGAGCTTGATTGTGATGAGTTTGGTCTTCCATTTCTCTGTCCTCTACACGTGTACTGACCCTCATCAGATGTAGTTACTGCTCTGATAGTGAGAGTGTCTGTGTTTACAGTGTAACGATCAGACGACGGTAACTTTACACTGCCTTTATACCACTCATATTTCCAGACAGGTGTCCAGTCATATGTCCAGTAATATCTCTGGTCATATGTCAGGCCATTTCTCTGTCTCCAGACACTGTTAGACTCAATCACACACGTCAGTCTCACTTCTTCTCCAGTGAATACTGTATTGCCTGGAGTCACAGTCAGAGTAGATGTTGGTAAACCTGTGAAGAAAGACAGAAATATGAAGTGACTCAAACATCTCTTTCAGGGAAAACATTTTGTAATTGTTTTATTATTACAATTCATTATTTTAAGTCACATCTCATAACATTGTTTCTGTTTTATTTGTGTATTGTCATTAGTTTCCTCATTTCAGTTTTTTGAGGAGGCTCTGGTTAAGTCTTGAAGGATCTCAGGAATCTCAATCCACATTATTTTTCTTGTAAGAGCCATTTATGAGTTTAATGTTTCTGGTTTCTGGTGCCAATCAATATTTTATTGTTTTGTTGCTTGATATTGTAAACCTGTGCCCTTCCATATTATTTTAATACATGATCTGAATCATGAACACACTGCTTTGTAGGGCACACAGTTTTACTGTCTCCTGCACTTTGTTATTCTTCTGGTAAAATACTTAAAAATTTACATTTCATGACACAACAACAGTAATATTTTGAAAATGTTGATCCAAATAAATGGTGGTTGAACTCAACCAATGCTGTGTGAACTCAACCAATCAGCATGTTTAGCATTCAAGTCCCACCCCCGAAAGTTCCGGAACACCTTGCCAGCAGGGACTTTCTGAGGGGCATTTTTTTACCCAGAACTTTATTTAGTTCCTGGTTCCTGCGGTGGAAACACACCGAGTACCAGCCCAAAGTCTCTAGTTCCTGGGTAAAGTTCCTGCGGTGGAAACGCAGCATTAGTTGACCCCTTACTAAATATGCTCAGTGACTTAATTTGTAAAAGGCCATTTGCCACGATCCATGAGAGAGGCGAATATCAGAATCAGAATGAGCTTTATTGCAAGGTATGTTTACACATACGAGGAATTTGTTTTCGTGACAGAAGCTCCGCAGTGCAACAGAATGACAGCGACAAAACAAAAAAAAAATTTTCTGTCATTTTGTGTCATTTCTGCACCACCAATATAAACTAACAAATTTTGAGTTGAAGTTCTACATCCTTCCTAATAAACAGAACCGGAAAGGAGGACAAAATAACTACAAGCAATAAGTTGTGAGGATGATCATGGGAAGTTGTTCAATATGTGCATTTTTGTCATTCAAGTACACATGATGTTCGGTGTGTTTTCCCCCACACTGACTCCACCCTCGCCATGCCCCCAAATATGACTAGACGCCAACGGTTAATATTGATTTGATGGATTGATGGAATTTTTGTGTCAATATTTCTGATAATTGAGAATTAATTTTTTCATATATGTATTTTATTTTTCTTGCTTAATGCATAACATGTTCAGGCATGTAAAGTATATTTATTTTTCATACTTGTATATAATTTTGTTGCAAAACAGAATTAACCATTGAACCAGTGCGTCGATGGTTCCTGACGTCACTTGCGTGCCAACTCGTGGTGAGAGCGATATAAGCCGCATTTCGGCTGCTGCTTAATCTTTTCCATCCTCGCCATTTCTTCTTTAAATATATGCCTGAACTGTTTTGTTCCATTAGTGATCGTTGGATGCGCATGTCGCCCCACCCCATACCTACACTGATTGGTTTGATCGTCTTTCATAGACATACATGATAGGAAATGTGTGTGTAGTTGGTGTAGGATGGACTATGTTGTTTAAAAACAGTGTTGTTTTTGGCAACCCTTTTAGTTTTAGTCTTAGTCTTAATGCATTAAAACGTGTTTTAAAAAGACTAAACTTAGTAAGCATTATTAATAATGCATTCTATTTACAGGCAAGCAGGTTATGGGAGGGAAATGCTTAATGCGTAATTAAACAAGTTGCGTTCATATTCTGGGCTCATTCATATCTGCTTGTCTGTGAATAGAATGCTTTATTAATAATTTGTTTACTGAGTTTGGTCTTTTTAAAACATTGTTTTAATGCATAAGGCCATGTACTTTCACATTAAGCATTTAAGAATGTCCCAATTATTTATTTGTGAATTTGACTAGTCCAGAAGATTAAACTTGAAGCAGCTAACATCTCGTGATTCAATAAATCAGACATAGTGACTCAAGTTAACAATAAACAACTGTGCATTATAACGAAGGCTTTGTAAAACTGCAGTTGTTAGCTTTTTAAACAACATACTTTGTCCTACAACAACTACGCACACATTTCCTATAATGTATGTCTATGAAAGACGATCGAACCAATCAGAGTAGGTATGGGGCGTGGCTGCACGTGCAGGCCCGCCTCGATCTGCAGGCTGCAGCCCAGTGTACTTGGTGTTATCTGGTGACCAACTTCCTGGTTCAGGTCTCCGCTGCAGATGTGATGGAACGACCGCAGCAGATTCAGCGATTCTGAAAGCACAACCTGACGTGATATTAAGCTGTCTAATAAACACAGATTTGCTCATTGCATGATTTTGATATTCTTGTAAAGATGACAAGTTATTAGTATGATCGCCCGTAGCGGCTGAAGTAGGAAGGATACACAAAAACAAATATAAGATAAAGTAAGTCTGTGTTGGCGCGGGTTTCGAACACCTTGAGACGACAAAATGAACCACCGATCTACCAATCTACACTGGTTCAGACACAGATTTGTGGATTGCACACAGGACTCTCGGCATCATATTGTGCATCTGGCTTAATCAAAGAAATGTGACCATGTTAACTTGTGACCCGAGTTTACCTGTTAGGAAATTAAACTATAAAACGCTGACTACATTTTATGGTTTATGACGTTAAAGAACATCTCAGTTCTCACGTCTGAATGTCTCACATCTGAACGTCTCACCTCTGAACGTCTCAGACAACTGTAAATTTGTGGCTACTGTGGTTTAATTATAAATGCTATCGTTAACTTATATTTACCAAAGTAAAAACATGGTACATTTTCTTTAGAGACTGCTGATGTCTCATTACATGAATGTAACTTAAAAATGTTGTTTCCAATTTGCTGTTATTTTCTCATAGCATTACATTTTAGCAGAAAATACTATTTATATGTAATATTTTTTTTAAGTAATTGGCTAGTGTAAACAAGTCTCAAGGTACAGAGTATTGCATTTTTTTGATTTTTTATTACAGAATAAAGTTAATATTTAAAATACTTGTATAATCAAATAAAATACAATCTAGTGAACGCAGATAACAAGTTAACACATTTGTAAAGTAATGTTTATACGCAGTATTTCAGCTAGAATAATCCTATACGTTTACACTTCATTCAAATCAAGTCATGTTTCCAAAGTAATGCTACAAGAAAATAATGTGTGCTGGACTTTAGTTCACTTAAATCCACCTCCATTGTTTGTTAGTGAATAAATGATGAACAGAAACATATTATGTCATTCTAGATTTTAACAAAAAATGATTAAAAATTAAGTCCTTCCATCCTCTTATAAAAAACAGATATGTAGCTGATCTGGAGTCACCTTCACTACAACTTCAGCATAAATGGCTGCCCACTGCTCCGGGTGTGTGTTCACCATACTTGGCTGTATGTCACCTCACTTAATAAAAAAAACAAGAAAAAAAGGAAACGGAGCGAGTGCTTGAAGTACTAGAAATATACCGGCATCAGTTTACTGTCACAGCAGGTTTTGTCCCTGAACTGAACCCATGAGTGGAAAAGATCCAGAGAAAATCTGCACTGTGAGTCGATGCACCCCACGAGAGTGTATATATTATTTTTTTAGAAAATTGTAATATTTACTTTTATAAATATTTAATATTTATAAAATTTTAATAAATTTTATTTGATTGTGTGTGTGAGTGTGTGTGTGTGTGTGTGTGTGTGTGTGTGTGTGTGTGTGTGTGTGTGTGTGTGTTTGTGTGTGTGTTTTAAAAGGCAATTGCACTGAAGCATCAAGAAACACATGAGCTTCTGCCAGTCACGCTGAGGTTTGTGTATTTCATATTGTTTTAATATGTCAGTTAAGTGTAAATCTTAATCACAGTAACTTATTGTCAACAGTGTTAAACCCTGAAATGTCTTACAGTGTGTATTAAATTTAAGATTTGGTCTGCTTGCCGATGATATTAATTACATCAAAAATATTTGTAAATATTGGTATAAAAAACATTGATATTCATATCCATTATGTTCTGTTGTATTCGCAGATCATACAATTACAGACTGTTCAACATTTACATAATTAAAGAGTGTAAAAAGTGCAATGTAATGAAGTCATGTGACAGTTTGAGTCACTCGATGTATGATGTGATTAGTTTCACGTGAAGAAAAAGACAGAATAGAGTTTATACTGAGCTGAATTTGATAAACAGTAAGAGTTTTTTCATTTTGATCAAAACCACAGTCTCTCAGTTGGACATGTGATCATATTAGAGAGAGTTTATGAGGACAATGATATTAAACTCACCCTTCACTGAGAGAGAAACAGCAGAGCTTGATTGTGATGAGTTTGGTCTTCCATTTCTCTGTCCTCTACACGTGTACTGACCCTCATCAGATGTAGTTACTGCTCTGATAGTGAGAGTGTCTGTGTTTACAGTGTAACGCTCAGACGACTGTAACTTTACACTGTCTTTATACCAATCATATCTCCAGTCTCTGTTAGACTCAATCACACACTTCAGTCTCACTTCTTCTCCAGTGAATACTGTATTGCCTGGAGTCACAGTCAGAGTAGATGTTGGTAAACCTGTGAAGAAAGACAGAAATATGAAGTGACTCAAACATCTCTTTCAGGGAAAACATTTTGTAATTGTTTTATAAAACTACAATTCATTATTTTAAGTCACATCTCATAACATTGTTTCTGTTTTATTTGTGTATTGTCATTAGTTTCCTCATTTCAGTTTTTTGAGGAGGCTCTGGTTAAGTCTTGAAGGATCTCAGGAATCTCAATCCACATTATTTTTCTTGTAAGAGCCATTTATGAGTTTAATGTTTCTGGTTTCTGGTGCCAATCAATATTTTATTGTTTTGTTGCTTGATATTGTAAACCTGTGCCCTTCCATATTATTTTAATACATGATCTGAATCATGAACACACTGCTTTGTAGGGCACACAGTTTTACTGTCTCCTGCACTTTGTTATTCTTCTGGTAAAATACTTAAAAATTTACATTTCATGACACAACAACAGTAATATTTTGAAAATGTTGATCCAAATAAATGGTGGTTGAACTCAACCAATGCTGTGTGAACTCAACCAATCAGCATGTTTAGCATTCAAGTCCCACCCCCGAAAGTTCCGGAACACCTTGCCAGCAGGGACTTTCTGAGGGGCATTTTTTTACCCAGAACTTTATTTAGTTCCTGGTTCCTGCGGTGGAAACACACCGAGTACCAGCCCAAAGTCTCTAGTTCCTGGGTAAAGTTCCTGCGGTGGAAACGCAGCATTAGTTGACCCCTTACTAAATATGCTCAGTGACTTAATTTGTAAAAGGCCATTTGCCACGATCCATGAGAGAGGCGAATATCAGAATCAGAATGAGCTTTATTGCAAGGTATGTTTACACATACGAGGAATTTGTTTTCGTGACAGAAGCTCCGCAGTACAACAGAATGACAGCGACAAAACAAAAAAAAAAATTTCTGTCATTTTGTGTCATTTCTGCACCACCAATATAAACTAACAAATTTTGAGTTGAAGTTCTACATCCTTCCTAATAAACAGAACCGGAAAGGAGGACAAAATAACTACAAGCAATAAGTTGTGAGGATGATCATGGGAAGTTGTTCAATATGTGCATTTTTGTCATTCAAGTACACATGATGTTCGGTGTGTTTTCCCCCACACTGACTCCACCCTCGCCATGCCCCCAAATATGACTAGACGCCAACGGTTATTATTGATTTGATGGATTGATGGAATTTTTGTGTCAATATTTCTGATAATTGAGAATTAATTTTTTCATATATGTATTTTATTTTTCTTGCTTAATGCATAACATGTTCAGGCATGTAAAGTATATTTATTTTTCATACTTGTATATAATTTTGTTGCAAAACAGAATTAACCATTGAACCAGTGCGTCGATGGTTCCTGACGTCACTTGCGTGCCAACTCGTGGTGAGAGCGATATAAGCCGCATTTCGGCTGCTGCTTAATCTTTTCCATCCTCGCCATTTCTTCTTTAAATATATGCCTGAACTGTTTGGTTTCGAACACCTTGAGACGACAAAATGAACCACCGATCTACCAATCTACACTGGTTCAGACACAGATTTGTGGATTGCACACAGGACTCTCGGCATCATATTGTGCATCTGGCTTAATCAAAGAAATGTGACCATGTTAACTTGTGACCCGAGTTTACCTGTTAGGAAATTAAACTATAAAACGCTGACTACATTTTATGGTTTATGACGTTAAAGAACATCTCAGTTCTCACGTCTGAATGTCTCACATCTGAACGTCTCACCTCTGAACGTCTCAGACAACTGTAAATTTGTGGCTACTGTGGTTTAATTATAAATGCTATCGTTAACTTATATTTACCAAAGTAAAAACATGGTACATTTTCTTTAGAGACTGCTGATGTCTCATTACATGAATGTAACTTAAAAACGTTGTTTCCAATTTGCTGTTATTTTCTCATAGCATTACATTTTAGCAGAAAATACTATTTATATGTAATATTTTTTTTAAGTAATTGGCTAGTGTAAACAAGTCTCAAGGTACAGAGTATTGCATTTTTTTTATTTTTTATTACAGAATAAAGTTAATATTTAAAATACTTGTATAATCAAATAAAATACAATCTAGTGAACGCAGATAACAAGTTAACACATTTGTAAAGTAATGTTTATACGCAGTATTTCAGCTAGAATAATCCTATACGTTTACACTTCATTCAAATCAAGTCATGTTTCCAAAGTAATGCTACAAGAAAATAATGTGTGCTGGACTTTAGTTCACTTAAATCCACCTCCATTGTTTGTTAGTGAATAAATGATGAACAGAAACATATTATGTCATTCTAGATTTTAACAAAAAATGATTAAAAATTAAGTCCTTCCATCCTCTTATAAAAAAACAGATATGTAGCTGATCTGGAGTCACCTTCACTACAACTTCAGCATAAATGGCTGCCCACTGCTCCGGGTGTGTGTTCACCATACTTGGCTGTATGTCACCTCACTTAATAAAAAAAACAAGAAAAAAAGGAAATGGAGCGAGTGCTTGAAGTACTAGAAATATACCGGCATCAGTTTACTGTCACAGCAGGTTTTGTCCCTGAACTGAACCCATGAGTGGAAAAGATCCAGAGAAAATCTGCACTGTGAGTCGATGCACCCCACGAGAGTGTATATATTATTATTTTAGAAAATTGTAATATTTACTTTTATAAATATTTAATATTTATAAAATTTTAATAAATTTTATTTGATTGTGTGTGTGTGTGTGTGTGTGTGTGTGTGTGTGTGTTTGTGTGTGTGTTTTAAAAGGCAATTGCACTGAAGCATCAAGAAACACATGAGCTTCTGCCAGTCACGCTGAGGTTTGTGTATTTCATATTGTTTTAATATGTCAGTTAAGTGTAAATCTTAATCACAGTAACTTATTGTCAACAGTGTTAAACCCTGAAATGTCTTACAGTGTGTATTAAATTTAAGATTTGGTCTGCTTGCCGATGATATTAATTACATCAAAAATATTTGTAAATATTGGTATAAAAAACATTGATATTCATATCCATTATGTTCTGTTGTATTCACAGATCATACAATTACAGACTGTTCAACATTTACATAATTAAAGAGTGTAAAAAGTGCAATGTAATGAAGTCATGTGACAGTTTGAGTCACTCGATGTATGATGTGATTAGTTTCACGTGAAGAAAAAGACAGAATAGAGTTTATACTGAGCTGAATTTGATAAACAGTAAGAGTTTTTTCATTTTGATCAAAACCACAGTCTCTCAGTTGGACATGTGATCATATTAGAGAGAGTTTATGAGGACAATGATATTAAACTCACCCTTCACTGAGAGAGAAACAGCAGAGCTTGATTGTGATGAGTTTGGTCTTCCATTTCTCTGTCCTCTACACGTGTACTGACCCTCATCAGATGTAGTTACTGCTCTGATAGTGAGAGTGTCTGTGTTTACAGTGTAACGATCAGACGACTGTAACTTTACACTGCCTTTATACCAATCATATCTCCAGTCTCTGTTAGACTCAATCACACACGTCAGTCTCACTTCTTCTCCAGTGAATACTGTATTGCCTGGAGTCACAGTCAGAGTAGATGTTGGTAAACCTGTGAAGAAAGACAGAAATATGAAGTGACTCAAACATCTCTTTCAGGGAAAACATTTTGTAATTGTTTTATAAAACTACAATTCATTATTTTAAGTCACATCTCATAACATTGTTTCTGTTTTATTTGTGTACTGTCATTAGTTTTCTCATTTCAGTTTTTTGAGGAGGTTCTGGTTAAGTCTTGAAGGATCTCAGGAATCTCAATCCACTTAATTTTTCTTGTAAGAGCCATTTATGAATTTAATGTTTCTGGTTTCTGGTGTCAATCACTATTTTATTGTTTTGTTGCTTGATATTGTAAACCTGTGCCCTTCCATATTATTTTAACACATGATCTGAATCATGAACACACTGCTTTGTAGTGCACACAGTTTTACTGTCTCCTGCACTTTGTTATTCTTCTGCTTATTTCTCTACAGTGTCTAATGAACCAGACGTCTCACACATTCACAGACAAATAAGGTTCATAACATCATGTGTGTGTGTTTTTTCAGGAGAGCATCCGTTATATATCTGTTATTATTTTATTCGTTATTATTAATGTGTAATCATAATCATTGATAATTGAATTGTTACATTTAATCAAATAATCATTTATTATGTTTTATTATTTAGTATTTCACTTATTTTTCTTGTTCTTGAAGTTCTTTCAGTTGTTGTTTAACATGATTGTTTGTTTCAAGTCAGAGAATGTGTCCATGTCAAGTTTTTTAACATCACATGTTGATTTTCTTTAATACAGTTCTAGCTTCACGACTGAATGTGGTTTTGTGAACTGGTTTTGGGATCAGACAGGACAAGATGGATGTCTCAGGATCTGATAAAGTGACTGGATGGAGATCTGATCTAACAGTCACACGCTCAGACAAACATCTGAATGTAGAGTTAGATCAGGAATGGACTTGAATAAGATCCTCATACAGAGAGCAATAGAGACACCAGAACAGAGATATTCATCATTCTGCTTAAAAATACTGAATTATATTAGGCACATATGATTTCACTCACTACATACATTTAAATAGTTTTAATTACTGAATTAAATGAACTTTATTTAAATTAATTAAAATTAATAAACAATGTGTGATCTTCTGGATTCATCATATTTGATGTGCCATAATCATATTTCAGGTCAAATTAAATCTGTCTAAACTTTCACTTTCATTGATCTACAGATGATATACTGCCACTGTTTCTTTCTGCAGTGGAAACATCAGTTTAGTTGATATTGATTTAATTTGATTGGAAACAGTCATATAGTGTCTTCTCTAATTCTTACATTTTATTAATAATTAAGTTTATGTAATATGAAATATGATGCATACATTAAATAAGGTTGAATAAATTTAATATTTTAATTAAATATACAATTTGATTTACATTTTAATTTAATTTAAATTACATTTAATTTAATTTAAATTTAGTCACAGAGTCTCTGAGCAGAAACATGAATGTCCAGCTCTGTGTGTAATCATAGAGACAGAGACTACAGTAAAAGTAAAGAGAGAGACTGTCTCTCCTCTGAACACACACTGATCTGATCTGATCTCACCTTCACTACAGCTTCTGATCTCCATCTATTAATACACTTATGAGCAAATATTGAGAGAAACAGCATCACAGTATCATGATCACTGTTATGAACTCACAATCATTATGAGGAAAATACTGCATTAAATTAAATATCTGGTTTGCTTGTAGTTGGTGTTGATTATTAAAAATGTTTTCAATTTTTCCAATCATATACTGATTTGTATATTCAGTCAACATTTCTGTTCTTTAATTCACATATTACAGTGTACGACATTTACATAAACTTTCAATATTGTCAAATATGTTTCTTTATGAGAACAATGATATGAAACTCACCCGTCACTGAGAGAGAAACAGCAGAGCTTGATTGTGATGAGTTTGGTCTTTTATCTCTCTGTCCTCTACACGTGTACTGACCCTCATCAGATGTAGTTACTGCTCTGATAGTGAGAGTGTCTGTGTTTACAGTGTAACGATCAGACGACGGTAACTTTACACTGCCTTTATACCAATCATATGTCCAGTCTCTGTGATCAGACTCAAACACACACGTCAGAATCACTCTCTCTCCAGTGAATACTGTATTGTCTGGAGTCACAGTCAGAGTAGATCTGGGTAAAGCTGTGAAGAAAGACATAAAAACATATAGAGTCTGAAAAAGCAGTTCAGAGAAAAGAATTACTCTGTATTTGTATGACACTATATAGTGTTTTTTTTTTTTTTCTTTTCTTTCATAGCTTGTGTGTTTTCTTGGTCGAGTCGGAGTGAACTGCTGTGCTGACAGAGACTCATGAACACTTTTACTCGTGCACGGAGACCAACGGTCAAGGTCAGGATATTCTTTATAAAATGTTACATTTTGATTAGTTTTTCCACCAAACCCCTGAACACGTGCTGTATCTGAATACAGTGGTGCAGAACGGGGATATTCAGTATATGCAGTGCATAGAGGCTGAAATAATTTAATAAAATGTTATAAATAATCAAAAGCTTTGCTGTTAAGAATAATGTAATGAAACATTTTTATTTAAATGTTTTTAGCATTTGTAATGAGTTCAAAATGTATAATACACTGAGAACTCTATCAGCCGTAGCTCAGCGCTCACACTTCATTAAGCTCCGTTCACATTACAAGAGACACGCAACGACAGAGACATGTTCCCCTTCACTTCAATGAGGAGCTGGTGATTTCTGGAGACATGAGCGACAGTGACCGTTGGTGACGGGATGGGGTGAGTCCAGAGATGGGACAAAGTGGAGAATCCTTCAACTTTATGCAAATGAAGAGCAACTTTTGGGAGCGACAGCCAATAGGAAAGAAGATGATAGAGCTCATGTGATCGCTCTCCTCTCAGCTCCGGCAGTGAAAATGTATTATTATCAGCTGAAACAAGTTTATGAAGTAAGATTTTTGGGTATTTGAATCGACTCTAAATTATTTTTTTTAATTCATATTCAGAAATTGATAGAAAAATGCACAAAAGGAACAAAAGTCTTAAGGTGTTTGTCAGGAGCTGAGAAGGGGGTAAGCTGTCAGTCACTGAAAATAATTGACTGTGCTGTGATTAGGTCAAATATAGATTATTGTAGTGTAGTTTACAGTTCTGTGAACAAAACCTTCCTTCAAAAGATAGAAGTAATAAACCAAGCTTTGTGGATTTGCTGTTGTGCATTTAGATCTTCTCCGGTCGCTTCTTTACAAGAATGGCCTCTAGTTTGTTCAGAATCAGGCAGTTCAGGATCAAGGAAACGTGTGGGTGTGGATGGAAATGAGGAAGTAGACTTGCTAGCAAAGAAAGCATTAAATCATCCACAAACAGTAATTAAGTTAACGTTAAGTGAAGCTGAATTCAAGAGATTGATATCAATTGAAGTAAGAAATAACAAAAGTTATGGAATAGTGGGTCTAAAGGAAGACATATTTTCCAGATTCAAGAGAGTGCTGGAAAGGAGAAGAAAATATATTGAAAAAGGAAGAAAGATGTCATCTTTTTAAGACTGAGAACTGGACATCATTGAACTATAGTCTTTTATAAGATAGGTAAGCATGAATCAGGAAAGTGTGACCAATGTGGAGAGATAGAAACAGTGAAGCATATTCTTTTTTAATGTTCTGCATATGAAAACGAGAGTTTTCTTTTAATTCAAGGATGGCTGGGAGATGATTAATATTTCTTTAAATGTTTTGTTAGGAAATGGGTCAAGGCAATCAAGAGTGCATGAAATATTGTTTAAATACCTGAGAACACAGGAACAATAGGTAGAATCATTTAGTTATCATTATTATTATTATTATTATTATTATTATTATTATTATTATTATTATTATTATTATTATTTTGGTTTGTTTCTTTCTTCCAAATCTATGCACACTCCAGATCAGTAGGTGGCGGTAATGCACATATTTATTTTGCTGGTTTGCCAATCCGCCATAAAACACTAGAAGAAGAAGAAGAAGAAGAAGAAGAAGAAGAAGAAGAAGAAGAAGAAGAAGAAGAAGCAGCAGCTCCGGCAGTGACGCTGTTTGTATTTTTGCCACAGATAAACATACGCGATGGAAAAGACCATGGCTCTCATTCTGGGGCAGACATAGAGTCCAACAAATATAGAAGAAAACTCTCTGGGCGCAGAACAGAAAAGACAAAAAAATATATTAAAAAAACGTGCATTTTATATAAGGACAACAATATCCAAATGAATTAAAAGAAATTGCTAAGCCTACTCTATAACGTCAATCAACATTTAATGTTGTTGTCTACAGTATAAGAGAGCAAAGTGATTAACACTAATATCAGTTCATTTCTGAGTAGTATCTCTATTGCTCATAAAAATAAAGAAGTCACGATATGTTTGTGAATGAGCGTTTGATTTACATTTGAGAGGAACTGAGATTATGTACAAGAATACAAACAAGCCACCTTTCGCAAAAAATAGCTTTTTTTTTTCAGAAAAGGACATTTGAGTGATTCAAGTAGATGAAGTAGAGTTGGCTCTTGCTAATTAGTACTGAATATAAAACAATGATGAACTTTGACAAAGAAGTGTTTTTTTAAATGCTATATTATATACTATTACGGAGTGGAAATGATGAATGTGACAATGACTGATCCTGACCTGTTATCTAGTGCTTAATGTGAGAATATCATGACATTCATTTTATTGGTATTTGTATTTCTACAATCTTCCACTTAAGCATGGCAAATATTCCATGAGTTATCTCAATAAGTAAAAATAAGAAGAAAAAAACAATATAGTGTGACACGTGCTGTACGAGAACACTTCTGATTGAGGTAGGTTACACCATTAAGGATTAATCTTAATTATACTACGGGGCCGTTGAATGCTTGAATCTGATTGGCTGATGAACGTTCTGAGGGGTGCTATTATTTTCTGGGGAAAGCACAGCGAACGTAGTTCCAGGCAGTTCTCTTGACCGCATTACAGTTTCAGATCACTTATAGTAACTATAATAACGGTCATGCAGTTTGCAAATAAAGGTGTTGTCAGCGCTGCCCTGATGATTTTATCAGTTAGCCTATACAGTGTAGCAACACAAACAGGGGCGCAGATAGGATTTTTTAACTGGGGGGGACCAAGCTGTCCAGCAGTCAAATTTTTTTCTGTCCAGAAAAATCACCAGCACAGTCATAGACGATTGTATAATTGCATCAAAAAAATAAAAAATATTATTATTTGTAACTTAAATCAAAAAAGCAAACTTTCTTATATTCTAGATTCATTGTACTCAAACTGAAATATTTCAGTTTTTTTGTTTTAATTCTGATGGTTACGACTTACAGCTTAAGAAAATAAAAAAATCAGTATCTCAAAAATTGTAATATTCTATTTTGAGCTTGATTCACTATATTCCTAGAAAATTGACTGAAAGGAAAAAGTGTGGTAGGAAAAGGTGCCCATTCAAGAACTTGGGAGAGTTTCACAAGGAGTGGACTGAAGCTGGAGTCAGTGCATCAAGAGTCACCACACTCAGACATCTTCAGGAAAAGAGCTACAGCCGTCACAATCCTAGAACCAAGCCACTCCTGAACCAGAGAATAATGTCAGAAGCATTTCACCTGGGGGAAGAAGAAGAAGAACTGGACTGTTACTCAGTGGTCCACAGTCCTCTTTTCAGATGAAAGTAAATTCAGCATTTCGTTTGGAAATCAAGGTCTGGAGTCTGGAGGAAGACTGTAGAGGCACAGAATCCAAAGTCCAGTGTTAAGTTTCTGAAGTCAGAGATGATTTGGGTGCCGTGACGTCTGCTGGTGTTGCTCCATTGTGTTTTATCAAGTCCAAAGTCAATGCAGCCATCTACCAGGAGGTTTTGGGAGCACTTCCATCTTCCATCTGCTGACAAGCTTTATGGAGAAGCTGATTTCCTCTTCCAGCAGGACGTTAGCACCTGCCCACAGTGAAAAAAACACTTCCAAATGGTTTGCTGACCATGATACTACTGCGCTTGATTGGCCAGCCAGCTCACCTGACCTGAACCTCAGAGAGGATCTATGGGCTATTGTGAAGAGGAAGAGAAGTAACATCTGTCATTTAACGTCGGTCATTCTCATTAATGTATTTTAAATTGTTTTCATATTTAGATATGACGGCCAGAAACACGCCACACTGAACCCCAGGTTATATTTGAGTATTGAGTGCATAATTAAACCTACTTTGGATTTCAATTTAAATTTTCCTTTCAAAGTGTCCTACTTTTAATTGTTCTTAGCTGGAAATCACCATCAGAATTAAAACAAAAAACTCTTGAAATATTTCAGTCTGTGTGCAATGAATCTAGAATATAAGAAAGTTTGCTTTTTTTAAATTAAATTACAAAAATAAAGAACTTTTCCATGACATCCAAATTTTTTGAAATGCACCTGTATAAGATCACTATGGTTACCGCTACAGGCACAATTGAGGCAGTTACCAGCTCCTCGTAGGACCCCGGGGTCAGGTGTCATAGCACACACACACACACACAGAGAGAACATAAACGTCAGTGGCAGCACCATCATCGTGTGTTTGACGACAGAACAGCATGTAGTGAGTGTCATGATTCTGCCCTCGTGTCCTTGATTTTTTCCTAGTCTGGAGGCAGGATCATGACAGACCCGTGTTTTGTGTACAAGCGCATGGCCTTGTCTTTGGGCCATGTGCTTGTGTTGTCTCGTTCCCTTGCCCCCCTTGTTATCCTAGTCTTGTCGTGATTGTCCTATCTGTGCCACCTGTCGTGTCTTAATGAGTTCCCCTATTTAGATCTCCTAGTGTGCTCTCTTTCGTCGGTTCATTGTTCCACATTTGTGATTGTTCCTAGATGTGATTGTTTACCAGATCGTGAGTGTCTCTATATGTTCCTGAATCCTTGAAGTCTTTGTATAACCATGAGGGTTTTTTGTAGTTAGTCTTTAAGAATTTGTTTATCATGTCGATCCTGTCCTGTTAAGTTGTTTAGTTTCTGCCCTAACTGTTGTTTTCCCCCTCGTGGGTTTTGTTTTTCCCCTTTTTGTTAATAAACCCTCTGTGTAACCGGATTTCTGTCTGCACTTGAGTTCCTCCTTGCCAAACCCTGACAGTGAGAAGGTGGGTACAAAGTAATGGTTAGATTATTGTGCTTCAGTCTGTTTCTGCCCTGACCCGAATCTTTAGCACCAAAACAAATACACCCATACCCCAACAGGACCCGCTACGGTGGAGAGAGAGCTAAACATGCTGCAAATGACAAATCCCTGCAAATTATGAAAACATCTTCATAAGTTTGACAACACGTACTGCAAATACTCAGAATACAAACAAATAAATTTTATATTTAAGGGAACCGTAAAGTGACAAACATGGCTGGGACATTATTTATCAATGTTTGCTCTGAAAATATCTTTATTTTAACAATCCTGGTCATAGATTCCTTAGCTTTTTTTTTTTTATGGATATTATTAGTCTAAATAAGCTGACTAAATACACAATTACTTTAACTGTGAAAGGTTATGTAAGCTGGCTAACTTACACAACTTACCTTACAAAAACTAAACATAGCCTATGGTTTTACTATTGAAATGAATTAATAAATACAGTTATTATATAAAAAAAGCAAACAAAAAAAATTGTTACTGTAATTAAATTAACCATGGATTTACTACTCTAACCATAGTTTAACCATGGTATTTGTACAACTATGGTTATACAAATGGTAATCAATACTCAAAAATAAAAAAAAACCTTGTTTAAATTTTGTTTTTGTTGGGGTAATCTTGTGTTGAGTATTTGCAGAGCGTTTCTGTATTTGCTTGTGTTGTGAGTATTTGCAGCACATGTGCTGTCAAACTGATGAAGATGTTTTCTTACCTTGCTGGTGCTTTTTCTATTTGAACGCGTTTTGTGAAGTTGCAGGACATTGAGCTCTCTCCGCCATAGTGCCTCGCCCCTATTGTGAAATCTTCACCTGACCCCACACGTACGTGCGCAACAAGCGAAGATGACACACAAGCATATTCAAACAAAAAGTTGTGTGAAACAACGCAAAATCAGCGTTACTCATCTATCAAAAAGAAACCAGCGTCCGATTCGAGCCCTTCCCAATCCTTGAGTTTCTCTCCACCGCTGGAAAGCTGCCACAATATTTACGTGGGTCCTGCCTCTTGCCTCATTGTAAACCCTCTTTTTTATCTGCCATCTCTCTCAATCTGTAGTCGATCTGCTAATATGCTAATTTTGAAAAAAGGCATCTACTAAATGTAATGTAATATGCGTCCTGTACACTCAAATTGAGCGCTCTCTCTTCTCGCTATCAGGACAAGACACGCCCCCTTACCGCTGATTGGCTACAAGTGTGTTTTGGGACTCGGTCAGACACTGCGGTCAAAAGTGTGGTTTCAAAAGTCGTTTAGTACACATTTAAGGAGCGGTGGTTCGGGTCGCTTCTACTTAGACTACTGTACATAGGAAACTCAGATTAATCCTCTGTTTACCAATAGAACCTTTCATTGAGAAAGTGAGGGGGACGGATCTGGTTACTGTGAATCTGGGGGGGTCATGTCCCCCCCCACTACCCCCCTCCCCCCGTCCCTAGTGCCATCTGCGTGCCTGAATACAAAGGCTACACATGACATGTCCTACTAGACCAGGTACCAAAGAGGTAGCCTAATTCACACAAGCTCTCTCTCTCTCTCTCTCTCTCTCTCTCTCTCTCTCTCTCTCTCTCTCTCTCTCTCTCTCTCTTAATAACTGCATTATAATGATATCAATGGCTCAAGCCTCCATTCCCAGCTTCAAAATGATGTTTTGGAACTAGCAAAAGTTGCGTTGGATGAGATAATCCTAATTTAAGTAAAAAAAAAAAGACAATAATTGAATAATAATTGATTCTGGGCTGTTGAATTATTAGAAAATTAATAATTCAGCAGCCCTTCGTCAATTATTCCTTACACATAGATTAAATTGAGGTTTATCCACTAATCTATATATGACTGGATCGCTGATCGCGTTCAACAGACAGTAAAGCCACCGGAAGTGTTCGATCCGCCATTTTACTAATCACTACCAGCAGAGAGCACCATTGAGTCACATTCAAACCGCTGTCCTAAAATATCTTGATTTGAAGCTGATCAGTCAAATGGGATTCGTTTTTATGTGTATATAAATTAATGTTTACTTCAGATGTTATCTGCAGTGGTTACGGTCTTTTGGGGCAGTATAAGCGATATATTCAAATCATTAAGGTGTGTGTGTCTGCTGTGCACTGATGAGACAGTTAATGATCCAACACAAAATATAGCTCATTTCTTTATGAACATAATTATTCAGGGATTATTAAACATGAACGTATTAGTATCAGAAATGAATTTGAAAATAGTTCAATGAATAATACAATAATGTTGTTAATATTGTTCTATAAATGAAAAGCTTAACTTACTATCTTGGAAATAAAGATATCTTTAAATCCGTACTGTATATAGTCAGTTATTTCTCTGAATAAATTCAGTTTTCAGGATGAGCAAGTTGTCATTTGTTATATGTGTTGAGGTTATGTCTGTCTGATGTTTATCATGTTCATGATATTCACTACTGTAATTAATGTAGCTTTTTAATAAGAAGGGGAAATTCCCGACATTTAAAAAAATAACCGTTTACATGCCTAGTGTGTTTGCACTGTAGTAATGTACAGAAATACTTCAGATTTATAAACGCTGACTTGTTATGTGATGTTTTCTCATTAAAATCATACAATTTCCTATTAATTCAACAGAATGTTATGCACACTAGGGATTTCCAATATGGCGTCAGTTTCACTTTAATGACGTCATGTTTTATATTATTTATTTATTTTTTATCAGCCTTTACTCCAGTCTCCAGTGTCACATAATCCTTCAGAAATCATTTCAATATGTTGATTTTCTATCAGTGATGTTCTTTTTAGCTTTCTATTCATCAACTAATCCTAAATAAACTGGTAATAAATAATCAATATATTAGAAAGGTTTCTGGAGGATCATATGTCTCTGAAAACTGGAGTAAAAGCTGATGAAAATTCTGATTTGCATCACTGAATTAAATTATATTTTAAAGTATATTATGTATAATAAATGTATATACATCTGCCACGGAAAAGAGTGTAAACTCCTCACACGATGGCTAAGTTACTGAACATCTGAACATAACGAATCAAATGCACATTGACGGATCTTCTTCTGTATGTTCTGCAAAATGTAAACAATTGTATATTTCTGCAAGCATAAATATTGTGGAAATAAGTATATAATTAAATATATTGTGTCTATGCAAATGCATTCCTCCTGGAACAGAGATAACGCCTGTTTGGATGGTATTTATTTCATACTCTGTGACAGCTATTTATATATTACATGTAAAGGCCTGCTGTAATCGAATGTAGCCTAAGTTATTTCTGTCAAACTGTAGACAGCACATACGGTGTTCATCTAATAAAGATCTTCATCGCTAGCAAACAATAGCCTTTGCAGATTTGCTTTCAATTCAGTGCACACCCAAAGCCACGTTTTCAACGCTCTTTCTGTTCTTAAACTTTCTGTTACAACTCTGAGTGAACCGCTTCAGACGACTCAGCGCGCACTGCAGGGAACTGAACGAATCATTTAAACTGATTCACGAATCAATGCATCAAAGCTTCTGGTCTCTCTGTATTAATACACATATGAGGAGATATTGAAGAAATGTATCATGATCACTGTTATTAACCTATAAGAAAATTAAATAGTGTGTGTGTGTGTTAATTGCTGTATGCTACTGTATTTGCTGTAATTGCCTCTTTGGCACCACTCCATTGAAAGTTTTAATTTTCTTCATTTCTTATCTTTGGATTGTCGGTGTTTGTCTTACAGTGTGTCTGAACAGAAACAGAGCGAGTGCTTGATGTACTAGAAATATACCGGCATCAGTTTACTGTCCAGCATCTGTTATAGTTATTATCACTGATTATGATGGGTTCAGTGTTGTCTTTTGTCACATCGCACAGTGGGTTTTGTCCGGGAATTAAACTCATGAGTGAAAGAGATCTGGAGAACATCTGCGCTGTGAGTCGATGATCCTCACGAGAGAATAAGAAACACCAGCAAGCAGGTGAACATATGATTGTAGATCTGTGTGTGTTTTTACCAGTTTGTAACATTTAATCTAAACACAACGGTAACATAAACTTTGTTGTTTAAATTAACAAAATAATTTGTCAGCTTATTGAATTACCAAATTAAAATGATTTTTAACAAGCAACACTTATTTTATATTTATTTGTGTTTAGGTGTTAATGAACGTTGGCAAGAGAAAATAAAATATGTTATAGGTTTAACAAAAGTTTTCTGGCCACCTTTCTACTTTTAGCCTTATTTTGTTATAGTTTTTATTTATTTATGGCATTTAATATTTATCTATTTTGTGTGCGTTTTAAAGGCAATTACACTGAAGTATCAAGAAACACATGAGCTTCTGTCAGTCACACTGAGACTGATCATTCATGACAAGAGAAGAACTTTACTATGATTTTAAGAGGTTTGTGTATTTTATATTGTTTTCATATGTGTTTACTGTAAATCTTAATTACAGTAACTTATTGTCAACAGTGTCAACCCCTTGAAATGTCTTACAGTGTGTATTAAATTTGATATTTGGTTTGCTTGCAGTTGATATTAATTACATCAAAAATATCTGTAAATACTTTCATAAAACATTGATATTCATATCCATTATGTTCTGTTGTATTCACAGATCATACAATTACAGACTGTTCAACATTTACATAATTTAAGAGTGTAAAAAGTGCAATGTAATGATGTCATGTGACAGTTTGAGTCACTCGATGTATGATGTGATTAGTTTCACATGAAGAAAAAGACAGAATAGAGTTTATATGAATTTGGTAAACAGTAAGAGTTTTTAACAAAACCACAGTCTCTCAGTTGGACATGTGATCATATTAGAGAGAGTTTATGAGGACAATGATATTTAACTCACCCGTCACTGAGAGAGAAACAGAGCTTGATTGTGATGAGTTTGGTCTTTCATCTCTCTGTCCTCTACACGTGTACTGACCCTCATCAGATGTAGTTACTGCTCTGATAGTGAGAGTGTCTGTGTTTACAGTGTAACGATCAGACGACTGTAACTTTACACTGCCATTATTCCACTCATATCTCCAGTCTCTGTGATCAGACTCAATCTCACACGTCAGAATCACTCTCTCTCCAGTGAATACTGTATTGTCTGGAGTCACAGTCAGAGTAGATCTGGGTAAAGCTGTGAAGAAAGACAAAAATATGAAGTGACTCAAACTGCTCTTTCAGGGAAAAATACTTTGTAAATGCGTTATAAAACGACAATTTATTATTTTATGTCATATTTCATAATAATGGTTCTGTATTATTGTACTGTCATCAGTTTTCTTATTTCAGTTTTTGTTGAGGAAGCTCTGAGGAGTCGTGAAGGATCTCAGGAATCTCATAATTTCTTTCTGCAGTTATTTGTATGTTTAATGTGTCTGGCTCACAATGGTATCTAACTGTGGTGTTACATCAGGAATGGACTTGAATAAGACTCCAGAGCACAAATATTCATAATTCTGCTTAAAAATACTGAATTATATTAGACCCTTGTGATTTCACTCTGTCTCTCACTACATACATTTAAAATGTTTTAATTACTGATTATTATTAAGTAATGTATTAATCATGGATTATAATTAATAAAGAAATAAACTTGAATGTTTGATCTTCTGGGTTCATCATATTTGATGTGCTATTACCATATTTCATGCAAAATTAAATCTGTCTAAACCAGGTTTGTCAAGCTCAGTTCCTGGAGGGTCAGAGCCCTGCAGAGTTTAGTACCATGTAATGTTCAAATAATCCTAAAAGACTTGATTAGTCGGATCAGGTGTGTTTAATTAGGGTTGGATCTAAACTCTGCAGTGCTCTGGAGTTTGACACCCCTGTGCGAAACTTTTATTTTGGTTGAACTATTGTACACTCCTGAACAAAATCTTAAGACCATGGGATGCATCGCAAGTTTTACACATTTTGCACTAGTGGATCATAACCGGGTTGTAAGTGCTGCTTCAAAATGCCAAAAGTAAAAACAGGATCAAGAGACAAAAAATAGAGAGTAGGCAATTTATAGAAAACCGCTTTTAAAGGGGGGGGGGGGGGGGGGGGGGAATGCTATTTCATGAATACTGAGTTTTTTTTTACACTGTTAAAGAGTTGGATTCCCATGCTAAACATGGACAAAGTTTCAAAAATTAAGTTGTACGTTTGAAGGAGTATTTCTGTTCCCAAAATACTCCTTCCGGTTTGTCACAAGTTTCGGAAAGTTTTTTCGAGTATGGCTCTGTGTGACGTTAGATGGAGCGGGATTTCCTTATATGGGTCCTGAGGCACGTCTGCCGGAAGAGCGCGCGCTCCCGTATAGCAGAGCACTGAGAGCACAACAGACTTCACTGATCAGAGCGAGAGCATCGCGAAATGTCACAAAAGAAGTGTGTTTTTGGTTGCCAGGGCAAGACAACCCTGCACAGATTACCCCAAAAAAAACAGCATTAAGGGACCAGTGGATGGAGTTTATTTTTACAGAGCATCAACGGAGTTGTGCAAGTGTTTGTGTTTGTTCCCTGCATTTCGAAGATGCTTGTTTTACAAACAAGCCCCGGTTTGACGACGGATTTGCGTATCGTTTATTTCTTAAGGATGATGCAATCCCAAGGAAAAAGGGTCACGATCGTGTGTTGGAAACGCAGGCGGTGAGTAAAACTGCTTCAAATATCTCTGCCTTCTTGTTAGTGCGTCCCCTCCCATGCCGGAGACCCGGGTTCGAGCCCCGCTCGGAGCGAGTCGTTGCTGCTGCTGCTCTCGTTCAGTTTCAGCCTCTGGATCTGATTCTGGATCATAAATAAACGGCTGAATCTGACTGTAAGCCATGGTTTGTTTTGGATGATGGGTTTTTCCTCACGGTAATGTCACAGCTTCCAAACGCTCTCAACGCAAAAGCCTACTGGCGCTCGTGATTCTTTAGCTCCGCCCACACGTCACGCCTCCAGCCGGTCGTGTTTTTCCGGGAAAAATCGGTACAGACTATCTTTCTCTTATGAATATAATAAAACTAAAGACTTTTTGGATTTATGAAGGATGCAGTACTACTCTATATGTACTAAAGATTAACAGGATATTGAGTGAAAACGAGCATTTCACCCCCCCCCCCCCCCCCCTTTAAGGTCAAACAGGCTGTTCATCAGCTGATCAAAAATGCGATATGATACACCATGTTGTTCCCCCAGAAAGTATTAAAGATGGATACGTTCATATCACTGTTAAATCTTTAAAATCACAATTTACATGAGATTAAATGAAAACCTCCACAAAAAAAATAATTAAAAAAAATTTTTAAAAGAAAGAAAGAAAGAAAAGCAACACACTCAAGATGTGAGTCTGTGAACGAGTCTCAATATGACTGTGAAGGTTATTGCTCTGATCAAATGTAGTTTTCAGCGTTCTGTTCCTGTTTTCATGGGTACTTGAGTTATAGTTTTGGTTGTTAATTAGTTCCAAACATCTGTTTCTGTTCTTCATCATTACACTCTTCCTAGTATTTAACCACTTAGTTTTCCCCAGTTCTCTGTCTGTTCTTGTTTTAGATGTGTTTGTATATTCTTACTCCTAAGTTTTCCTCTTCATGTTGGATTTACTTACTAAAAGACTGTTTCTTGGACTTTATATCATCCTGTGCTTTATAATAATCACCCACACATGACAGACGTCACATTTAGTTGGTTCTGTTCTTCCAGCAGGTTCACTGTCAGTCTGGATGTGAGTTTTAAGTCACTTCAGTTTTATGCAGTTGTGACCAGGGATGGGTATCATTTACATTTTATTGATACTGTTATTCTATTTGGTGCAAAAAGATATGAAGTGAAAAGTTTTTCTAGTTATTGTATTACTGCTGAACTTTAGCAACTGTATTCAAGCTCTTCAGATGTTTCTTCTATTCGAACGTAAATTCCCTGCAAAGTGGACATCACAGGAATATTCCGCCATGATTGCAGTTCGAAGTGAGCGTATATATGTTCCAGTCAAAGTGTATTGAAGTGTGCGAGATGTGAATTTAAATTGTATTTATTTACAGAGGTATGTGATGTCACACTTGTCCATGTGTGAAGACGTTGCGCAGAGCAAATCAGTAAATGAATGTTCGGTAGTGAAGTAAACTTCAACAGATTTCCACCGCAAATATCAAACGGACTTGGCCCAAATGTGGTCTCAAGCTGTCACTGCTGACCTCCTGTCAGCAATGGCATGTACCCTTTCAGCCGGAGCTGGGCCATGTGTGGCAATGACGGCATGGCTGGGATCCGGCAAACAACATGAGGGCCGTTTGTTGATGGGAGGAGTGTGGCCCAGATCAGTCCAGTGATATGTGGCCCAAATCAGGCTAAGATCTGGGCAGCATATTATGTGACCACGATAAAAAGATACATACAAAATTGCATGATAACGGTTAAATGATCACATACATTTTAATGAAGTGTAGTATTGTTAAAATGTAGTCTTTGAAATGGCAAGTCAAAACAGAATGAAACATTATCATTAAAAAATTAAGCAAATCAGTAAATCAGTCAACTGCATTAAACTGCACTTAATTATAATTTCCTTAATTCTTGGTACAAACACTAGAATCCAAGAAGATTGAGAGAAAGAGAGAGAGAGAGAGGGAGAGAGAGAGAGAGAAAGAGAGAGAGAGAGAGAGGGAGAGAGAGAGAGAGAGAGGGAGAGAGAGAGAATTTAACCATTATCACGTAATATTTATTTGGTGTACCATGGGCACATAATTTTTATTAGTATACTGTCATGAACAAGCATTAAATAAAATGATCATGAAAGTATTTCATTTTTATTTAAATCCTGTATCCATGTGATACTTGGTGTGAGGAACAGATCCAAATTCGAACTGCATTCATTGGCGATATGTATCTCCTTCCTCTGTAGCTATAGTAACTATTTAAAAATGTGCCGTTAAGAAGTTTTACAACAAGTTTTACGGCAGCGATATCAAACGCTCATTGGCTCTCGCCAGTTCGTCATAGATTGCTACATGCCGTGTTTCCGGTGATGCATGTTTTGAATAAGAAACACGCGCCTTGAGGGAGTGGATCGGGATAGTATTTTCAGTGTTTAACAACTTAAATTATGCCCTGCTCCTCACGCTACTATTATATTCTGCCAGAGTGGACTGCAACTGCAATGTTTCATCATTTGGACTACTGTGGTACTGCTCTTTGACACATCTGTAATAAATTATTATGATAAAGTTACATGTGTCTATCTGTTACGTTTCTCTTATAGACTGTATACTTTATACACTCACTCTTTATTGGTTGATTTGTTGTTTATAAAAATAAAATTTTAAATGCCGTATGTTTTTTATTTGCACAGTTACATGATTTGTGGGTTTCAAGTCAGATTTTCGATTCAGTTTAATGTGGTTTATTGGCATTTGTGTGTACATTACCAAAGCATGTCACAAAAAGAATAATGGATTCTGTATTCCCAGAAAGCAGCATAGTGTTGGCCCAGATCTGGCACGCGTGAAATCCAGGTTGGCCCAGATCTGGTCTATATAAGGCTCAGGTGTGGCTCAGATTTGGGGATTCTGGTTTAATTGAGGCTGAGAATTGGTACCGATAATAAAACCTGACTTGGCCCAGTTCAGAGCCAGTTAAGGGTGATTAACTAGTTTAGACTTGGGCTGGTTATGGCTCGAGTCTTTAATCCAGTTCTGGGCCACTTCATGGCCGTCATTCTTTGCGGCACTTGGGCCGAGGGAAAAGTGATTGTGTGGCCAATATCTGGGACAGAACAAATTTGCTATGTGTGACTGTGTAGGGACCATGCCAATGGGAACACAGGTCATGTGTGGAGCTCACTTCTCACTATCTGATTGTCTGAGTCAGATGTGTTAACAAAAAGACACACAAAATCTGCAGAGCAGGGGGTCGCGAGGACTGGGATTGAGAACCGCTGCATTAAAGGAATAGTTCACCCAAAAATGAAAACTGTGTCATCATTTACTCACTCTCAAGTTGTTTTAAACCTGAATGAGTTTCTTCTTCTGTTGAACATAAAAAGTTATTTTGAAGAATGTGGGAAACTAAACAGTTGTTGGTCTCCAGTGACTTTCATTTTTTTTTTTTCTACTATCAAAGTCAGTGGGACCAGCAACTATTTGGTTACACACATTCTTTAAAATATCTTCTTTTTGTGTTCAACACAAGACTTAATACATGTTTAGTACAACATGACAGAGTAACAGGGGCGTCCCCAAGGGTGGTCACGGCCACCACTGATAAACTCTGGCCACCCCTAGGATGATTTGCAGTGGGTATTTTTAATTTAAATGCATAATGTAAATTCACAATAGTTTAAGAATAATAATAAAAAAAAAAATTCAGCACCGGCTGGGGCCACCAAAAAGAAAATTGCAGATTGGCGCCACCAGAGTTGCTGCCCTTCCCCTTCGAACTCCTCCGTCCCGTCGTTGACTGCACAGGGCAAAAAGCAGCTGATTCAACACTTGAGAGCACCTACGCGTTTTGGATAGACAGGTAGGCTATGTATGTCTCACAATCAGGGGCGCTGCACAAGATCCCGGGTCCTATGCATAGGCAGTCCTAATAAAACAATAACAAAGATAATCGTGCGGTTCACTCTCGGCTCAGAATTTTACATTTTTTTCATAGATTTATATAATTCCATATAGTTATAATGGGGGGCCCATTAGGACTGCCTATGCATAGGGCCCGGGATCTTGTGCAGCGCCCCTGTCGCTGACACCTACTTAATGGTATTAATTTCACATTTATTTAATTTTTTTCATTAATTTAAACATCATTTTTCAATGCTTTATGTTTTAAAATATCAAAACATTATTTATCCATTTGTAACTGCAGGTTAAATTATTCCATGTCCCACAGAGCTGCATTAAACACTGTATAAAAACGTTCTGTGTTTTCTCTGCATTGCAAAGATCTTTTTGTTTAAACTGATTGCATTTGCTTAGTAACAGCCCAAATGCAAGTATTTGATCTAAAAGATGGCACAAACTTTTAGAAAAAATGGCTTAAAATTAAAAATAAAAACAATCGGGAGTCATCTGTCAGCAAAATTAGAAATAAGATACCAGCACAATAACACACTCAGCAAAATATTGTCAAATTATCGTTATAGATAAAATCCCAGACAATCACAGAGATATAATTTTATAATATTGCAATTAAGATATAAGATATAATTTTGTCAATATTGCAAACCCTTAATTTATATCATTAAATTTATAATAATACAATTCATTGATAATTGTTTAAATTTATATAAAATGTAATACTTTTGACGATTTTCTTAAAAATGATTTAAAGCCTGAAATATAATGTTCATCATTTTTAGAAAACTTTGTCTATGTGAAAACTTGTACATTAACCAGAAACAAAAGTACATATGTATAACACACATTAAGTGGAACTTTTAATTATTTTATTTTTATTTCTTTATTTTTATGTGCCACCCCATGATTTACTGTGGCCTCATCTGGCCACCCCTATTAAAATTTTCTGGGGGCGCCACTGCTGAGAAAACGATAGAATTTAAATCTTTGGGTGAACTATCCCTTTAATGACAAGCTGCAGTATGTTTACTACTGTCCCTTGAGCTGTACGCATTTGTTTTTCTCTCATCTGTTTACTTTCACTTTAGACATAATTAACTGTGTTTGTATGTAAACCTTGTGTGTTTTTGACAGTATCATCACAATCAGATGATAACTAATTAATCAGGTGTTGTTTAACCGGCCTTTTAGTGTATGGATGCTTCGGGACACGTTTGAATATGCAGATGTTAAAACAGCACGCCAATAAAACATTTAACCGGTAAGGCCTTAAAGCACATGCAAATACTGTACTCTTGTGACTGCAAATAAGTGCAGTGTCTCGTGAGTGTAACTCTACCTCTGAATTGACATTTCATATGAATGTGTCTCGCGGGCTGCAGTTAGAGCTGGAGCAGTGAGATATAATACAGTGCATAGCTTGAGGTAGATGTTGTGTTTTGTTAGCAAATGTTTCTTTATATTACTAGTGTTACCTCCTTAGTTCACTATTACACTACTGCACATATTGCATCTGACACTGGTGTCACTTAGTTTTGTAACGTAAGCCCACATTTTCAATTGTTTCACTTTTTCTACTATCAAAGTCAGTGGGGACCAGCAACTGTTTGGTTACACACATTCGTTCAAATATTTTCTTTTTGTGTTCAACACAAGAATAAACCAAACTTACTACATGTTTAGTACAACATGACAGAGTAACAGGGGCGTCCCCAAGCCAGGATGTTTTTATAGGGGTGTCCTGGGAGGGGCCAGCAACCAGTCTGGGGTGGCACAGAAATCTTCATTATTCCAGGATCAAGCCCCTGCCCCTTTTGTCTAAACGTGTAAAGATATTCATCATACTGTAATGCGGTTGGTTGTAAACTAAGCATGTGAGTTATGCTTAATTATGATATAAGCATCTCTCGATTGCTGCCACATTTCTGACAATGACATTTCATTTTTTTTATCCAAGGCCATTAAATGACGCTAGCATAATTTAGCATGTCTTTAGTTCAGATAAATGCATTTAGTGAAATTAAATCTACTTCCACGTCAAACTCTAACGTGCAAGACATTTGTATCTTTGATTTAATTATAGCTAGCACTGTCATACATGTAATACAAACAAAGTTTACAATATCACCAAAAATAAACATGTACTCAACATGATTAACTTATTGATTCTCAGCTGTGTTTTAAAATGAATAATGTTCAGTAATATTATCATCATCTCCTTAATTCTGTTTGATGTGTGCATTCTAATATTATATAATGATATGTTTAGCATTATATGTCTAAAATTATTGTGTATTTAAATTGTATTTTCCACAGAATAAATAATGTTCATTTTGGGGCAAACCATCCCTTTAAAATAAAAATAATGTAATGAAATTTGTTTTTCATAGAGAGTTACAGTTCAGATAAGGCACAAAGAGTACTGAAGAGATTCAAGGAAAGCAGTTGAGACAAGTGAGGAAAATGAAAGAGAGGTTACAGCCAATGAGGAAGAAAGGAAGAGGAAGAGATGAAAAGGGAGGTATAAGGAGAGATGCTTCAAGAAAAGGATAAAGAGAAAACAGATGATGGAGCTGGAGAAGCAGATATTGAATACCAGGTTCAGGGTACAAATGAAGAAGACATTTACCCATCCTTGATGCTCTCATGTTGATCAGCTTAAAATAAAGTTTAACAGAAGCTATAGTACTGCACTCTTTTTAACCAGTAGCTGGCTTTCCAAAAAATCCACAAGGACGGTCTTTTCAGAGCCAGTGTTTGGATCCTAAGGAATGAATGGTGCTAAGCTAAACGCTAACATAGTGTCACCGCGCTACAGCAATTAAGTCGACGCACTGAGACAGGAGAGGTATGTATCAACTCATTTAAGTTGAGGGAAGAACATAGTGAAATATGGAAAAACTGTGGCATTTTCCTTTAAGTTAAATCTCTGAATTATAAACTTGTATTTTAATGTGATATCAGTAGTTTAGTTTATCATATAGGCTATACGTATTATTTGTATGTATTTATAGGGATAGTGTACAAGTGTACCAAATAATTCTCTGATAAGAATTCGAACTAAACTTTCTGTTTAGTCTGTTTTTAGGAAGTCTACAAGTTTGATGTTCAACATACAATATTGTTTCAGAAATGCTAACAATGAAATATTGGAATTTAAACTTAATTTGGTTGGATCTATGTAATTAAAGTTCACTTTATGAAAAGAAATATGGCTGTTTGTAAAAGGAAATTATTAAATTATTTTTTTTTATTATTTATTTCACATGAGCTTGAATCAGATTCGGTCAGATGGTAATTTTACACCCAGATGGTGCATCTTACACACTGATTTGACTCGGGTCAGCTTACCCCTAACCCGGGGCAAACTGAGCCATGGGAACATTGTTTTTATTAGAAGTTATATTTTTAGAACACTTTTTCATAGATACATTCTGATCATTTAAAATGATAGGAAAACTTTCATAAGGATATGATAGGATAGATGCTTTCATACTTCTGCATCATTTTCCCTTATCTTGAGGACCACATAAGCATAAAATGTCTAATCTTACCCCACTCTCCCTATTAGATATTTAATATAAATAGTAAACTCATTTAGAACATTTATATTATTATTTTTTAACTATTTATAGGCCTACTATTAATATGGTTTTAATAAATATTTTTGTGCCAACAACAGCAAATTTTGTGCTATTTATATTAGATCTGATCGGATACAATAATTTGATTAGACATTCTAATAGAATGTGGATATTTTAAACTTTATTATCTTTTTTGTATATTATCTTTTAAACTAAAAATAGATGCAAAAAAATATGCTTTTAGTTTACTTTTTATGTACTTCTCAGAAATGGGCTTCATGTACTCTTCAGAAATATACCTAAAATGACATTCAAGTATACTTGACTTATACTTATAAAAGTCTAAATATATTTGATCTATACTCCTAGAATCCATGTTTTCATTATACAGTAGAGGGCGCTATTACACATCTCCTGCACAGAATTTCCACAAAATAAAAAAAGAAAACACAAGTAAAGAAGAAAAAAAGAAACAACAGATTGTCACGATACTGTGCCGGAAGGAACATGGAGTCGATAATAATCAACAGAGAGAGTCTTTATTAATCCAACACAGCGTATATTTACATTTACATTTATTCATTTAGCAGACGCTTTTTTTATTGGTATATCCAAAAGGGAAAACTGGAGGAAGACACACGTATGTAACTGGTAGACCTGACAAACACAGACTGAAAAGACATGGGTTTTAAAGACAGACAAATGAGGGACTAAGGAGACACACCTGGGAAACTAATCAGAAACAACAGAGGGAGGCCAAATTACTAATTCAGCGGATCAACCACTGACTGTAATGTGGATTGTAATGCATCTACGATCTTTGGGGGCTGTGGTCTCCACTCTCCAGAGAGGGGCACACAGATTGTGAGTGATGCTGTGGAGCGGGTGGTAAACATGGAGCGCATTATAGTGGAAACAGCGGTTCTTTAGCGGAGCCGGAACAGATTGATGAGAGGGGCATCTCAGCCGATGAGGGCAAAGGGGCAGTGGCTCAAGGCACCGGGCCACCCCCTTGTGCACGGCCCAGCTTCTGGATTCACCACATTTGATGTGCCATTAAAATATTTCATGCTAAATTAAATATGTCTAAACTTTCACTTTCATTTCATCTACAAATGATAAAAACCCTTCTACATTACTTATTATTAAATCTTTGTATTGTGATATATTGTGACACAACATATTGTTGTATTTATGGAAGTCTCTCTGTAATGAAGCGGCTGATGAAAGGTACTCTGTGTTTTGGAGAAGCGCCTGTGTTTTGAAGATGCACTATTATGTATTATTTGGCTGCTTATATTTTTTCCCCATTATTTTTATGTTTTAATATTCTTTCTGAGGATAAATCCAGAGAATACAACATAATGCACTGTAATAAGTCATAAGTGGAAATTGATAAATTTCATCATCATTAAACTGTCTGTGTAAATGAATCTTAATGTCACATCAGCTGCTTCACTTTCTTTCTAAAGTGGAAACAACAGTTTTGTTACCGATTTAATTTGATCGCTAACAACCATATAGTGTCTTATAACATTAACTTAATTATTAATAAAATGTAAGAATTTAATATGAAATATAATAATACTAATGCTACTACTACTACTACTACTACTACTACTACTACTACTACTACTAATAATAATAATAATAATAATAATAATAATAATAATTCATTAGATTTATATAACGCTTTTCTAGGCATGATAATTTGGCTGCTTATATTTTTTCCCCATTATTTTTATGTTTTAATATTCTTTCTGAGGATAAATCCAGAGAATACAACATAATGCACTGTAATAAGTCATAAGTGGAAATTGATAAATTTCATCATCATTAAACTGTCTGTGTAAATGAATCTTAATGTCACATCAGCTGCTTCACTTTCTTTCTAAAGTGGAAACAACAGTTTTGTTACCGATTTAATTTGATCGCTAACAACCATATAGTGTCTTATAACATTAACTTAATTATTAATAAAATGTAAGAATTTAATATGAAATATAATAATACTAATGCTACTACTACTACTACTACTACTACTAATAATAATAATAATAATAATAATAATTCATTAGATTTATATAACGCTTTTCTAGGCATGATAATATGAAATATGAAATATGATGCATTTAATAAGCTTAGGGGAAAATGGAAATCTGTTTAGGCAAAATGACCTGGAAATTAATTTAACTAGATTTTACTATGCAATATTCAACTTAAATCATATAATATGTAATTTCCCAATATAAACTGAGGCCAGAGAAAAGTTGGGAGTTGCTAGTCATATTGGAAAAGCTCTAGTCACAGAGTCTCTGAGCAGAAACATGAATGTCCAGCTCTGTGTGTAATCATAGAGACAGAGACTACAGTAAAAGTAAAGAGAGAGACTGTCTCTCCTCTGAACACACACTGATCTGATCTGATCTCACCTTCACTACAGCTTCTGATCGCCATCTATTAATACACTTATGAGCAAATATTGAGAGAAACAGCATCACAGTATCATGATCACTGTTATGAACTCACAATCATTATGAGAAAAATACTGCACTAAATTAAATATCTGGTTTGCTTGTAGTTGGTGTTGATTATTAAAAATTGTTTCCTATTATTGGTAACAACTAAATGAAACACTGATTTATATATTCAGTCAACATTTATGTTCTTTAATTCACATTAAACAATTTCATAGTATTCAAAATTTAAATAATGTAAGAGTATCATAAACTTTCAATATTGTAAAATAGGTTTATTTATGAGGACAATGATATTAAACTCACCCTTCACAGAGAGAGAAACAGCAGAGCTTGATTGTGATGATTTTGGTCTTCCACCTCTCCGTCCTCTACACGTGTACTGACCCTCATCAGATGATTCAGATCCTTCAATAGTGAGAGTGTTTTCTTTTACAATGTAGGGCTGAGACACTTTAGTTCTGTTTTTATTCCACTCATATCTCCAGTCACTGTGATTAGACTCAATCACACACGTCAGATTCACTCTCTCTCCAGTGAATACTGTGTCTGGAGTCACAGTCAGAGTAGATCTGGGTAAAGCTGTGAAGAAAGACAAAAAAAAATGAAGAGTCTGAAACAGCTGTTCAGAGGAAATAATTACTCTGTATTTGTATGACACTATATAGTGTTTTTTTATTTTCTTTCATAGCTTGTGTGTTTTCCTGGTCGAGTCGGAGTGAACTGCTGTGCTGACAGAGACTCATGAACACTTTTACTCGTGCACAGAGACCAACGGTCAAGGTCAGGATATTCTTTATAAAATGTTACATTTTGATTTGTTTTTCCACCAAACCCCTGAACACGTGCTGTATCTGAATACAGTGGTGCAGAACGGGGATATTCAGTATATGCAGTGCATAGTGTCAGGGTTTGGTAGGGAGGAACTCAAGTGCAGACAGGGATCGGGTTACACACAGGATTTATTAATACAAAAGGGGAAAACAAAAACCCACGAGGGGGAAAACAGGACTAGGGCAGATACAACAAATACTAAATAGGACTGATTAAACAAGATAAACAAAGACTCAAAACAGGAGAACACTAACTGCAAATAACACTCACGGATATACAGGATACAATATCTCAAAGGGGAATACTCTTTCACAAGGCTGACAGGTAGGAACACATATGAGGAACACAATGAACCGACGTAAGACAGAGCACACTACACAGTAAAAACAGAAGTGTTAATTTAACTCCTAAAGAGTTGAATTTGACTCTGTTTCAGATAACATTTGGTCCCACTCGAAATCAGTGTAAAATTTACTCTTTGGTCAGTGTCAAATTTTTAGAGTTAATTCTACTCAATATTGTGTAAAAAATAACAATGAAATGTGTAAAAGTATTTAACACTGTAGTGTAATCACACTGTTAAGAGTAATATAATTACACAGTATAGAGTTAATTTTACTCTTTTTAAAAATGACACTTTATGTGTAATATTTACTTTTCATTTCTCTACAGTGTTTTAAAAAGTATATATAAATTATAAGATGCATTGTTACTGAATTACAGAACTATCAACTACTATCGAAATAAAAACAAGCACAATAACACTAGATCACAGAACTCACAATTTATTGTAAAAAAATCAAGTATTTCAATGTCACTGAATTTACATTGCAAACCCATTGCCTTATCTCTGACAGAAACATATATAACATAAAAATGTTTACCTGAGAAAGCAATATGGCACGACAAGGAGAGATGTGTCATTCCTTCCATATAACATTTGTATGTCATATGGAGCGAATGAAGGACTGTATGACGTACCACAGACGTAATGGGCTTTAAAGAGTTCGACAAAATCTCCAACTGAACCTGTTGCCTTGCATGGAAGTGCATGCTTGTCAAACACAATAAAGTAGGAGTGAATGGTGCTCTGTATGGATCCCTGGGCGAGAAGGTAGGGCTGATTGCTTTTGGTGATGTTGTTTAGATGCTGCTGCACACTGGTTTCAACCTACAACAAAACACATTCAACAGAATTGTTTTGGTGACTAACTTCTGACAATAGATTAGATCACAAGATTGAGGTGATAGAAGATATATTTTAAACAACTGTTAAAGAATTAGTTCACTTTGAAAAATGTTTTTGCTGATAAGTTACTCACCCCCATGTCATCCAAGATGTTCATGTCTTTCTTTCTTCAGGCGAAAATAATATACGTTTTTTGAGGAAAACATTACAGGATTTTTCTCCATATAATGAACTTCCATGGTGACCAATGGTTTGAGGGTTCAAATGAAGGGTCAAATGTCTTAATGTAGCTTCAAAGACCTGACAATCCCTGCAGAGAAATAAGGGTCTTATATAGTGAAACGATCGGCTGTTTTCAAAATAAAAATAATATAATTTTTAACCACAATTGGACCTTTACGACATCATGACGGCACATGTGGCACATCTTGAGATTCTACAACGTACAATTGTGGTATTTTTATTTTGAAAATGACCGATCATTTAACTAGATAAGAACCTTATTTCTCTGCTGGGATCATATCGAGATTTTGAAGCTACATTGAGACAGACTTTGAACCCTCATTTGAACCCTCAAACCATTGGTCACCATGGTATCTGCAGCCGATTTTATGTAACTGAAAATATAAAGCACAACAGATATGATTATTGACCTAACTAGATATCATAACATAATAGGTTAAAGCTGTTTAATTGTGTCACTCCGTGATGTAGAGAGTATAGCTTTAACCTAATGTACCCACCTTCTTTCAAGAAAGCATCGAATGTCAGCTCAGACAGCTTGACGTATTTCTGCTCTTCCCCGAATTGAACACACAACAGCATTTTGCCCCTGTTAGCAAAGAAAATATATATTCAAAATCATAATTTAGAGCTGGATCAACTAAGAGTTACCTATTTATTTCTCTCATGCACTATGCATTACTTAGATGTTACACTGCAATTACAAAGGGCGGCTGAAGAAGACAAAGTTGTGCTGGTTGAATATAACGTTAGGCTATTTTCTGCAGCTAATTAACAGGCTAGTTAAAGTTAAGAGGCACGGTATCCCATTAGCTACCAAATAACTGTTCCAAAGTTAGCTAGCACATTAGCTATTTTAGTTTGAACAGTAACCCTTTAAAATTGTTAAGCCATGTTAAACAAACACATCATGCAATCAGTGATCTAAGTTATCATTTAAAAGACCAACATTAACTATCAGAAGCATGCTAACATTACCAATATATAAAAATATTGCAACATAATTTATGTATAAAGAAACACAGTTACCGATACGGATTCCTATAACTTGTAATATGACCTCAACTAATATCAGCACACTTTTAAAATTATGTAAAGTTAAAAAATACAGTTTTGGTGTGGACAACACAGGATGTTACTCACCGAGCAATATCAGTGGCCTAGCGTTGCTCCTTCGCAATCTTCCTCCACTGAAATGCAGCACGTTTGACAAGCACAGCAGAGTGGTGGGTATTTATCACTACTGTAGAGTTGAAATTGTCACTGCGTTTCTGCAGATTTTTACACTCACTTTTAACTCCACTAAAAGAGCAGTTTTACTCCCCAAAATGTTGAAAATACTCTATCTGGGTTAAAATAACTTTACTCTGAAATATTAACACCCCATTTTTTACTGTGTAGGAAAGCTAAATAGGGGAACAATTAAGACACGACAGGTGGCACAGATAGCAATCACGACACGACTAGGTTAACAAGGGGAGCGGGGCAAGGGAACGAGACAACACAAGCACATGGCCCAAAGGCAAGGCCATGTGCTTGTACACAAAACACGGGTCTGTCATGATCCTGCCTCAAGACTAGGAAAAATCAAGGACACGAGGGCAGAATCATGACAGAACCCCTCCCTTAAGGAGCGGCTTCCAGACGCTCCTCAAGGGAACATCAAACACGGGACATGACTGACATGACAGACTGGGACACAGACACAAACCAACAAGACATGACAAATAACAACAAAGGCAAACATGAGTACACAACGGCAGGGTTAGGGTGACAAATCAAAAAAAACAAAAAGGGAAGGGGGCGGGACCACAAAGTTCATGGGGGACAGACCAGGGCGGGTGGGGTAGGAATCTTAGGAGGACAGGACGAAGGCTGACGACGGGGGGTACGGGCAGGTCTGGGTGGTGAGGGGCGGGGTCTCGGGACAACTGACAGGGGACATGACAGGAGCAGACAAGGGACGCGGGGCAACACTTACGGGACGCGGGGCAAGACTTATGGGACGCGGGGAGACGACAGCTGGACACGGGGGGACAACATCTACTGGACACGGGGCAACATCTACTGGACACGGGGGGACAACATCTACTGGACACGGGGGGACAACATCTACTGGACACGGGGGGACAACAGGACACGGGGGGACAACAGGACACGGGGGGACAACAGGACACGGGGCAACATTAACGGGACACGGGGCCACATCAACAGGACACATGACTACATCAGCAGGACACGGGGCAACACTCACGGGACACGGGGAGACGACATCTACGGGACACGGGGAGACAACGGCAGGACACTCGGGATTTCTGAGGACAGGGTCTGGGGACAAGACAGGACTGACGGGGACTTCTAGGATCCGGACAAGACTAGACAAATAATCTGAAAAGGCTTTAGCAGCTAGGATAATTGGCATCTCCTTACGAGATGAGACAGACTGTACTAGAGTCTTTGCTGCAGAGTCGGCCGCGGCACTCTCCTCCGCTCTCACGACTGCAGACTTGCATACAGCTCTCCTCTTCGCCGGCTCGGGCACGCCAGCGCTCACCGCTGCTGGCTCGGGCACGCTCACCGCTGCTGGCTCGGGCACGCTCACCGCTGCTGGCTCGGGCACGCTCACCGCTGCTGGCTCGGGCACGCCAGCGCTCTCCGCTGCTGGCTCGGGCACGCCAGCGCTCTCCGCTGCTGGCTCGGGCACGCCAGCGCTCTCCGCTGCTGGCTCGGGCACGCCAGCGCTCTCCGCTGCTGGCTCGGGCACGCCAGCGCTCTCCGCTGCTGGCTCGGGCACGCCAGCGCTCTCCGCTGCTGGCACGGGCACGCCAGCGCTCACCGCTGCTGGCACGGGCACGCCAGCGCTCACCGCTGCTGGCACGGGCACGCCAGCGCTCACCGCTGCTGGCACGGGCACGCCAGCTCTCACCGCTGCTGGCTCGGGCACGCTCACCGCTGCTGGCTCGGGCACGCTCACCGCTGCTGGCTCGGGCACGCTCACCGCTGCAGGAGGCGACAGAGTCGCAGGACCGGGAGACCCCTTCTTCCTCCTCTTCCTTCTAGGCCGCGGTGCAGAGGTCACCGCTGGGACAGAGACGGGTTGGGGAAGTTCGGTCTCGGGCAGGGCAGACTCTGACGCCGACGCCTCCGAGGCTGACTCCCACGACAATCGTCTCCCTCGCTTCATGGGGAGACTGCAGGCTGTGGAAGGCGCCTCGGGGCTCTGGGGGGGACTTGCCTGATCCCCCAGGGTTGCCACGGCCAGGACACGACCCTCTGGAATCGTTGGCAGGTGGGTAGGTGGAGGGGACCTCTGTGGCTCCTCCTCTCGACCGCTTGCTCCGGAGCGACCTCCCCTGGTCCCCCGGAACACCACTAGGCGAGAGCCCTCAAAACCATCCCGCTTGCTGGCTGATGACATCCAGCATTGCCTCCTGTCTGCTGAGTTCCCTTTTGGTCGGTTCATTCTGTCAGGGTTTGGTAGGGAGGAACTCAAGTGCAGACAGGGATCGGGTTACACACAGGATTTATTTATACAAAAGGGGAAAACAAAAACCCACGAGGGGGAAAACAGGACTAGGGCAGATACAACAAATACTAAATAGGACTGATTAAACAAGATAAACAAAGACTCAAAACAGGAGAACACTAACTACAAATAACACTCACGGATATACAGGATACAATATCTCAAAGGGGAATACTCTTTCACAAGGCTGACAGGTAAGAACACATATGAGGAACACAATGAACCGACGTAAGACAGAGCACACTAGGAAAGCTAAATAGGGGAACAATTAAGACACGACAGGTGGCACAGATAGCAATCACGACACGACTAGGTTAACAAGGGGGGCGGGGCAAGGGAACGAGACAACACAAGCACATGGCCCAAAGGCAAGGCCATGTGCTTGTACACAAAACACGGGTCTGTCATGATCCTGCCTCAAGACTAGGAAAAATAAAGGACACGAGGGCAGAATCATGACACATAGAGGCTGAAATCATTTAATAAAATGTTATAAATAATCAAAAACTAAGTTGTTAAAAAAAAATGTAATTACATATTTTTATCTAACGGTTTTTAGCATTTTTATATAATAAACTGAGTAGGCTTCATATCAACTGTTCGACACATTACTGTCACAGACAGAGTCAGATGAATAGAGGAGAAAACACTGAGCACAGAACAGAGAAGACAAGGAGAAAAATAACAATGTGTTAAAATAAGGACAGCAATATCCAAGTGAACTAACATAAATTGGTAAGCTCTATAAAGACACTATAAAGTTATTCAATATTTAACCTTGTTGCAGAAGAGGGCAAAGTTTCATTCTGAGTATCAATCAATTAATTTCTGAGTATCTCTATTGTACAAAAAAATTTAAAAAGTCACGATATGTTTGTGAATGAGCGTTTGATTTACATTTGAGTGGAACTGAGATTATTAACAATGATACAAACAAGCCAAATACTAATTTTTGATACTTAATACTTTGCATAGAACAATGCTAAACTTTGACAAATAAGTGATTTTTAAATGTTATATTATATACTATTACGGAGTTGAAATGATAAATGAAACAATGAATGATACTCTGGTCTTGTCTAGTGGTTATAGTGAGAATATCATGACATAGTATTTGTATTTCTACAATCTTCCTCTTAAGCATGGCACATTTTCCATCAATTATCTCTATAAGTGAAAAAATGCAGATGGAATTACCTACCTAAAAAATTAGCAATATTAGCTATATATGTCTGAAGAAAATTACTTCAAAAAATAATAATATTAAAACAAAAAAGGAGTTAAGGAGGATGTTATACAACACATTCCCCCCTTTGTTTTCTATTCACTTTTAACCTTTTTTTCCTCCTTGATCAGATGTACTCTAACAGTCTCTATTGTTGTAAGTTTTAAAATCATTGATAGCTGCACAGTATCTGTCTTATAATGAAGGGTTCCCAAGTTTGTCATTAGGCGCACAAACTGATCGCAGTCTGACTTGAAGCAGTGCATGCTGGGTAGAAATTTTAGGGCACCCATTTGGCCCTTGAAATTAAACTACAAGAAAATGACTCCACTGTCAAGACATTTTGTGTAATTCTTAAGAGTTATTTTTATTTTATTTTTTTACTGTATATCACTCAGTATAATACTGCTAATTTCCTTTACAGTAGATAACTCTAATTCCTTTTGCATCATGGGAATTTTCAGTGATGTCAAATACCACATACAGAGACGTACTGTATTTATTTATTTAAATTGCTGTACTGTATTTGCCTCTTTGGAGCCTTTCCATTGAGGTTTTTAATTTAATTTTATTATTATTTCTTATCTTTGGATTGTCTGTGTTTGTCTTACAGTGTGACTGAACAGCACAGAAACAGAGCGAGTCCTTGAAGTACTACAAATATACCGGGCATCTATTATAGTTATTATCACTGATTATAATGGGTTTAGTGTTGTCTTTTGTCACGTTGAGCTGTGGATTTTGTCCAGGAGTTAAACTCATGAGTGAAAGAGGTCTGGAGAACATCTGCGCTGTGAGTCGATGATCCTCACGAGAGAATAAGAAACACCAGCAAGCAGGTGAACATATATGATTGTAGATCTGTGTGTGTTTTTGTCAGGTTTTTGAAAACCAGTTTAACATTTACTTGTAAACACAGCGGTAACAAACTTTGTTGTTTCAATTAACAAAAGACTTTGTCAACTTATTGAATTACCAAATGTAAATTATTTTAACGAGCAGCACTTATCTTATATTAACCCTTAAATGCATATCTCGAGTCTTTAGCGACCCGGGACATTAGTATTCTCTACTTTCTCCCTCCATTTTTTTAAAGTTAGACATCAACTTTCTTAGTATTCCTCAATCTATTAATCATAAACAATATAACAAGAAAAAAAAAACAGTAAACTATAAAACAATGCCTATTTTCTGATTAATTTAATTATTTTAGTAAAAAGTGTATAGAGTGGCTAGAGACCCGAGATATGTAAATGTGTATGTTTTCTTTTTCTTCACAACTATATTTACATATCTGATGACTCAATATGTGCAATGCCTTTTTTTCTCAAGGTGGCACTGTTTGATACACAATGATGATGTGACGTTACACTCATAATTACCGCAGGCATAAAACAAACGAACATCATCAGCAAAATTTTAACTGGTTTGAATGGTTTTACTGCAGAGTAATTACTATATGCAATGAAATATAAATGTGACTGATATCTGATGCTGGATGTGGTGAATAAGCTGCCAGTGATCAAAATATTAAATATGAAGTCATTGAAAACGATAGTACAGACTATGGCTGTAAATATATGTCGTTGGCGCCGATACAGGATGGCTGCCTCCGTGACGTGCTCTGCAGCTGTTTTTGTGTTTTTGTTAGTTTGTCCTGTCTTTAGTTATATTCCTGCAATCAGTTTCACTAGGGACGAATTGCTGGACATTCGGAAACACACATCTCCCGATATATCACTGGTTTTCGACTATTCTGATGTTTTGCTGGACATTCTTGTCGGCGGAGCGGCTGCGATGATCACATGCTTCAAGAGGACGCGCATACGGGGAAAAAGAGCTGGCGTGCTCGTGAGACTCAGAAAACGCGGATTTCGAATGCTGTTGCCTAGCATCCATCTGGCAAATCTCCGCTCTCTACCCAACAAAACGGCTGAACTGCTTATGCTCTCTCGGACAAAAAAGGATTTCGCACACTCTGCTGCTCTTTGTTTCACGGAAACTTGACTGAATGACGCCATACCGGACAGTGCGCTCCATCTGCCGGGCTTTCAGCTGTTCAGAGTGGACCGCGAAGCAGAATCAACAGGGAAATCGCGCGGCGGCGGGACATGCTTTTACATCAATGAACGGTGGCGTATAGATGTAACTGTGTTAAAGAAGATGTGCTGCTAAAATCTTGCGGAAAACTGCGGGAGTTTCACTCGTTCATTCTGGTGAGTGTTTACATACCTTCACAAGCGCACGTGAGCTCAGCTTTAAAGAAACTCGCTGATCAGATTACAGAGACAGAACAACACCCGGACTCTGTTTTAATCATTCCTGGGGACTTTAATAAAGCCAATCTCTCCCGTGAACTGCCAAAATACAGACAGCATGTTACATGTCCCACAAGAGACAGTAATATATTGGATCACTGTTACACCACAATAAAGAATGCATATCACTCTGTTCCACGAGCAGCTTTGGGACGTTCTGATCACCTTCTGGTTCATCTTATACTGACCTACAGGCAGAAACTAAAATCAGCTAAACCTGTATTAAGGACTGTAAAAAGATTAAAAGATTAAGACTAATTAAGCAGAGCAGGATTTACAATCTTGTTTTGACCTCACTGAGGGGTTTTTGAAGCTGCTGCCACCGATCTGGATGAACTCACAGAGACCGTAACATCTTATATCAGTTTCTGTGAGGATATGTGTATCCCTACCAGGACTCAACTAAATTACAACAATGACAAACCATGGTTCAATGCACAACTCAGACAGCTCCGTCAGGCCAAAGAAGATGCTTACATGTGGGGGAAAATGTCTTGTATAAACAGGCTAAATACACACTGGAAAAGGAGATCAAAGTGGCAAAGAGGAATTATTCTGGAAAAATAAGGACTCAGTTTATTTCGAATGACTCCGCATCAGTGTGGAAAAGTCTAAAGAAGATCACCAATTACAAGGCACCATCCCCCAGCACTGCAGAATCAACAACTGGCAGACAATCTGAACGAGTTTTACTGCAGGTTTGAAAGAACACCCATCACCTGCCCTGAACACCTCTCCAATCAACCATTCACACCATTCACAACTCCTGCAACCCATCCTGTACACCTCCCCACACAACCGTTCACACCATTAACAACTCCTGCAACCCGCCCTGAACACCTCCCCAATCAAGCACTCTCACCATTCACACCTCATGCATCCCCCCTCTCCCCCACACCTGCAATTCAGATAAGTGAGGATGCGGTGCACCAGGTCTTCCGGAAGCAGAAAAGGAAAAAAGCACCAGGCCCAGATTGTGTTACACCAGCCTGTCTGAAATCCTGTGCTGACCAGCTGGCCCCCATCTTCATAAAGATCTTCAACAGATCGCTGGAGCTGAATGAAGTCCCTTCATGCTTCAAACACTCCACCATCATCCCCATCCCTAAGAAACCCAAAATTACAGGACTAAATGACTACAGGCCTGTGGCTCTAACGTCCGTGGTCATGAAGTCATTTGAAAAACTGGTGCTGGGCCACCTGAAGGACATCACTGGACCCTTGCTAGATCCTCTTCAGTTTGCCTAGAGAGAAAACAGGTCTGTGGACGATGCAGTAAACATCGGACTGCATTATGTTCTGCAACACCTAGACAGACCGGGGACTTATGTGAGGATCCTGTTTGTGGACTTCAGCTCTGCCTTTAACACGATCATCCCAAACCTCCTCCTGCCCAAACTAAATCAGCTCTCCGTGCCCACCTCCATCTGTCAGTGGATCAACAGCTTCCTGACAGACAGGCAGCAGCTAGTGAGGTTGGGAAAATACACATCCAGCACCCGTACAATCAGCACCGGAGCTCCCCAGGGCTGTGTTCTCTCCCCACTGCTCTTCTCCCTGTACACCAACGATTGCACATCTAAGGACCCCTCTGTCAAGCTCCTGAAGTTTGCAGATGACACCACACTCATCGGCCTCATTCAGGATGGTGACGAGTCTGCTTAAAGACAGGAGGTAAAAGAGCTGGCTGTCTGGTGCACTCTCAACAACCTGGAGCTTAACACGCTCAAAACAGTGGAGAGGATCGTGGACTTCAGGAGAAACCCCTCTGCTCTCCCCCCACTCACCATCCTGAACAGCACTGTGACTGCAGTGGAGTCATTCAGGTTCCTGGGCACCACTATCTCTCAGGACCTGAAGTGGGACATTTACATTGAAAGGCCCAGCAGAGGTTGTACTTCCTTCACCAGCTGAGGAAGTTTAACCTGCCACAGGAGCTGCTCAAACAGTTCTACTCCACCATCATTGAATCCATCCTCTGCACTTCAGTAACTGTCTGGTTCAGCTCAGCTTCTAAATCTGACCTCAGAAGACCACAGAGGGTAGTCCGGACTGCTGAGCGAATCATCGGTACAACCCTCCCTTCTATTCAAGAACTGTACTTATCCAGAGTGAGCAAAAGGGCTGGCAAAATCACTCTGGACTCCTCACATCCAGCACACTCCCTCTTTGAACTGTTGCCATCTGGTCGACGCTACAGAGCACTGAGCACCAGAACGACCAGACACAGGAACAGTTTCTTCCCTCAGCCAATCCATCTCATGAAAAATTTATAATAACTGTGGAACACACTACACTTTATATTTATATACACATACACTTATTTATCCAATACACCTACTTAGCGTACACTTACATTTTTTGCACATAATATACCTGTACATATATAATGCTCATTGTAATATACCTGCCATACATTGTCAATTTGTATATTTTTCGTTCCTTACCTACCTATTTGTATTTTTTTTTTTTTTTTTGTTATTCCATTTTGTGTTTTTTGTTCTGTCACTGTCATTATGTTGCACTGCAGAGCTTCTGTCACGAAAACAAATTCCTCGTATGTGTGAACATACCTGGCAATAAAGCTCATTCTGAATCTGAATTTGAGGCAGATGCTGAATGTACTATGGAAGTACTCAACAAAATCACCAGAGTTAAATCAACTCTGCTCAGAGTGCGTACTGAAACAAACACAATGCAAAATAAGGTTTGCTTTAGGTAGTCTCTTGGCTGAAGAACCTTTCTTTTTAACAAGGCACTTTGTGGTGAAATAAAGTTCTTCATATTATAAAAATGTAAGAAAGAAATGGTCCTTTAAAAAACCTTTGACTGAATGGTTTTTTGTGGAACCAAAACTGATTCTTTTATGGCATCACTTCAAGAACTTTTTTAAACACCTTTATTTTAAAAAGTGTAGAGCAGCATTGTGTTTGCATCCTGTTGTTTCACAGGGTTGACTCAACCATATAATTGACAAAAAGCTATTTTGATTGTAACCAGGTCAGCTCATGATGATTATCTGATCTTTCTGCTTTACAACACCTCATGTATTTGTAACAGAAAAAGAGTGAACAGTCAAGAGCCCAACTAAAACAAACACTTATCTCCATGATGGTGGCATCCTTTTAACCAATAAAACATCAACATCTGATCCTCTGTAATGGTGTTCATTATTTATGCAAAATCAGCATCTCTCTCTATCTCTCGCTCTCAAAATGGCCATATTTCAGAAAAAAGTTTACTAATTTACTAAGTTTACTAATATTAAATGATTTACAGCTTAATCTTACCTCGCTTTCTTTAACTTTAAACTGACATTTTGCACTCTTCTCCTGTGAAGAGTAAACCCCGCCCACTTTGATTTGATTGGCCAACTCAGTCATTTTGACATTGACTGTTAGACCGCTCAGGCTTTGACCTGAAGTGCCTAGTATGTGCAGTTGCCACGAATGCATCCGTAGACTAGAGCAAATTAATTCTTACACTTTAATAGTAGGCCTATTTCTAACGCTTAACAGTGACTATGCGACTATGAGAAGTTATTACCTCAAAATGTACGTCAGTATCAGTGATGCATGGTATCAATGTATAAACAACCTGCACCCGACTGACATTTTCAACTAATCTGCCCGCAACTCGGACCACAAAAATAGAAAAATAAAATATTTTACCCGACCCACTTCCTGACCTGCATTTTTTTTTAAGTAGTAAATGCTCATCGTAGTCTCATTGAGCCATAGACATATGAACTAGGAAAAATAATAATAATAATAATAATATATTCTAATTTTGTCAAGAATTATAAAAAATCGTCAATAAGCTCATAATTTTTACTAAAATAGTCTAGTCTGGCTACCGTTTTTTCTGCACTATAAGGCACACTTAAAAGCCTTTAATTTTCTCAAAAATGATAGTGCGCCTTATAATCCGGAGCGCCTTATATATGGATCAAGGCACTCTGTCAAAATGTTGACATTCCCTTTAGCACAGCTTCATCTAGTGGATGCATAACACAAACCCAGTCAAACGTTTGCCTGCAGTATCTTCTATTCGTTGCGCCTTATAATCCGGTGCGCCCTATATATGAAAACAGTTCTAGAATAGGCCATTCATTGAAGGTGCGCCTTATAATCCGGTGCACCTTATAGTGCGGAAAATACGGTATGTCTATTTCAGAGGCGGACAGAGTACACAGCTTCATTACTTGAGTAAAAGTACAGATACCCCTTGCTAAATTTTACTCAAGTACAAGTAGATGTACTACAGTCAGATGTGTACTTAAGTAAAAGTACTGAAGTACAGTATTGTTCAAAATAATAGCAGTACAATGTGACTAACCAGAATAATCAAGGTTTTTCGTATATTTTTTTATTGCTACGTGGCAAACAAGTTACCAGTAGGTTCAGTAGATTCTCAGAAAACAAATGAGACCCAGCATTCATGATATGCACGCTCTTAAGGCTGTGCAATTGGGCAATTAGTTGAATTAGTTGAAAGGGGTGTGTTCAAAAAAATAGCAGTGTGGCATTCAATCACTGAGGTCATCAATTTTGTGAAGAAACAGGTGTGAATCAGGTGGCCCCTATTTAAGGATGAAGCCAACACTTGTTGAACATGCATTTGAAAGCTGAGGAAAATGGGTCGTTCAAGACATTGTTCAGAAGAACAGCGTACTTTGATTAAAAAGTTGATTAGAGAGGGGAAAACCTATAAAGAGGTGCAAAAAATGATAGGCTGTTCAGCTAAAATGATCTCCAATGCCTTAAAATGGAGAGCAAAAGAGTAAAATTGTTCTTTTTGGGTCCAAGGGCCACAGGCAGTTTGTGAGACGACCCCCAAACTCTGAATTCAAGCCACAGTACACAGTGAAGACAGTGAAGCATGGAGGTGCAAGCATCATGATATGGGCATGTTTCTCCTACTATGGTGTTGGGCCTATTTATCGCATACCAGGGATCATGGATCAGTTTGCATATGTTAAAATACTTGAAGAGGTCATGTTGCCCTATGCTTAAGAGGACATGCCCTTGAAATGGTTGTTTCAACAAGACAATGACCCAAAACACACTAGTAAACGGGCAAAGTCTTGGTTCCAAACCAACAAAATTAATGTTATGGAGTGGCCAGCCCAATCTCCAGACCTTAATCCAATTGAGAACTTGTGGGGTGATATCAAAAATGCTGTTTCTGAAGCAAAACCAAGAAATGTGAATGAATTGTGGAATGTTGTTAAAGAATCATGGAGTGGAATAACAGCTGAGAGGTGCCACAAGTTGGTTGACTCCATGCCACACAGATGTCAAGCAGTTTTAAAAAACTGTGGTCATACAACTAAATATTAGTTTAGTGATTCACAGGATTGCTAAATCCCAGAAAAAAAAAATGTTTGTACAAAATAGTTTTGAGTTTGTACAGTCAAAGGTAGACACTGCTATTTTTTTGAACACACCCCTTTCAACTAATTGCCCAATTGCACAGCCTTAAGAGCGTGCATATCATGAATGCTGGGTCTTGTTTGTTTTCTGACAATCTACTGAACCTACTGGTAACTTGTTTGCCACGTAGCAATAAAAAATATACTAAAAACCTTGATTATTCTGGTTAGTCACATTGTACTGCTATTATTTTGAACAATACTGTACTTGTTTTTAAAAGTATTTGAGTATCAAGAGTACAATAGTACATTTTCTAAATATTTCATTACTACTGCCACAGTGCTTACATTTATGTACTGAAACGTCCTACATGGAGTTATGAAAAATGTTAATGTCAATACCTTGGAGAATATAAAAGGAATTGAAAGTGAAATCAAGTCATTTTCATCTTTTCACCATGTTGCTTTATTTAATATTTCTTGCTTGCCCACAAGGCAATAGCACAATGGCAACGCTCTGACAAACCTCTGCTAGAGTTTTAATGGATTTTTTGCACCCACATTTGAACATGACTGTGTTAAACACACCGCATACTCAAGAATATCAAAGCAAATGTTCAGCTTACATTAATGTGTAATAATGTGTAAATATTGGTTCAACTTTCTATTTAATGAAATACATTTATGGTGTTGTTGCAGTGGCACACTAAAGGCAATAGTGTCAATTTACTATTAAAAATTAGCTGGCCCATTATTACTGAACAGTTGGCACATTTTACCTGAATGTTGTGCCTAGGCTCAAGAAGGTAATTTCTGATAGTCTAACTCTCATAATTGTAAAATAATTATACTTTTTCACATTTAATATGTATATAGACCTTTATATATTTTAGAGACCCATGCTAATTGAAAAAAATAAAATAAAATAAAATAAAAAATCATTAGTTCTCATGCATAGCTTATTTGATGGTACACTGTAAAAAATGACTGTGGTTTTAATGGTCAAAAACTGTGAAAATGCTACATTACGAACCTGTTAAATGGTTAACGGTAATTTCCTGTAGGCCAGTGCGTTAATCCGTCCCTGCCCTCTAACAATAAAACATTAAGAATCAGTTCAGAATCAATCACCAAAAGAATCAGTTCTGTCCAGATGCTCTGTGTGTCGGTTTGCTTCACGCTGAATCACACATGCACAGTATCATCAGCTCTTCGTTTCTCGAATCGGACGCGTCTGACAGAAACGATTCTTGACTCGTGAACGAGTCAGTCTATTGTTCATTATCTGGCTCGGCTCGGTGTTCATCTTCAGTTCTCTCTTCACAGCAGTTCAGTCAGTGTACTGTTTGAGTCAATTACTCTGGGATATTGGTTTGTTTGAACTCCGAGGGAGTGTCAGCCACATTAAACAAGTTAACAGCTTAAGTCATTTGTGGATTAATGCGTATGGAGACGCAAACCGTTTAAAACGATTCAGTTCGATTTGGTGAACTGTTTCAAAAAGATCCGGTTACATCGAATGATTCGGAAGACAATGCTGAATAAAGTCGTTTGCTATTTTTGGACCAAAATGCATTTTCGGTGCTTCAAAATATTCTAACTGACCCTCTGATGTCACATGGACTACTTTGATGATGTTTTTCTTACCTTTCTGGACATGGACAGTAGACCGTACACACAGTTTCAGTGGAGGGACTGAGAGCTCTCGGACTAAATCTAAAATATCTTAAACTGTGTTCCAAAAATAAACGGAGGTCTTACGGGTTTGAAAAAACATGAGGGTAAGTTATTAATGACACAATTTTGCAAATTTGGCGAACTAAACCTTTAATCTGTTTTTCGTTTACAAAAAGTTCCAGTCAAATTAATTGTGATTGTCCTTTAGGTTAAAGCTGCAGTAGGTAACTTTTGTAAAAATATATTTTTTACATATTTGTTAAACCTGTCATTATGTCCTGACAGTAGAATATGAGACAGATAATCTGTGAAAAAATCAAGCTCCTCTGGCTCCTCCCAGTGGTCCTATTGCCATTTGCAGAAACTCCATCGCTCCCGTTGAGAAACAACCAATCAGAGCTGCGGTCCGTAACTTTGTTTGTGTTCAAAATGTAGAAAAATGTATATAATAAGCGAGTACACCATGAATCCATTTTCCAAACCGTGTTTTGAGCTTGTCCTGAATCACTAGGGTGCACCTATAATAAGTGTTTATATTCGGACTATTTTAGATTGCTTCGGGGGTACCGCGGCGGAGTAACCCAGTACCTTTCTGATTCTTCATAGACATAAACAGAGAGAAGTAGTTCCGGCTACGATGTTCTTCCGCAAGACGCAAGCAGTTCTGTTTAGTAACCGCTAGAGCGTCAAAAGTTACCTACTGCAGCTTTAAGTTTTATTTTATAACATGTAAATGGTGCGAAGTTTACATAGTGAGAACTGCTAACTATGAATTAATAATTAATTCCCCCCAAATTAAGAATTTGTGAGCTAGTTTTATTAATTACTACGACGTTAATTCGTGGCCATGATGATTTCATAAATCCTTGTTGAGTTTTAATAATGAAGTATTATAAGTGAATCTAGCCTGCACATTAATTAAACTTATCAGATGACAAGAGCATGTTTGATGAAAGGTTTGTAAGATTTACCTGCAGCTTAATGTACTAGTGTGAATACTGGCTTAATAGTCATTGTTTTACCATATTTATGTATAAAATATCTTTCATAATTAAACTGCACTGACTGCCTAGTTGCAGTATATGTTAGCCTGTTGTTTTGCCATTGTTTTGCAATGATAAATGAGATGTTTAGCAGTGTTAATAGCTTGTTACAATTTGGCCTAATCTGCAGGTCTACTCCACATACAGTCCATTGATATCATGTGTTAGTTTCTGTCATGTTCTGCATGGCCAATATAGAGTTATTTTATGGATTTGGTTAGGCTCATTGTAGGACAGATGATTAAAAAAGGCACTAGGGATATTTTCATGATCTCAAAATATTCTAACAAGTAGGCTCTCTCTTTTTCAAGATACATATAACAATTCAAAAAGGGAGATCCCTGACCGAATTGAAGAGATGCACCACATGCTGCAAGGACTTTCATTTTTCATATATATATATATATATATATACACAGTGGGGATCGAAAGTTTGGGCACCCCTTGCAGAATCTGTGAAAATATGAGTAATTTTCAAAAAATAAGAGAGATCATACTAAATGCATGTTATTTTTTATTTAGTACTGTCCTGAGTAAGATATTGTACATAAAATATTTTAACATTTATTCCTCAAGACAAAAAAAATGCTGAAATTATTAAAATAACCCCACTCAAAAGTTTGGGAACCCTTGGTTCTTAATACTGTGTGTTGTTACCTGATGATCCTCGACTGTCTTTCTGTTTTGTGATGGTTGTGCATGAGTCCCTTGTTTGTTCTGAACAGTTAAACTGAGCAGCGTTCTCCAGAAAAATCTTTAAGCTCCTGCAGATTCTTCAGTTTTCCAACATCTTTACATATTTGAACCCTTTCCAGCAGTGACTTTATGATTATGAGATACATCTTATCACACTGAGGACATTTTAGGGACTCAAACACAACTATTAAAAAAGATTCAAACATTCACTGATGCTCCAGAAGGAAACAAGATGCATTAAGAGCTGGGGGGTGAAAACGTTTGGAATTTGAATATCAAGGTAAATTGTACTTAATTTGTGTACCGGGAAACATACAAGTATCTTCTGTTGCTTACGAAGGGCAGAACTAAATGGAAAAAAATTATATTTCAACAAAATAAGACAAATTTGGCCATCTTCATCGTGTTCAAAAGTTTTCACCCCCCAGCTCTTAATGCATCTTGTTTCCTTCTGGATATATGTAAAGATCATATGTAAAGATGTTGGAAAACTGAAGAATCTGCAGGAGCTTAAAGATTTTTCTGAAGAACTGTGCTCAGTTTAACTGTTCAGAACAAACAAGGGACTCATGCACAACCATCACAAAACAGAAAGACAGTCGTGGATCATCAGGTAACAGAACACAGTATTAAGAACCAAGGGTTCCCAAACTTTTGAGTGGGGTTATTTTAATAATTTCAGCATTTTTTTTGTCTTGTGGACTAAATGTTAATATCTTTTATGCACAGTATCTTACTCAGGACAGTACTAAATAAAATATAACATACATTTAGTATGATCTCTCTTTTGTTTTTTGAAAATTACTCATATTTTCACAGATTCTGCAAGGGGTGCCCAAACTTTCGATCCCCACTGTGTGTGTATATATATATATATATATATATACAGTACAGACCAAAAGTTTGGACACACCTTCTCATTCAAAGAGTTTTCTTTATTTTCATGACTATGAAAATTGTAGATACACACTGAAGGCATCATAACTATGAATTAACACATGTGGAATTATATACATAACAAAAAAGTGTGAAGCAACTGAAAATATGTCATATTCTAGGTTATTTTGCTTTGATTACTGCTTTGCACACTCTTGGCATTCTCTTGATGAGCTTCAAGAGGTAGTCACCTGAAATGGTCTTCAACAGTCTTGAAGGAGTTCCCCGAGAGATGCTTAGCACTTGTTGGCCCTTTTGTCTTCTGTTCTATGGTCCAGCTCACCCCTAAACCATCTGGATTGGGTTCAGGTCCGGTGACTGTGGAGGCCAGGTCATCTGGCGCAGCACCCCATCACTCTCCTTCTTGGTCAAATAGACCTTGATGCCTTCAGTGTGACTCTACAGTTTTCATAGTCATGGTATAGTATAGTTGAATATGTTAAACAAATGTTTCTTATTTATCTCTCTGTCTCTCACTCTCTCTTTCTCTAGAGTTGAAGCCTACAGCCATTTTATCCACGCAGCAACTGATGGAAAAGGGGTTCACTTTGGTGCTGTTTTGACGTTGTCGCAAAAATGACATATATATATATATATATATATATATATATATATATATATATATATATATATATATATATATATATAATTTAGTGACTCCATACGCTGATTCCAACTTTAACTTACCTGATAATGACCTAATTCAATGAGGTTACTCAATATACTGTATAATTCAAGAGACTAAGACTTTTAATTTTTTACAATTGTTTTAAAATTGATATACTTAAATTTTACAAAATTGATATTTCATTTATATTTTGTGTAAATTCATGTTTAAATTAAAAATTGTGACTTAAAGCACACTAAGTAATTAACCACTGTTGCATTTTTAATCAAAAATCACATTTAAAAACAAATACTACGGAGATTAATATATTGATGCTATATACAAAGTAACGTGACTGCAAACTAAACCAACAGGGTACTAGAACTGCGGTCCTGAATCTGCAGCCTCCGGTTGTGCAGGAACATACTATTGGGAAAAGTTTGTTTGTCCTCATCTGCTTCATCTGTAACTCATTTCCTTTTTAAAATACACTCTAAATCCTCACACGCCCTCTAGTGTCTGGAGTAAACACTGCAACTCAAAATAACCGCTCCAACAATCACTAATGAATTAAAATCATTAAACTTTTAGAAGAGTTTTTGTTTGTTTGTTTGTTTGTTGTACAACAGAGGTTTACTGTTAAAATGGAAAAGCTGTTTTACTCCCTAAAAATAATAATGATAATTGTATTATTGTTGTTGTTACATTTATATGACCATTTCAGTACAATAAATAATACATTTGTGTCACAATCTCTTAAAGTTATAGAGTTTTTTTTTTTTTCATTATTATTTTTATGAATTGCCTTCATTAAATTCATTCACATGGAGACGGATCATACAAACTTAAATGCGTATTTAAATAGTCTCTTTGCAGTTTAGTGTTCACAGAATTTACGAATTTAAGTGTAGTGACGTTCATGATATTCATCCAAACATAATATTCATCCTGAAGTTCCTCCAAAATTAAACAAATTCTGTGACTTTCCTCGTTCTACAGTAAATTCCCTTTTAATGACTGGATTCCTCTCGTGGAAATAACAGGGCTCTAGTTCACTTAATATAAGTATGAAATTAAAATTGTATTGTGTAAATGTGTGTAGTTGATCTTGTGAATGATTCATCCATTCATATGTGTGTTTGTTTTTAATATCACCTAGTAATGTTTAATCAAAATCTCATCAGTGAAGTGACAGACTTCTCTCTGGTGAAGTGTGCTGGACTTTAGTTCACTTAAATCCACCTTCAGTGTGTGTCAGAGACAAATGATGAACAGAACCAAATCCTCTCCCGTCCTCTTTCTTGATAATTCTTAAATAACTCTAAAGAAACAGTTCTGTTTCTACTTCACTTCTGTTTCAATGTGACTTTATTAAATGCAGCGGTTACTCTCATTAATGACTGCCCTGTGTGCAAATCTTACTGTATTCACTTCTTTAAAACAAGTATCAAAATCACTGATATCTGTACTGTATCTGTCTCGTTGTGATGGCTAAGGCCACACTTGCAGTATGAATCGGGCTAGTTTATTTTGTTGTAGATTTCGAATTCATTTTCTTTTGTAGGAGAAATTGATTTGTTTAAGGGATTAATAGTTTGTTTATAAATTTAATGCATTTATTTTGTCTCCCTAATATTTACCCCACATATTTATTGTTAATTGTGCATGTTGTCTCATTGAAGATCAAAGAGCGACATAATTCGTTACTAGAGTGCACGCTAGGGATTGAATAAAAACAACTACACAAGATATGGGTTATTTTCTTTAATTAGTTTAAAGATCTAGTCTTACCCGTGGTTCTACCGGGATCCATGACTGCAGCATGGAACCAAGGTGTAATTAAAAGAGCTCGGCATTTCCTGATGTCCTTTATATCCTGTGTTAGGAATTATGGGAAATGTAGTTTGGGTACCAGAAGGGTTTGGATTGTTTGTTAATTGTAAGATTGTCATAATAAAGGGCATTCCTTCCATTTTATTTTATTATTGCTTTATGGTGAATGGAATTTAATGTTTAGAGTTTGTGTGTATATTATACTTTTCTTTTTCATTTAGGTTTGATGTACAGACCTGAGTTCCCCTGTAATTATAAAATGGTTTGCTCTGGTTTGTTAAAAGGGTGTGATTTTGTCTAGGGCAGAGTCAGTTCTGGTGAGGGATCCCTGGAGTAACATCTGAGGCCCAGAACTCAGTAGCATGTTGATTTTATTTATCAGTTAGTTTTTCTCCCTTTTTATTTCTTTTATTTTGTTTCCCCCATATTTTTGGCTACTATTGTGAACTGTATATGAGTGTGGCAGTTAATAAAAAGGTAATTTTGAAGATCCTATGAATGCCTCCTGAAGATTTCATGGAAGAACCCTGACACTCGTAAAGAAACATATTTGGCCGTTCTGGATTTGAACAAATAATGATTAAAAATGGAAGCCCTTCAGTCTTTTATAAGAACAAATATGTAGCTGATACAGAAGAGTATAAGAAAAGTGTTGAGCCACAAATATTGATCAATTAGATTATTAAAGATTAGATTATCTGCAGTCTCACCTGATACAGTCAGTGTAAGAGCAGCACTGGTGTGTGATCTCTGTGAGTCTGATCTCTCTCCTCTACAGCTGTATTCACCACTGTCAGACACTTTAGCTGTGAAACTGAACTCTGCTGCTGTTGTTGTTGTTGTGTATGGATAGCGAGTGTTTCCATCTTTAAACCAGCTGTATGTCCACTGAATGTCTCCTCCTCTCTGTATGACACATGTGAGAGTGACTGTCTCTCCTCTGAACACACGCTGATCTGGAGACACCTTCACTACAGGTTTTACTGATAAACACAGAAGAAAATACTCATTGAAAAAACATTGCAGTATTATGATTACTGCTACTAAGTCACAACATGATAGGTGAAAAACACTGCATTCAATTTAATATCTGATTTGCTTGTTTTTTTTTACTACAGCAAAACATTTTTGTAATTATTGGCAAAAACAAAATGAAACAATGATGTTTATATTATGTCTATACATGTATGTTATTTTGTATTCACATATCACACAATAGCAACCTGCACAACATTTACAACATCTGAATAATTTTATACATGCAATAAACCTTCAGTATAACTAGTGAAACAGACTTTTTATGCTAGATTTGCAAATGTATACAGAGTATGCTGTAACATTTCATGTAAAGATGGTTTTATTTAAACAATTTCACTGAATTAAACATAAGCTCAGATAAATGTAGCAATGTAGCAGAATATGTTTTTTAGCCATTGCATGTGTTCTGTTTCACATGAAAGAAGTTATCAGAATACATTATAAAAGAATAACACATCTATACGAATAATGACTAAAAGTGAATTGCTTCAGTCCTCTTATCCATCTTTTTCCTGACGTAAAAATGGGCTATTTTCCCATTTTTACAGTTCGTTTTGCTGCTTGATATTGACTATTGATGTTTCCTATCATATTATTTTAATCTGTTATCTTAATTAAGAACACACTGGTTTGTACTGCAAACAGTTTTAGCGTTTACTGCACGTTGTTATTCTCCTCGTTATTTACCTATAAAAAAAAAAGATGGATAAGAGCAGATGTGGTTGATACACAAAAGTATAAGAAAAGTGTTCAGTGACAAATATGGATTTAAATGTGTTTTAAACAGATCTGAACAGTCACCTTATACAGTCGGTGTACACTAAAAAAATAGTTGTTTCAATTATAATTATTTTATTTTATTATATTGACACAACTTGCAGTTACTGAATTTGTTAATTCATTTTAAGTTTCCACTGTCTCAACTAACGTTAGTTTGTAAGTGGACTGAGCCAGACAGAAGACGATAGTCAGCCACCTTAGTCAGCTTCTCAATCTCCACAAAGTTTGGATATTTTCTCAGAACACAACTTTGGTAAGTAAAATATTTGTATTTGTTGGTTTAACATGTAAAATTATGTATGTTATCTAAGAATAGTAAGTATGGTTTAAAGAGTCGTATTTTCTAGTTGTATGTAGGCACTCAGAGCCCTCAAAATACAGGCGGTTCCACAGTATTTTCCATATAAATATATACAAAAAAATTTTCTCCTATGCGATACTGAGCTTAACTTATGTGGAGAACGATAAAAATACAGTTTGGTATGTATTATTTGAGCCCAGAGCAGCATTAGAGACCGTTAAAACAGAGCACAAGAGCGCAGCAGATCACTGTATGGATTCAGAATGGCGGGAATAAAAAAAAAAAAAAAAAAAAAAAAAAACCAACTGCAAAACCAGACAGTGTAAAGACATCCGTCAGAATATAGATGAAAAATTGGGGGAATACAACAGGATTACTACTCAAACTGTCTCTTTTCTGCTTGTTATAAGTTAAGGGAAACGAATGAGCACCATATGAGCACCTCCCTCAGTTCTTTTATTTTTTCTGAAGTAGTCATTCAAGTGCCTCACCAGAACCAGAGTAATGCTGCCTGAATATAGGGTTATACATATATTGGTCAAAACTATATATTTTAGAATAATAAATTTGCCAATACATTTGAATTTCTTTAAAGATTTATTTATATATTTATATATTTATGTTTATTATTTTACAGTGTTTTAAAATGATTCTTTATTTTTCATGTTTATGATATTTTGGAATGACTGAAGATTCAGCGCAGAATTCAATAATCCTATGGATGGACGCATCGAGTCCTTTTGCAGTTGAATCCATCAAAATGCTATGCAGACATAATGGAAATGACATTCACATTGTAGAGCTTGGACAAAGTTGTAAGTAAATTGATTTATTTATAAATGCACATTTATTGGAGTCTTTAAGCTTTACGATTGTAAGGCACAGTTTAATGCTTCCCTTTGTTTTTGTTACATCACACAGGCTCGGAGAAGGATTTCATCAAGGACATGACTGCTGGGATTACACTTGTGGATGACTAAACTGAGCAGCATCAGTCTGCAGTGATCACTGCGTGAAAAGAGGAATGTCCGGCATTAATCTGACATGGGAAATTTCAGTGAAACTTAAGGTGTACGACCCGTGTATGAAAATTTCCCAGGCAATTGAGTCCTGTACATGACCATGCACTTGAGATGTACAGAGATTTATGGATACAGGATATTTCTGATTGCACACACTGGATGTGTTCTGAAATTTCCAGTACACCAGTCCTCATAAAAATTAACCATGGTTTTATAATAGTTAAAGTGTATGCTATGTTTTTTGGCAGTTTGACTGACATTTGTATAAATGGCAGTTTTACTACAAATAGGCTACCACATAAAACTATGGTTAGTATACTGTACTATGGTTAATTTATGGTTACCATTGTGAGTACAATAATTTTGTTTTTATTTTTTTTATATTTTCTATCTATTTTTTTTATGTACCATGGTTAATGTCGTAATTAAGGGAGCAAGCGCTGTCTTGTTTTTTTCGGGGTGTTTTTCAGTTAAAAATGAATCGTCCAGTGAGTGTTTTGAACAGAATCACAAAATTTAAGTGAGATAATAAAATAAAATCCACAATAGTCATGGTAGTGAAGAATCTCGGGGTTGGTTGTAGTTTGGTAATAGAGGTAATGGACAGTGATATATCAGGCACTGACATTCCAGGCCTCACTGTGACGAGTGGGGCGGGGCCGAGGGATGTGGGAACACGAGCGAGGCCGGTGGAGTGATTGGGAAATCAGCGACCCACCACCGGTCTCGAGTCCTACAGAGGAGATGGAAGGATATAAAACTGGAGCGATGACAGTGAAGGACGAGAGAGGACCAGGCCTGGGCTTTATTTTATGTTTGGTTTTTATTTGTGTGCGTCAGTCGCTGTGAGGGGCTGACGCGCTGTTTTGTGTTTATTTTAAATTATTAAAATGTATTTTGATTGTCAGCCGGTTCCCGCCTCCTTCTTCTGGATGAATATGGAGATTTTATTATTACACTCGCATTTAGAGCTGATTCACACGAGACTTGCAATTCTTGATGCCCTTGAATCGAATCATTTTGGAATCGACTCACTGTTCTTAATCCTCCCGCCGCTGCTGTTGTTTGAATTTGCGCGTGCGCGCTGACAGTTGAGCTTGTGTTCTGCAGTGAGGGGCTACTGGCTGACAACGTTCGGTCATTTCTGAGAGATTTACCTCAGAAAAGGTAAGTGTGAATAAAACCATTTTGAAAACCATGTTTACAAGAACATAAAATTAAACATTGTTTGATGTTGTGATATCTATTTTTAATCTGTATTTCTAGCATAAAGTTGTTTCGAGCTGTTTATTCCCGCTTCAGGTGCTTCGCTATTGCAAGCGTTGATTTTCTGAGAGATTTACATCAGGCGTAGGTTAGTATAAATACATAAAACCATTTAAATTACTTTATTTTTTACAGAACCTAACATAAAACCTGTTTCAATGTTGTATTGTTTCTCTCGAACTGTATTTACAGAAACATTTTGAATAAGCTTTTTACCAAAGCTTAATGTTAAATGTTGTAATGGATATATTTGTGTGGGTTTATGTTGTAAAATTTGTCTAGATATATTGATTAACTGGTAACTTAGTTAGCAACTGCTATGTAAAGTTAAATTTTTAAAGTTAGCTGAGCAGGGCTGAGCCTGGTCAGTACCTGGATGGGAGACCTCCTGGGAACACTAGAGCCCCTTTCACACTGTGATTCCGGCAAATACACTGGTAAAGTGTTCCGGCAATTGTTCCCAGGTCGGTAGATTTTACACTTCACACTGCCAGTGATTACCCGGGATATGTGCGTGCTTTCACACACAACCCGTAAAGATCCCGTAACGACACATGACATCATGGCGTGACGTGTAATGAGTCGAATACGTTAGGCACGTTATACTTTCACTGAAGCAAGCGAATGATCTCGGCGTCAGCGCGGAAAGTGAGGAACTAACTGATCTCTGCTTCATTAAAGTTTGCACATATTTGTTTTGTCGCGAACGTTGATGTTCCTTCAAAATGGCCGGTAAAAGAGTCGCGCAATAACGTGCACCATCACTACGACACAGCATTAGATCTGGCTTTTGTTCACACAGCACTCTTCCCAGGACTGAACCTGGCAACCTCAATGCTGGAATCAATCCCGAGACATGGTTGCTTTCACACAGAAGGCGACCCGGCAATGTTCCGGCAATTTGTCGGGTCCGACTTGCAGTGTGAAAGGGGCTTAGGTTGCTGCTGGAAGAGGTGCTAGTGAGGCCAGCAGGGGGTGCTCACCCTGTGGTCTGTGTGGGTCCTAGTTCCCCGGTGTAGTGATGGGGACACTATCCTGTCAACATCAAACCTTCAGATGAGATGTTAAACCAAGTTCCTGACTCTCTGTGGTCATTAAAAATCACAGGATGTCTCTCAAAAAGAGTAGAGGTGTGACCTCGGCATCCTGGCCAAATTTGCCCATTGGCCTCTGACCATCATGGCCTCCTAACAATCCCCATATCCACTGATTGGCTTCATCACTCTGTATCCTCTCCACCAATAAGCTGGTGTGTGGTGGGCATTTTGGCGCACTATGGCTGCCGTCCCATCATCCAGGTGGATGCTGCACACTGGTGGTGGATGAGGAGATACCCCCTGACTATGTAACGAGCTTTGAGTGCCTATAAAACCGCTATATAAATGTAAGGAATTATTATTATTATTATGTTGGACTAATTTTAACGCTACCTTTATGGGATGATATTAGACTCCAAAGATGATTAAAAGATTCATGCACAATTATCCATACTTCACAAATTTTACACATCTTACTAACCACAAACAAATACCTTTTAATTTGAGTCTGTGGAATTCAGGGTTAAATGAATGTGCAGCATTTTTTACAAATACAGACATGTTTGCGAATAAAAAAATTCTGTTCTGCATTACTATATTGAAAGGAGTGAAATTATTTCCTTAGGAAATTAATTATTTGTGAAGCCAAACAATCAGGAACTCTCGCAATGAAATGCCAAGCCGCAAAACCATAAAACAGATCTGGTTAGGAGATTTTAAAAGGAAACAAAAGACACAAAAATGTGTGTTTTCTGCATGGGTGTGTGTAAGGTGCATTGTAGAGCAAAATCTCAAACATCGTCAAGTTGTTTATATTATTTTACATATTAATTGAATAAAATATAGGAAAATCTTGAGGGAAGCGATGGAGAATTAGTCTTTATTGGTTGGGTTTTGTCATCACAACTAAACCACTATATTCTCAGAGAAAGCTAGCACTGAAAACTGAAATGAAATGTGTATCTTGAGCTGAGATTGATTTTTTTTTTTTTACTACACGTGTGTGTGTGTGTGTGTGTGTGTGTGTGTGTGTGTGCAGTACATGTATATATCATACTTAAGGGGCTCATTAATTAAACACAATTTGGAATTCACATCCACAATTTTTTGTGTTGTGTCATTAGTTGAGTCTTACTTTATTTAATAATTATTGCACAAATACTATTATAAAACTGAACATTTCAAAATTATTTATTTAACTTCATAATTTACTATTAATTTATTCTTCATTGTCTATTCTGTATTATTCCACCCTAGATAGTACATATTCTTCTCTCTTTTATTCATCTATTGTTATTCATTTATTTATGGTATTATACATATAATTTGAGCTACTATGTTATTGTACTGTTATACTCGCTTTTTATATTATTGTTGTACTACATATAATTTTTAATATTACATATAGCTTTTACTATATTTTTTACTGTGCATTTTATCAGTGCATAATATTTTACCACTGTAATTGTAAGTTTTACTGGATCCATACAGGGTTATCAGTTGCATGTGTTATTGTTTGTTGTGTAGTTTCTGTAGACTATAGAGTATCAAAAAAAGCAGACTGCCAGTGTATCACTTATTGATTTCTATTTGCTGGTTGTAATACATTTTCTCAATGATGGTAAATTATTAGTGTTTAAAGATGTATTATTTAGATTTTTCTTCCAGTATTTCAAAAGGAATGAGCTGTTTTCTGACCTGAAGCACAAAAAAAAAGCTAAAATGTTGGGGCTAAACACTGAGAAAGCAATGAAACAAATTAATTTAATTTAAAATTACATTAAAGTATAAATGTAAAAAGTACATTAAAATTGCATTACATTTACATTTCTGAAATCAGTTGATAATTGTAAATGTTATCATGTTTTTAGCCAGAAAAAAAAAAAAAAAACAGCTCCTCGCTTACTTCCAGTCTTGCCCTCACAAACATGGCGGATGCATTGACATATCGAAGCAACAGCTCAAAGAGACCAATGAGGCATCTAGGACTTATTATGTCACTGTCTTACATGGCATCTAGCTTTTTCTGCAGCAGTTTATTTCTGCTACAAAAGAAGTGATATGGCCAACTACAGGGCACTGAAAGTACAATACCTTGTGCGAATTGCCCTTACTCACCCAAACTAGTCAACAAGTATACTTTACATGAATCTGAGTTCCTTAGCAAGTAGTTGTGAATCACAGGAGTTTATAGGCCAAAACCAGCACATCCATTACAATTTAAATGTATTTGCAATTTTGAGGTGTTCTGTTTAATTTGATGTGTTCACTGGCATGTCTCTTAACTAACGCAACTTTGAGCATTTATTTATTATAATTAAAATACTTAAGTACTGTTAAAATCAGAAACTCTAAAACTTTTATTCATGTTGATTTGGAATTGGTGACTTGTAACTTGTAATGGAGTCATTTTCACTGTAAGGTATCTGTACTTTTTACTGAAGTATATTTTTCATGTACTCTTCACATCTCTTCTCAACAGTACATTGAAAAGTTTCAGAATCTGTTTTACCTTCAGTGATTTCAGAATCGTCTGTTTCATCTTGACTGAGTCCAGAGTAGATGAGGGACATCAGCACTAAAAGCAGGAGAAAGACAGATATGCATTACCATTGATTAAATACAATGCAGATCACACACTGAAACATGTCCAGAGTTTATTCTACATCAGTCACACACAATGATGTCCCATGACTCTGAGTCTATTCACTGATGGATTCACTTCTGATCAGACGACAGAGAAGCAGTCTGAACCACTGACGTTCAGAACAGAGTTTGTTTCTTAAGCTTTGTATTAGTTTTGCCTCTATTTTGCTCCCTCTTTTTTCATTTTGCTTTTTCTATTACTGCAACTATTCACGTTCTACCCATTTTGTATTGTTTCTTCGGTTTGTTTCTCCTGTTTGTGAATGCTGCATTTTTTGTAAAACATGAAAGATGTTAATAGAATATATTGATAATATATAGAATCATGCACGATTCATGCCACTAAAAATCCACTTTTTTTATTGAGGCACTCACACGCTACAACCAAATATTGAAAGCAAAGACATCTTTAGGTTTCAGTGCCATAGAGAAACATTGGAAGATCCAAAGCTCTTATCGGTTTGATGGTGTTTATTCTACAAAATTGGAAAAACTATGTGCCTGGGATACTTGAAACCCTGATTCCAGGTATCCTTAGAGGACTAATAACTAACATGAATAGCTAACTGTTCTCATGTCATGTACAGTGTAGGTAAAAAACACATAATCTAAGCTCTACATTTCAGTGCCTTTCAATATTAAACTGATTAGATGTAAAGTACTTTAATCTTGCCCTGCGGTGCATGAAAACAGGAAGTTGTCATCTGCAATCCGGCTTGCATTGTGATCTGTAAACCCTCGCTTCCAAATTAATCTTGTTACCATATTTATTAGAAAATTGTATACAGTAAAAATATATTTTTATTCAGTATATCTTTCAATGGCATATTTAAGTCCCATTTTGAATGGTGGTCCTTCCGTGTCCAAAATGTATCAAAGACATCTCAGGGCAAGATTTTCACACTAACAGCTGTTATTGTAAGACAGTTAGCAACTCTGTTTGTTTGTCTGAGTCATTAACATGGTCACCACCAGTTAAACCACCGGTTGTATCCCTGTGAGCATGAGCTCTTGAAGCTCACACTCTTCTGAGAAGAGAGTCGGGAGCACCAGCTCATTTTCATTTAAAGGGGACAAACACAAATAAACAGTGTGTTTTGGCTCATACCCTAAAAATGGAAATTTCAACAAGGTATAAAATTTTTTTTATGTGGGGTATTTTGAGATAAAACTACATATACACACTCTGGGGACATCAGAGAACAATTAAAAATATTGCATTATACTACGGGGCCATTGAATGCTTGAATCTGATTGGCTGACGCATGTTCTGAGGTGTGACATTATTTTCTGGGAAATGCACAGTGAATGTAGTTCCAGGCAGCTCTACAGACCGCATTACAGTTCCAGATCACTTCGCATATTTTAATAACGGTCACACAGTCTGCAGAAAAAAAGTGTTGGCAACGCTGCCCTGATGATTTTATCAGTTAAGTTTTAACGTCAACTTAAAGGCTACACATGACATTTCTCACTAGTGTTGTAATAACAGTGTTGTTTAAAGATGCTGCAGCAGAAGAGTGTACGTTAGCATTCACAAAAGCTCTCTCTCTCTTTCAATCTCTCTGTGTATCTGTCGCTCTCGCTCTCTTTCTGATAACTCAATTAATAACTGCATTAGAATGCAATCAAAGGCTCAAGCCTCCGTTACCAGATTTAAAATTACGTTTGGGTACTAGCAAAAGAGGAGTTGGATGAGATGCGGAAGAACTAGTCCTACTCACTATAATGATTTAAGAACAAAAACCGTAAGAATCCCTTTAAATAAATCATCGGATCGATGTCTTGAGGTGTGATAACCATAGTATAAGTGGAATAATTGACTCCGGACCATTAAATCCACTTTGCGTCATGGCCGCATCACCACCTCGGGTGAGCATTATTTTTCTAATAATTCAACGGCCCGTCATCAATTATTCCTTACTTAATGCATTTTATGGCACCTCTTAGGAAACTTTGTCTTATCTCCCCCCACAATTGGGCGCAATGAGAAAAAAATAAAACATAAATTAATTGATTAATGCAGCACAATAAATGACTTATTCAGTGCAATAAAATATCAATTGTCCAAAAATTTTTTGCATAACGTCTAAATTAACATATAAATCAAATTGAACTTAGTAGGGGTGACCCCAGATAGTCGACGATTCGATGCTTCGATTCGAGGAGCCTGATTCGACTACCAATCTCACAGTAGAATATTCGCGGGCTGTTATGATTATGCCATTCTGACTATATGCGAGCGCTCAAATGTCTGATTTCAAATGTCTTATTGGGTTTTCTCCCAATAAGTTAATATGCAGCCTATTATGATAAAGCCGTGAATAAGAATCTGAAAAGAAAGAAGCTTCAAATAAATATTTTAAAGTGTGTGAATAAATCCAACCACCCCTATAGATTTGTTATTCACTTTCCAAAATCTGTGGCTGACAGAGGAGCATCCTGGCGGCAGGGATTTAAAACTTTACCAAGACTCAAACTGACACAGGCAGAGACAGTGATTTCAAAACAGTTCAGCCGGTGTATATATATTGTGAACATATTATTTACCTGATATAAGATGCATTTGGTTTTGAGTCAAGCACTTCATTGTAATACTACGGTGATATCTCTTCAGTGCAAAGCGCGAGCTGGTCAAACTACAATGCAGAATATTAATAACTATGACTGGATTGTCACACACATACCATTATAATGAGAACACCATTATAATAAACGCTGTGAATTTTTTATAATAAACGCTGTGAGTTTAGCTGCTGTTTCTGCACATTGTTTAATGAAGAACGCATCTACAAAAGGAGTTTGCATTCAGAGCCGCACAGACACATTCATTTGCATTCGGCCTCTTTTTGTAGATAGCCTATAAGTCCTAATATTAATGTTATGTTGTATAAATAACGAAGCGTATTCCACATGCAATTATGAGTTTAATCCCATTGATTAAATACTTGCTATCAAATGCTCACTCTACTGGTCATCTTCAGTGCACGCAGGTCAAAACAGAAATGCAGAACATTAATGACTACTGTCATATAGGCATGTAGGGAGAGGACGCTGGCGCACTGTGGCTGCCGCTTCTCCATCAGCGCGTTAAATTGTTTATTCTACGGTGCTGTTGAATGGTTTTATATTGGCTGATATCTGCTAACATGCGGCTTTGCTGGATTTTATTTGTTTTTATACTGGCATTATTTGGTGTCTACTGCAAGATTTACTTCTACCTCTCGGACTGCACTATGATAAAATACTCGGCCACGGAACTTTTACAGCTTCGTCATTCCCAGCCCCATGCCACTGGTGTTTCGGAAACACAGCTGCGATCGCTACAACTTCCCGCCAGAATCTGCATTTGAAAGGAGCAGTTATAAAAACAGTTTGGTCTCAGAGGCATCTGGATCGTCGCCGTTTATCTTCGCGTCATGTCTGCTCTGCTAATTTTTCCTACCTCCAGAAGTCCACTCCATCCAGCTGTGGTGTCCACCTTGACACAATCAGGTTTGCACATCTGAACACTCGATCTATTAACAATAAAGCGGCTTCACTTTGTGACATTGTTTTGGACAAAAAACTGGAATTCTTTTGCCTCTGTGAAACATAGCATCAGCCTAATGACTATCTCAATCTCAATATGTGTACTCTGTCTGGCTACACTTATCTTGACCGGTCGCGCTCCATCGGCCGCGGTAGTGGTCTTGCTGTCATTTATAGATCTGATGTTGCGATTACTGAGGTGTCATTGCCTTGCTTTTCGTCATTTGAATGCTTGGCTTTTATGCTGACTGGTCTTTCATCAGTTGTTGTTTTGAATATCTACCGTCCTCCCAAACCTAACTCTGCATTTTTCTCTGAATTTACTGAGTGTTTGACACTTGCCAGTGCACTCTGTCCAGCTATTCTTTTAACTGGTGATCTAAATTTTCACGTTGATAATTTGGCTTGCCATAATGCTGTGTGCCTCATGCACTTGAATGTTTTAACTTCACTCAGCATGTTGACTTTGCAACACACAAACACGGACATATATTAGATCTGGTCTGCACTTCAGGAGTATTTATTGAACATCTTGAGTGTACTGATGTATGTATAAGTGATCACAAGCTTCTCACGTTCACTCTGACTCCTCCCTCTTTGCAGACTGTGAGAGAACGTGTTATTTGTTTCAGGAAAATCAGTGATATTGATTTTGATCTCCTTAGTCATACTATGGGTGATCTACCAGTGGCAGCCTCTATTGAATAGTATAATGTTGCTCTTACATCTATTCTGGATGAGTTTGCTCCTCTGAAAAAAACGTGTTGTGTCTTTTAAGAGATCATCTCCCTGGTACACATCTGAGTTGCGCAAGTTGAAGGCATTAGGCAGGCAGTTGGAACGGAAATATAAAAAATCTGTTCTAACAGTTCACAAATTAATGTTTAATCAGCATCAGATTGAGTACCAAAATGCTCTCAAAGCTGCAAAAGGGGCATATTACTCTACTATTATTAGTAGCAACATCTCTAATACCCGTGTTCTGTTTAGAACAGTCAATAATCTAATCAAACCTCCTAGTGACCTTAACTGTTCCACAATTGAGCAGTGTAATGCATTTCTCAATTATTTTTCAACTAAAATTGAGAGTATCCATAACGCTATTTCTTGTGAGGTTGCTCCTGAGCTTGTTGAGTTGCATCTGTGATGTTTCAATAAAGCAACTTAGTTTCCTCAAAGTCTGAGCGTTTTTTTCTAACATCGAACTTTTGACTGTACATGCAAGCACAATGTGACTGCTCTCAGGAACTGGCAGTAGCAAGTTCTTCTTCATATCTGCAACTTCACTCTTAGAAAACACTTGGTCGCCACCTTATGGATTAAAGACGTATTACCTATAACAACATTAAACTGTTTTATATCAGAGCATCCTGCTAATTTCTCTGGTATTGCTTTTTCAAGTTTCAGTGCTGTTGACTCTGATTTTATTTCTAAACTTGTCTTGTGTATGAACTCTACTACTTTCATACTTAAACCACTCCCTACGACTGTTTTAAAAAATTGTCTGCCTGTCATTTTACCCCACATCACAACCATTGTAAATGCCTCACTCATTACAGGAAATGTCTCTACTGCTCTAAAAATGGCTGCAGTTAAGCCAGTTCTTTAAAAAGCTGGTAGCGATATCACTGACATGTCAAATTATCGACCCATTTCTAACTTACCTTTCCTGGCAAAAGTACTTGAGCGTGTGGTTGTTGGGCAACTCCATACTCATCTCCGTACGTATAGCCTATTAGAAAGATTTCAATCCAGGTTTAGATCTGGACACAGTACAGAGACTGCTTTGGTCAGGGTTCTGAATGACATCCTCGTTATAGCTGACTCTGGGGCCTGTGGCATTTTGGTCATGTTAGACCTTACTGCTGCATTCAACACCATATGTCATAGAATATTATTGGACAGATTGCATAAGTGGACCGGTCTGTCTGGAACGGTGTTAAATTGGTTTGAATCTTACCTCTCAGGTCGTTCACAATTTGTCTACCTGGGTTCAAACCGATCTCAGACTGTTTCTCTGTGTCAGGGTGTCCCTCAGGGATCAGTCTTGGGTCCTACTTTATTTAGTATTTATATGTTGCCTCTCGGGCAGATCATTCAGAAATATGGCCTGAGCTATCACTGCTATGCTGATGACACCCAGATTTATAGCTCTCAGCCTGATCTTAATTTTTCATCTTCTAACCTGTCTGACTGTTCGATGGAAATTAAAGGGTGGATGAAACTCAACTTTCTTAAACTAAACTGCTCCAAAACTGAAGTCTTATTAATTGGCACTCCTTTGAATGTAAGTAAATGCAAGGATTTTAGAATCTCAGTAGACAACACCCAATTGTCCCCTTCTGGCCAGGTTCGTAATTTGGGGGTTATTTTCGATGCCCTGCTAACCTTTAATTCTCATTTTGATAACATAACAAAGGTTGCTTTTTTCCACCTGAGAAACGCGCATTGCGCGCATTAGACCGTTTCTCTCTAGGCCTGATGCAGAGAAGCTTATCCATGCTTTCATGACGTCAAGGTTTGATTATTGTCACTCTCTCTTTCCGGGCTTACCAGCAAGTTCTATTAAGAGGTTCCAATATATTCAGAACTCTGCTGCACGTGTTTTGACTCACACCTCAACACGTCATCACATTACACCGGTGCTCCAGCAACTGCACTGGCTTCCAGTTCAGTCACGTATTGATTTTAAAGTTCTGATTTTAACTTATAAAGCAGTACATGGGCTGGCTCCAGATTACATCTGTGATTTGGTTAATCCATCCATTCCTGCTCGCTCTCTCCGCTCTGCTGGCTCTCTCTTTCTGTGTCAGCCTCGTTGTAAATTAAGAACTATGGGGGGAAGGGCCTTTTCCTGTAATGCGCCTAAGTTATGGAATACATTACCTGCGTCTATCAGGGATGCTGCTTCTGTGGGTTGTTTTAAGAGGCTTCTTAAGACACATCTTTTTACCCAAGCTTTTAATTTATAAATTGTGAAATTTTGATACTTACTTTTTATTGCAATGTTTGTTTGATTTTTTAACTATTTTTGTATGTATGTTGTAGCGCTTTGAGCATGTGAAAGGCGCATTATAAATAAAATGTATTATTATTATTATTATTATTATTAGGCTAACTTACTTATAATGAGAGCACGATTGTAAAAATTGTCAATTGTTAGGGTTTTGCTGACGTTTAGTGTTAACTATCTTTTAATCAAAACATAAAAACATTACCCCGTTTGTATCTGCGAGGCATTTTCCCTGTGTGTTAACATCAGCAATTATGACTGTCGAATGTCTGACTTGACTCAATGTATTTTGCCCCGCCCCCAAACATATGATTCGACTATCAGTCGAATATCAGCAAATTTCGAAAATTCCGATTAGACGAAAATCCTTAGTCGGGGACACCCCTAGAATTTAGTTTAACGATTAAAAATTAGCAACAAAACAGCATCATGTATTTATGCATTGCTTAATACAAAGAGCCAAAGTGCTGTTCACACAGATTGCATTTACAAACATAAGAGACACAGTGAAACTGAATAAACCTTCACAAATATGTGTCGTGTTTTCAAAAAGTTTAACTTTTTTTTTTTTTACTTTACATAATAATTAAGATTTTCTCCGCATTGAGCTACTATTTTTAATGCATAACGCAGCAGCAGTGCATCTCGTGAGTTAGACTAACAAAACATTAAAATGCTACAATGTCACTTACATCATTATAACCGCATCTCGCGCGCCACTGACAAGGCTCCCAAATGCACACATAACATTCGAGTGTACCGTTTTTGCATTATTTTTTTTTCTCGTTAATTCACAATCTTTTCATCACAGACAGGCACACCACTCATTTCAGAATGTATTCGTGAGGTGTCTGCATCACTTGTAGCATGCGCCTATATCGTGCACAGTGGCGGCTTGTCAGGGGAGGGAATTTTGAGGTGAAAATGAGAGGAGGACTAAAGTTCATAAAATTAATTAATTCATTTCAGTTAATGTCTCACAGCTGTAATACCATAACATGTTACTGAAGTTGGAAAGTGAAGCATTTCTATTGCGAATGTGCCGAATATGCTGTTGCAATTACAACAGTTAGGTGATAGAGAAGGGGAGGGGGAAGCCGGGGGAGAATTGAGATCTTGTTCCTCAGTTGAAAAAAAAAAAAAAAAAAATAGCCAATCAGCATTGAGTGTTCACTTTCAGCACTGAGAAGTGTTGAGAAAAGAAACCTTGTAAAGGAGGCTAGCCTTCCTTCTGGAATCATAATCATAATAGACATAAAAAAGTGATATTAGTTTGAACGTCTTGCGCTGTGCTGATAATGATGCAAGTACTTATGATAAGTAGAGATATTGAATATTTCATCGGCAAGAGATTTACCAAGCTGTCATTCAAACAGTATATATACAAGCAGTGTTGGGTATAGTTACTTTGGAAAGTAGTTAGTTAGGTTACAACGTTACCATCAATTAAAAGTAATCAGTTATGATACAGTGTTACCTATTCATAAAAGTAACGCTTTAGAGTACTCATGCGTTACCAAAAATTAAAAGCCGTTTGCAGCGGCTCACACATGACTGACACAGCCCCCGGCCCCTTTAAATGCACCTAGAAGTCGTGACTCCCGACAATGAATAACGTCAGTCATCCGACTAAATTAACACTGCAGGATAACAATAACAGGAAAGACAGTCAGCAATCGGCTATTCCACATT